>NC_046238.1:5231246-5539993 GCF_009819885.2 Catharus ustulatus | reverse complement strand
CAGGATCACCCTCTCGCTGCCAGCTCTGTGCCACAGACCACCCTGCACAGGCAGGTCTGGTGCTGTGACAAAGCACTGTCCTTTGAATCATCATAGATACACCACTGACTTCCTAAAATTAAGCTACTACCAAGAGATTTGAACCCATTCACACACTGTTCCTGCCCCGGATTTTCACACTGCAAATGCTCAACTGTTTCCGTACCCAGGCATTCTGACCAAACCTAACAGACCCCAAAACGAAAAATAAGCTGGAGACGCTGCTTTGCCAAACCACAAACCTGCATGCCATGGTAGCCTTTCCCTGAATATGCCATCAACAGCACAACCTTCCTCTTGGGTGACTTCTTATTCTGATCCTCTGCATCTTCCTCATCCGCATCGCTCTTCAACCTTTTGTTCTGATGCCCGTTTTCCTCTAGCCTTTGAACCACCTCGCTGCTGCTGTTGAGTCTCTTTGTCTGGCTGGCAACCGCTGCTATCAAATCCTCAGCCATTGTAAGAACCTGCAGGGGAAACAACCGCAGATGGGACGAGCGTGAATGGCACCAAACTCAGGCAGCAAGCGACAGCGCATGAACAAGCCGGAGGCAGGAAGGGCGAGCACCCCTGTTCCCCGCTAGGCCATATCAGCATTCCCGGGAGGAGGCAGGCAGGGCCTGCACACCCGGCGGGCCGGCTGGGAAGGCCGGCAGGCCGAGCGGCGATGGGCCCAGCCGGCCTGACCCGTCCCCAGAGCGGGGCGGAGCAGGGCCCGGCGGTACCCACGCTGCGCTGCCGCCAGCACGGCCCGGCGCACGCCGCGTTCCCCGCGGCGGAGAAGCCGCAGCTCACGACTCGGAGCCCCCACCGCAGCATCGTCCCCGGAGGCACCGGGCGGGAGAGGCCGCGCCCGCCGCCCTCAGCCCCGCGCCCGCCGCCGCCGCCACTTACGCGGGCGCTGCGCAGCGAGGGCGGCGCGGGACGCGCACGGTACGGCGGCCGCGCGGGGACACGGCGGGGAGGGCGGAGCGGCGGCGCCGTGAGGGCAGCGGGGCGCGTCCCCACAGCAAACCCAGCCCTCCCCGGAGCACCCTCGGGGTGGAAAATGGGATGGAGTGTGGAGTCAGCTTTGCTCCGGGGTTCCCAGCCCGGGAGTGTTGCTCTGCTCAGCCCCACCTTCCGCGCACGGGCTCGCTGGTGCCAACACAGCCCAAAATTGTCATACTTTTAAATCTTGGAAAAGCAGGGGGAAGGTAAGCTGAGGTTCTGGCGGTACGCGGTGGCTGTGTAAGTAAAGCAGCCCGTTTTTCCTCATCCGTGGGGAGCAGGCGCTGCGGTCCCACTGGGGCGAGGACAAGGTGAGGGCGAGGCTCACAAGGCACAGCTCTGTCTGCAGTAAAAGCTCACGGTTCCCTTCCCAGAGGGATGTCACATCGGTCCCCTTCTCCACGCACCTTCTCTTAGTGCCAGTGCCAAGCATGGACACCTCTGGCTCCACTTACCCTCAGGTTTTCCACCAGCCAGCTTGCTCAAGCAATCCTTGTCCTCATGCTTTGTGCCGCAAGTTTCATCTGCAGTGATGCACTGCATGAGCAAGCTGAGCTCAACAGGAGCCCTTACCAGGACCTCCCAAAAAAGCCAAGTGCACCTGGGATATTTTTTGCTCCTGTGCTTTGTAGGATGGAGCTACCCAGTGGAGATGTGGGTTCCATGTAGGAGAGCTCCATTTATCCATTCAGATGGAACATGGAAATGCTGACACTTCCAGGCAGGCCAGATTATCATGGGCCTGTTATTTCAGCTAATAAGGGGAAGAAATGCAGCACATCATTTTTCAAACTGACACTTCTGAGTTATTTCAGGAGTGGGATGGAGCAAAGGGAAGATTTATCATAGGGTCCCAGCTGCACTTTGCTTAGAGAAGTGATAAAAAAGGGCCTGTCATAGTGCAGTGCTGCTGCCAAGGGAAACAGGAATACAAATTTCTCTATCACTGCAACCAGGGTGTCTGAATCTTTTTTTGCCTCATTTCCTTAGGAAGTGGAGCTTATGCAATTGGCCTGTCTGTCCACCACATCCCTTCCTCCTCCTTCCCTGCCCTGATTTGAGTTTGGCTCACTTCAGTAAATGTGAGAGGGAAGGTGGCACCAATATGGTCACCAATATGGTCAATATGGAAAACAGGATGGGATAGGAGAAAGACTTGTATGGATATCCCATGAGGGAAAAAGCTTTGGTGTCCCAGCTCCTCACCCCTTCTAAGAGCAGCCAAGAAGCTTCAAAACAGGCAGCACAAGCTTTGCTCTTAACTTGCCACAGCATGCACTAGCTCTTCCTTTTTTTAACTTACCTATTTAATCTTGAAACACCTATGTATAATTTATCTGTTCTATCTTGCCACCAAAAGCAAGGAGAATTCGAAGTGACTCGCCAGAGCTGCTGTGGTGCGTTCTGGGGGAGTCAGACCCTCAGGAGATCCCGAATTCGCTGGGCACTGAAATCAGCATCATCAGAACTCTCCAGGTACCAGCCATGGGGGTCTCACAGACAGCCGAGCCTTGCAGAGCAGGCAGCAGAGTGGCTGCAGAACGGTGGGTTGCCACGTGCTTTTTGTGGCACTTCATTTCATTTCATTTAATTTCATTTCATTTCATTCTCGTGCCGGTGCCGCTCCTCACCCCGGACTGCACGGCCGCCTGCAGATGGGGCTCTGGAATCGCGCACCGCCACCTCCCTGCCGTGTCCCTCAGCACCCACAGCCCCACACTGGGCACTGCCAGGCACCTCCGGCTTTCCTGCCACTCCTCCCAGCCCGGGGACACTGCGGGCTGTCCCCTCCGGCTGGCAGAGCCCCGCTCATGGCCCCACTGCAGCTGGCTGTCCCCTCCCTGAGCAGCCTGTTCCTGCTCTGCTGTGGCAATGTCACCCAAGCAACTTTCTCATCTTCCTCCCCAAGGCCTGCTTGGAAAAAGGAGGTATTTATTTCAAGTGGATTTGCTTTCAATTCACAGAGAAATAAAATTTCTTTTAAATCAATAAGAAAGGCTCCAAGGAAACATTGTGTTGTGAAAGACGCTTCCTTCCAGTTGTTTTCTGTAAAAGGGAAGGAAAAAACTGCTAAACTGATGTTTAGTGGGTTTAAGGGCTTTGTTGCACAGCACTAGAAATTCAGGAGATAGCACGTTGTAGTTACAAGCCATTTACATCCATGCTGGGAATTGGTGACATGCTGAATTCAAGGGACAAAGAGCACTTTATTCTGCTCCCCCCAGCAGTTGTGTATTGGGCATTAGCTGGAAACATGAAGAAAAATTGTGCACGTTTGGGAACTCGGTTACACTGTGTCCATGGTAAGGGGAAACCTGTGTTTGACATATGCTTCAGCTCCTTAGAAATACACTATTTAACATGTTTTCTAAAGCATTCAAATCCCTTGCCAGGTTTCATCTCCCAGGAGGGGGGGGTGGTTCTGACTCTATTGTCCCTAAAAAGGCTGGTTTTAGAAAGAAACGTCCCAGGGAAGTTTGCATCCCTGCACTACGTGCCATTCCTCACCCAGGGAATGGCACCCATGCTTAGTGCTACATTTATGGAAATAAATCTAAATAAATCCAACTGCTAGCATTTCTCTGGAGAGCATTAGCTCCTGCCCTGCAGAGCTATGCCAGGGTTTTGTCTCCCTGGAGTGTGAGGTGACCAGGCACAGTGGGCCAACATCAAATTAAACACATAGAGTTCAAACATGCTGTGAAGGAGTTAACTCCTCGTGAAATAAAGCTTTAAAAGAGCTGGAAGCAGAATAATTGATCTTTGTATGGCCTTGGTTCAACACACACCCACCCTTTTCTGCTTCCTTGATGTCACTGTCACCTCTGATCTTTCAGAGTTGAATGAGTGTGTTTTTGCTGACGTACTTACCAACAACTAAATATAAAATGCAGGAACAAAGCCACATGCCCTGGAAGAATTGCTCGGGTTTGTTTTCTCCTAAAATCAACACCAGCATGACGTCACAGTCAGCATCTAGAAAGTTGTGCAATTTCCACTGGTGCTTTTGAACTGTCCAGGTCCCATGGTTCAGTGCTTTTAGAAGAGACTGTGTATTTCTGTTGTTGAAGTTTTCCCAGCTAGCACTTTCCCCCTCTGCTCTGCTGCGTGTGAAAGAGTCCCATGGATTCAGCAGAGAGTTCTCCATCTACACTGGCATGTGACACACAGTGGTCCATCTTTCATTTGGCTACAGTGCTTTCACCTGAACCTTTGAAATTCTTAATGGGCAGCTTCAAAAGAAACCCCCCTCCCTTAGCATCAGCAACTTTTACATGTATATATTCTGTACTATTATCCCATGCTGCAAGGATCAAAAATACACAAGGGTTTTCTACAAAATGAAAAAAATGCTAAAAAAGAAAAAAAAGAAAAAAAACCCCAAACCCTCAAAAAACAAAACCCCAATTGTGCTGAGCTGTCAAACTTTAAGGAACAGTAGCATTTGTAATTATTCAGCTCTGACCAGCTTTCCAAAGTCTGCTGTGGGGTCTTGCCCAGGTTGTGCCACATTTTCAGCACCAGAAGTGCAGTTTCTGAGTTGTCCCCAGCACTGATGGTGCTGCAGCTGTGCAGGGAGAAAGAATCCACCGTCCCTGCATGTGAGTCAGCATCAACAAGAGCCCAGCATTTCTAGGCAGGACCGTTCTCACAGAGCAATTCCCTGGGGTGGGAAAGGCAGGGACAGGAAACAGAAGTTATAAACAGGGCAGAGCAAGAAACTAAAACAAAAAAACCCAATTCCAGCTTATGGTAAATGATAATTTTGTAATAAGATTTTTCTTACAAGAAAACAACACTGTGCAGTAACTGTAGGGTGATGCTGCATCACACAGGGCCTGGTGGGCAGGACTTTCCCCAGTGATGCTCACAGGCAACAATAACACACAGAGCTCAGCAAGTGGAGTTTTGGGAAATGTTTGGTGGAATTAAGGTATTTGGCTTCTGAAAGTTTACAGCTGTGTTGCTGAAATTTCTGCAAGAATGGAAGGACCTGACTAATTAATGCAGCACCCCCGCCTCCACCCCAGATGCAGGGCTCAGCTTTTCCTCCTGCAGTATTCTAATCCAGACAGAACAGGGACCTGTCCTGCTCCTGAAGTCAGGACCAACACTTTCAGCATCCTCATCGTCCCTTTTGCCACGTTCAGTGACTTTTTTGCAAAGCTACATGGGCAAGAGAATTCTAAGCCCTGTGCCTCCTCTGTTCAAAAAACAAAATTGCAATGCAAACACAGCAGGAAAATTCTTAATCTTAATTAAAAATACCCAAATGTTGTTTCACATTTCAAGTCCTTTTTTTGTTCAGCAACAAGTTTGCTGATTCTGACAGTGTAATCCTACAAATACTGAAATAGGGATGGAATTTAAATTGGAATTTAATCCAGCTGGCTGGGGAGGGGTCTGCTATCAACTTGTGACAGTTCCCAACCACTGCAGGAGAGGACAGGTAATATGGACAGAGAAACCAGGAACCACAGCTCCCACCCAGCAACTGGCTTCAACTTTCCCAAATTCACAGGCTTCATGTGGATTCAGGCAAGGTGACTTTTCATGCCCCATGAACTGGGATCATAAAGGACTCAAAACAGGCCACTAACAATTTCAAATTGATTTTATTGTCTTAAATCGGTGTTGTACAATTTAAAGCCAAAAAAAAAAAAGTCACACAAAACACAAATAAAAAATGTTGACAAAGTATCAAGCATTACCTTATAAAGAACATCATCATACTCTCTCACAAACCTGAAGGTACTTGTAATTAGACTGAGGTTTCTTGAAATCTATTAGAGACGCCAGACACAAATGCTGCAACAGCAACAAAGCCATGACAATAGCAGGTGGACTACACTAGCAACTTCAGCAATGGCTGGGGGTTGGTTTTTGGGGTGTTTTCTTTTTTTTTTTTCCTTTTTTTTGCATACCTTATTGTCTACAAAGCAATAAATATTTTTTTCACCAAAAAAAGTTGGTTTCACGCTACATGCAATTAGATAAAAAAGAAAGTCACCAAAGTGATGGCAAAATAAATCACCTGTCAGATTTTTCTTTTTTTTTCTGTTTTTTTTTTTCCTCCCCTACTTTTGGAGTTATTTTGTCTGTGTTTTTTGTTGTTTTTTTAATTTTTTCCTTTTTTTTTTTAATTCAAGCACAGTGGCTAAGTTTCAAGTATTGAGAGAAAAAAAAAACATATATATACACGTTTGTGTTTGTGTGTGTATCTCTACCCATGCACACACATACACACACACAGCCTTGCATGTATATACACAAACACATACATATATACCGGTTGTAGGTCTGTAAACCACAATTTTAATTTTTATTTTTGGAGCAATATATACTTGTATACATTGAATGTGGACGATTTTGATACATTCAAGTAATGAAGCACAGCTGGAAGGTTAGTGCTGAGCTTGCCACACACGCGGCTCACTGGGGCGCGGCAGAGACGTGGATCCAAGGCTGGGCCTCTCCTGGCCAGGAGCCCCTGGGGGCTGTGCTGGAGGCTCTGGGGTGCAGGGCTTGGTACTGCAGAGTCAGTCCTGGCTTGGTGCTTGTGTGCTGCAGCACAGCCCTTTGCACAGCTGGCCAAAGCCTTTCAGAAGCAGTCTGGGTCTCCTTGGCATTTCTGTCCACAACAGGCTGGGGGAGATTGGTTATTTCTGTCTTCTTTTTATTTTTCCCTTTTTTTCCCAGGCACAAGCACAAATGGCCACAGAAGCAGCAGATTGTGAGCCAAATACTGAAGCATTTGTGAAAGCTACACTTAAGCTTCCCTGGTTGGGGCAATTGGAAATATTTTTAAATTTCTTTATTGGCACTTCTGCTCTGTGAACAGAAACACCCATGTTGGCCAAATGCAGTGCCAGCTCCAAAGCCCATGAAGTTGCTCCTGAAACCCTTGTAAAGTATCACACTGAACGTGCCAATCTTGAGAGGAAAAAAAAAGCAATGAGGACTTAACCACCACGCGCAAAATATTTTTAGATCCCCAAAAACTAAGCCTGAGGTTTCAAGTTGCTTTCAAAGATGCTTTTCTGCCCAGCGCTCCCACAATACTGCCACGACTCTGGAACGTCACACTCATGCTCTCACAGACAGATGGAAGGCAGGCAGCCTCTCACACACACTCACAGCACCCAAAGCCTCAGCCACAACGCCAGCCACTCGCACCCGCAGTCGCATTTGGCTACAGAGTCTCCTTGAAAGAAATGCTGAACATGGAACTGAACGCTACGGGATTTCTTTATATATATAAAAAAAACCCAACAAACAAACCAACAAACAAAAACAAAGCAGCAAATAACACTTCTTTAAAAATGCGTTTCCAAGTGTGTGGGATCCTAACGCCTGTTCTTCAGCTCTTAAAAAGCATGGAGCTTTGTAATGACTGTCCTTAAAAGAACATTTAAATAAAAAACAAACCTTGGTACTGCCAGACTGTAAGTCAGCTTTGCCTGGTGTGGAGGAGGAACAGCACAGACTCTGCAGTGCTCTTTGCCTCACACTCACGAGATACAGTACAGTTAAATACGTACAGTTACACACAAACCATATCAATATCAATATATATTCACTCTTAGGAATACATATTAATATACGCACACACGTAGTGCAATAAAACAACCAGGAAGCAAGGAAAGGAATAAAAAGAACAGCATTCCTAACAGTCGTGATGTTCCTGGGTTGTTGTGTGATGCTAAGTCAACTTCTCCAAGTTCCCATAGTGTGTAAAGTGCTCCTTTGATTCACAAAGCTAGTGTTTTCAGTTTGGGGGGCTCCAGGGAAGGGGTCACTGAGCCAACAGCTGAAAGCAGGACAGAGCCAGTGCTTCCTCCAGGGAGGTACGTGCTGCCAGGCCGAGCTCAACAGCCACGAGTCTCACACTGATCCTCTGAGCCGGGGACCGAGCGAGGAACGGATTAATTTTGGCTTCTTACCAACACAGGAGTGTGATGCTTTCTGCTGCCCTCCTGCTTCCTGTACAGCCCCTTTCCCTGTGTTGTTTGCCCATCCAGGCAGGCAGGGAGCCCACGCAGCAGCCATGAGATTTCCAAGCTTCCCCAGCAGCCACACGTCCTCTGCCTCACGCAGCAAGTCTGTAGAGGTGGGAGCTACTTCACAACACCAACACCCTCCTCTCCAAGCACTCCAAGGAGAAAGGACAAAGGAGAGAGTGGAGGGGAGCCTCCAGTTGCCAGGGAGCTTGAAGATGCCTGGCTCTCAGCTGGGAAGGGGGAAATACACAGACTGGCCTTTATGTCTGAATGACACACTCGGACATCAACTGAAGCCAGCAGTTTCAGCACATCCATTGCCTGCAATGGACACAGCACTGGAATACCCTGTTCTTAAGCAAGAGGGATAGGCAGCAGTCTTATCCTTCAAAGTGCTGGGAAGAAGCAGACTTCTATCCTTCACCCCCTCTGACAACGAGGGAGACCTTTCCACATCAGCTATGTCTTCACCCAGGCCCTTGGGCAGGGAAGTATTTGTGCTTGCTGCAGTCACACGTCCCCACAAAGGAATCTGAGTCTGTGGAACAACTTCCCAAAACGTCCAAAAACAGAACAGTGAGCAGTCCATCCTCCAGGTGTCCTACTGCCAGAATGGTTTCCCAGCACAGCACAGGCTGTTGGGAACAAAGCAATCAGCTGGGGTGAGGTGTGTGAAGGACGACACCACCACTGAAATCAGGCACAGAACCCCGACAGCAGAGCTGACAGCCTGCGCTCGATGCACAGCTTACCTGGGGAAAAAACACAGCACAAGCAATCAGCTTCTCATTTTCCTGCTAATGTAAAGACCACCACTGGAGACTGAACCAAAAAGGGAAAACAGACAAATCTAAGCAGAACTTTGAGAACCATTACCAGGTACCAATGAGGCCAGACCTGACCAGAAACATTTTGCTGGGAAGGGACAGGTCAGAGGGTTGAACAGTCAGAGATGTGACAGTGAAAGCTGGGAGGCAGCAGTTCTGACAGAGGTATCAAGTTTTTACAAAGGATCACCATCCTCCAGAAAGAATTTATTTACTTCCAGCTATTGGAGCAGCTTTTGCCAGCAGGCAAAATAGCTCAGGGTCTCCAGAGTCATTTGCAATGGCTTACACTGGGAGAGTCCATCCAGCATTGTCAGTGCCAGGCTCTCATCACCTGAGCCCAAGAATCTTTCAAAAGCTAAATGTTTGGTGGAATTCATGCCTCTCATGGGAACACTTGCTGTATTTCCAGGTTCATCATTTTACTTTTCAGAAATATGTAATCATAGACCTGAGATCTAAAATGAAACACACACCCACTACTGCCTATCAGAGAACAGCTCTATCAGGAAGCTGGAACTTGCAATATCAGGATAATAACTGGGAAAAGAAATCCATTGCATGCATTATCTGTATCTCTGGATCACAAGACGGGATCTAGGTTTGGTAAGAAACAGTACAACAGCAACTACTGAGTATTCCCTATCCACTTAACCCTCCAGTACCACACTGCCCATTTCCCTTTGTTTTCCTTCAGTGAGCCTCCTGTGAGCTGTGAAAGTTGGTGATAATTAACTGATTGCCTGGGAGCCAGAGATCTTTCCTCTCATTTCCTATCCAAGGGCTCTGCCTCCATGGACAAGATGTGCTGGAAGGAGCCCTTGCTGTGCTGAGCAGCCACCTCTGCCCTGCAGCCACTGCAGGTTCACGTTCCCAAGTGCTCTGTGCCAAGGGATGGTTCTGGCTGGAAACCAACCCCAGGCCCCTGCTGCTGCCAAACCACTTCCTTCAGCGAGTTCTTTCACACATCAAAAGTTCCAACAAAGTGCTGGCTACTGCTCTGCATGGGAAGCTCTCAAAATGTGGCTCAGAACAGGGACCTGCATTTCTAACAGTTTTTCTGTTGGAAAAGCAGAAGGCCAGGCTGCAAGGAGCTGTAACAAGCCAAGAGATCTCTGCTCTGTCCACTAAGATGGAGCCAAAGGAAAAAAAAAGTGGTGCTAGGAACTGAAATTTCTGATCCAGGAAGCTAAAAAGCCCACATGTTCTAGTTGGGGAAAACCCAAAAAGTCACCTAATACTCACATTTACTGATGTTTTCTATGTCCCCCTGTTCAGTGATGATGTTCAGGAGCCCCTCCATTAGCAGCAGAGCCTTGTGGTACCTCTGTGCACAGTCCTCTCTGTGGTGGAACATCTCATCCAGGGCTGCAGACTGCACCTGAGGGCAACAACCCAGTGCCAAGAGCTTACTCCCAGAGCAGACTCAGCGTTCCCAGCACAGTCCCTCAGCTGTGTGGACACCCCCCTCACCCAGCCTCCAGAGGGGAGCACCACGAGGGGAATCACCTGCTATAGCCATGAGCAGGAACCATGAATGCCCAGCAGTGCTCTGTGCTACCCCCAGGCCCAGGCACTGTGAGGTTTTTACCATTTGCACAGCGTAGCTGAAGATGAGCTTCTCTGCAGTGATGCTGTTGATCCGATCCATGAGCTTCTGTTTGTCCAAGAAGAACCTCTGCAGTCTCATGTTGAGGCAGTGGCAGGAGGATACACTGGATTTGTAAAGCTCATTTAGCTTCTTCACAACTACAGCAAAAGAAAGAAATGCTTTAGGCACTACTCACAGCTCCCCATCCCCACGTGCAGGACCCCAAAGGATTAACCTGGAGACAACGGGGCTCTGTTAAAGCCAAGAGGGTGGCAGGAAAGCCCTGCAGCAAGAGGGTCTTTTCCTTTTTTCTGTCACCTCCACCAGTTAAAAGCCTGCACATGGCAACTCCTACACACGTCTGGTTCACCTGAGGCCGGGTCTATTTTTGTTTCCCTCAGCAGTCACAAGGCAGGAGCAGTTTGCTCCGTACAGGATGTCTCACACACCAGCAGCAGATACAGAGCTTCTGCTACTCGATGGGTGATGATGTGCTGTGAAGGGGTGTATGGCTCACACGGGAGCTCTTGGGAGTGTGGATCAGCAGCACTGACTAAGCAAGGGAATCTCTCAGAAAAGACATGGGTGCCTGTGAAAGGTCACCTCCTCCCCTGAACCACGGCAGCTCGAGCAGGAGGGATACAGAATAGGGAATCAGGAATCAAATATGACTCTGAGTGATTAAATAACAATCCACAACTGCAAGGGATGCCACAGCTGAGTCTCCCTAGCTACACGGCATGATCTACACAGAATACTGAACACAAACACTTACCCACATCTGATGAGAACTAACTCCTACACACACATTTGAAAATCCCCACACTTCATGAAACAAGACAAGCCAGCCTTGCCCAATTCCCATACACTGAAGGACAAATGACACTACAAATCTAGAAGCTGCAATCTGCTCTGAAAAGAAGTGATTTATTTGGGTTATGACAACTTTCCTGTTAGCCTGAACTTGTGGAAGATGTGTAGCTAAATCTGTATTTTGCTCCACACTGCCTGCTACAATATACATGTGTTCATTGTATTTAACTTCCATTTTTTTACACCCCACCCCAAGGCAGCACAAAAGATAAAGCTCTTGGGGTAGGTGGCTGGTGGGTCAAGTATTTCAAGTGCTTCAAAAAGCTCCCTCAGTAATATTATAATAGGAATTTTAAAATTATGTTTTCTAATCACTGACTCACAGCCAGCTCTCACCACAGCCAGTCAGATGCAAATGTAAAGATGTTACACCAGCAAAGAAGTGACTCTGGCATTACCAGTACTTCACTTCCTGTGTTTTTGTTTTACTTGAAAAATCATCACTGCCAGGACAAGTCTCTATTTGCTGAGTAAGCACTTCCTAGGACATGCAGTGTGTAATTAAGCTAGGCTTACACCAAGTACACATTAGCACCCAAGACAGAGCTATACAAGGAATCAGATAAGATACATTCCCCCCTTACAATTAGTGCTGAGTGTCTCACAGGAGCATGACAACAGCTCTGAGCCATAAAGTCAATGTGAAGAGAGGAATGTTCTCAGTGTGAATAAAGATCTGGCTGCACAAGGGGACAACCACAAATGAGCCCCACCACCCTGGTGGGGTTCACACTCACTCCACCCCCTCCCTACCCTCTGTGACACTTTTAATAGCTCCATTCTAGGAGTGCCCTTTCCCCCATGAGTGCAGCTGCCCCTTACCTTGCTTGACAGTGGAGGAGAGGCACAGCTTGCCAGCTTTGATCTGCTCTATGGCCATCTGCAGCCCCGAGGACAGAAGTTCTGCCACTTTCAGGTACAGCACGAGCTGTTCTGCATAGCTGCAAAGAAAGACAGATCAGTGTGACAGCAGCTCCGTGTCCCCAAGGACTGTGGGTACACAAGGATGTGTGGGGTAGGGGCAGATACAGAAGCCCTGGGAGCTGGGCAGCTCTGCCCGTCCTTACCTCCACTCCCGGCTCAGGAGGCTGATCTGGTCGGCCACCACGCTCTCCTGGAGCTGGTACTCCGATGTCACCGAGCTGCTCATGTCACTGGAGCTGCCCTTCAGAGCAGCGATTTCCATCACGTAGTGCACAAAGGCCAGCGTGAAGCGCAGGCTGCGCAGGATGTCCGTGTGCTCTTGCTGTTGAAGGGATGCCAAGGGGGGGTTACAGGCAAAGCTGCTCAGCTCAGCTGTGCCAGCAACCCACCCCAGCTCACAGAAACACCACCTCACCCCCAGACCCCTTACATCTCTGCTTTGGCTAAACTCAGCCTGGAGCCTGCACCGGTTCTTCTTCCACAGCAACAGCAGCAAACAACAGCCCCAGGCCAGAAATTTCTAGACAGCTCCCTGGAGAAGCTGGTGAGATTTACTCTGAAATTACAAGCTCCCTTCCCAAGGAGCATCCCAGCTCTGTGGGATTCTTTTAGAAGCCAGCCAGGAAGGGGGAGAGACCATCTGCACCATAAGCCCAGCTCTTGTTCCCACTACAGCAATGCCAATGTGGATTTCATGAGAGTGAAAACCTCCTACACCACAAAAACCTGCCAAGAAAATGTCTCCCACCCTACATCCCAGCCTTCATCCCCTCCCAGTTTGGTGCAGTGAGCCTTGGGTGAGGTTCTTACAGGAGACAGCAAGGACAACCTTTTATCTGCAACTCCTGCCCAGCTGGGGAAGGAAGTGCTCACACCAAGTGCTGTGGTCATTTCAGAGTAGTTTTTCCTCTGCTATTACAGATCAAAGGGGATTATCCCATTTCTGGGAAGCTGCACTGGTTAAGTCACTGCAACCAGTTCTGGGAAGTTACTATTTGTGGAAAAACTGAATGCCTGTGGGTCTGCAAAGTGAATTGCTGCCTGGGTCAGATGCCAACTTCATTGTTTGTACTCTCTGTTGAAAAAGGTAACCTGGTCTTCAAAGATTCATTGGCTCAGTTCTCTCCAAGGGGGTAAGGATGTTTCCTACATGACTTTACCAGAAAACTCCCATGCTCAAGATCTGAGAGCTTCTTTCTTTCCTTCACTGGCTCAGTACTTGGCTGCTCAGGCAGCTTTGACTATCTGGAACACAAATCTCTCCCTCCCACTGCCTTGCTACCTGGACAGTCCCGTATGGTGAGGAAGTGTTATCTCCATCTTCCTCAATTTTCTTTAAAAGCAAAGGATGAATTTGGAGATTAAGTAATTACCAAGTCATACAAGAAGTTTGTGGCAGAGCAGGAAACTGCTGAGATCTCTCAGGTCTCAGCCTCTTATCTCTAACCCACAGGCAGTCCTTCTTCTGCCTACAGTCAGCTTCTGTTAACTGTGTTGGCATTTATGACCTCATTTGCCATCACAAGTCTTCCATAGCCATCTCTGTATTGTGTTTTTAGAGCACTGCAAAAGAAACTAAATCCCAGCCTCCAGTATGTCTTGTCTGCACCTAAAGAAACTTTCACAAAAGAGAGAAGAACCACCCATCCAAATGCAACAGTGCTGCTCAAGACAAACAAGGGCACCTAAACAGTAGGACTTCAGTGCCCTGAAAGATGAGCAGAAATCAGAAAACCTGCCAGGTTTGCATTCTGACCAACTCCACAGAGCACAAAAGGGTCTTGAAATCTGCTGTAAAGGTTTTGTGACATGCAAAGGGATTACAGTGCTCAGCAGAAACAACGACTGAAGCCAAATGACTCATTACAGCCAGGGAAGCTGAGTGCTATTCCAAGATCAACTGGTACCTCCTTAGGACACTTCTCTTCAGACCAGCATCTGAAGTGGTGGCAGCTGGCAGGGTCCCAAACTTCTGTCACCTCACACAGGTAGGATGCTCAGTTAAATTGACTGCTATTGTGATCACATCATTGCTGGAAGCCTTTGCCCTGTGGCTTTACAGGTAATGAAGCCAACAAATGCAATCCAATGCAGAGTTGGCAGAAAAAATGAGCTCAACAAAATCTGAAGCAGAAGAGCAAACCCACATCCTTAAAACAATGTGTGCATATCTCTCTTGCTGTCTTGGGGTTTTCAGCAGCACCAGCAAGTATCAGACACAAAGAGCCTTCTCCAGTCCCAGACAGACCAAGGAGGTATCACAAGCAGAGCTAAAAGTGTGACTGAATCTGCCTCCCACCTCCACTGCAAATGGGCAGCCTGACCTACATTTCAAATATATCTCAGCTATAACAGCATTTGCTCTGCTTCAGCCTGCAGAGAAGGGGAGCCTGGCAGCCTTTCAGCTCCACAATCTGGTTCAGCTTCTGGTGCAGAACACGGTGTCCCCCCCAGCAGGAACAGAAGTGTCAGGTTTACTTTGTTTTCAGATCCTTTAGCAGAGACCGTATCACTGCTGACTCCCCGAGTGCACCAGGCAGGCACCTGACACACTGAGCTACTCATGTTCTCAGGTCAGCCAGTACTAATGCTGAGCCTTTTAAAAAAGGAGAGACCCAAAGCAGGCAGGTTTGCTTCAGAGGCCATTAATACAGAATGCATTGGATAACTGACCTTCCAACCTGCAATTTCAACTTTGGAAATGGGGAATTTTAACCCCAGGCATGGGCTGTTAGATGGACTAAAGGGCTTGGTGCTAAATATGCCCTGGGTTTTCTGAGCACTTCACTGGCCTTGCTCTCTTGGAACTTGATGTCTTGTTTGCTCCACCTTTGGAAGCAAAGCATGGAGTTGTCTGGATTTGTTTCACTTTTATTCCCCTGTCCTTTGCCCTGGATATACTCACCTCCATGAGTGTCTCTTCAGGCAGCTCTGGTGCCTCAAATGTGACAGCACCTTCCAGGTTGGCAGTGATGGGATCAGCAAAAGTGTACCGGAGACTCGAGGGGCCCTCCAGAGCCTCCCCTGCAGCTCCCACTGCCAAGTGCCTCCCACTGAAGGAGCCTCCAGAACTGAGAGAGCTGGAAGACCCCACTGTGAAAAAAAGCAGACAAAGGAATTAACTGGAGGTATTAATAGCAGGCCGGATAATTCCTCATGCAGGAAAGAGAACTCGGAAGGATTCAGGATCCTGGATCTGACAGGAGCCAGCAAGAGGTACTCTGGAGGAAGATGCAAAGACTCTGGATGCAGAACAAGCACTCCCCACATAAGCTCCTTAGTGACTCAGGCAGACCAGCTTACAAAGCTCAGGCAGACTTAAAGCACCTTCCAGAACAACGACCATTTACAGAGACAATTCAGAAGAAAAGATTTTTCCTTTTTTTGGCTAAACCCTTTCTTTGTCCTGCCAAAACACCTTGGGCAGATCTCTATCATACCCTGTCACAGGCAACTTCCCCACCATGGAGCAGCACAGTTTGAACCCTGGCTCCCTGCCTTTTTGCTATTACTGTCACTGAATGAGCACTCTGATAAGTGATGGTTCTAGAACATCCTGTATGCAAGCCAGGAAAGTTTTCCATTAAATGCCCTGCACTTTTGCTTTCCCCTCTTTATAAATAAGAGGCTGGGCAGAGAATGAGTGACCAGCTGAGTCAAGACCCTAACCCCAGGGTTCTGGACATCCTGTATGGTGTCCATCAGACAATTCCCTCACCATCAGCTTTTCCCCTTCTTCACCACTGAATCCAACCTAGGAGCACAAAGGAGATTTTGTCTCAAATCAAAGAATACAAAGAGTATTCACCACAATACATTTACCACTTCCAGAGGCTTTCCCACCCCTGGCACACTGCCACAAAGGGAAACATTCTGTCTGATGGGAGATGCCAATACCAGCTCCAACACTCTGCTAATTCTACCCAGGTGCTGTTCTCCACTCTCACTGGTCCTTTGGAGGACTTCTTTAACTACAAGTGTAATTTACTGCCCAACCCTGCCTTCAAAAGGTTCAGCAATATAATAATGCACAACTGATCTGCAGAGAGGCACAGCCTCTTTTCTTCCCAAAAGCTCTCTCCACAATGGCAGCAATTCTTCAAAGCCAAGTGGATCATCAAAGACAGGCAGAGTATTTCCAGTTCCTCTCAGAGACAGGAGAGGACCTACAACATCATATTCTGGGTGCCCTGTAATTCCAAGAGGCTGTTTGCAGAAATTGTTAGGATGACTCACAGAAAGGCTCTGCCTTTAGAACTGTCCTTACTCATGGCTTGTCCAAGTACTTGGGAGGAAAAGTTTCAGCTTGCAAAGCTCCCCTTTCCACCATTAACTTTGTGCATAACATGAGGAGCTCCTGCACAGGCCTAATAAACAAAGCTTGCCCTGCAGCACTGCTTTGGTCACCCTGACCTAACCCTGTGTGTGTGCTGCAGGCTCACTTTCAACAGCCTCCTATTCCAGGTCTCCCATCTGACATCCTGATTGTTGGGCAGACCCCTGAGCACCTGAGTATCAACCTGCTAAAATCTGGTGCTTGGGCCTGCTTTCAGATTGCTATTATCCCAGAAAAGCAACACAGGAATTTTGAATCCTCTATCTATCACACTGCAGTAGCAGCTGGAGGCTGTAGCCAGGACAGTAACCCCACTGTGCTACAGCCCCCTTACACAGTTTTTAAGAGTCTTAAAGCTCACTCTCTAAATAAATGTGACAAAGAAGGAATTGTGGTTCCAATCTGCCAGGCAATCAAAGACATGAATGGTTTCAGTTAGGATGGAAATGCAAGTTCTACACAGGAACCAAGCCCACATGTACCCCCATCCCTGTCAAGCAGTTTATTCATGGTCACATCCAAACTTTCCTGCAGTAATTGAGAACAACAGAGTCAAGTACATTCAGATGAGGAACAGCCAAGACAAAACAAACAAACAAACCAAATATGCAAATCAAAATGTGTCCAAATATTTTCTTAAACTGAACATAGACTCCAACTCCCAGACACTCTATCCCAAAAGGGCCAATTACCACAGCCTCAACTGCTGGCTGACAAGGCCAGAGCACTGGTGTCTTACAAGGAGTATCTGTCAAGCAGGAGTGCATTTCCCCATCTCCTACCTAAGCAGCTCAGAATACGAGTAACACCTCTAATAGTTTTGCACACTGAGCCCTCCTGGCCCTTTCCCAACAGTCCCTGTGCACTGGAATTGTTGGGCACAGATAGTCACACTCATCTTTTAGAGCTCATCCAAAACCCACGGGGAGAACAATCAGAACACAACACAACCTTTACATTTGTTGACCTCTCAGCAACAGTGGTTCTGTGAACAGCTGCAGCACTATTCCTGAAGCAGAGAGCAATGAAGTAAAAGTTTGCCTGTCTCTTACAGTACTGGAAAACCACTCTCTGGCACTAATGCCAGTGCAAACACTTAGCAGAAACAACTGGGGTTGGCAGGAGCCAGCTCTAGAAGCTCCAAGGTGCTGAGACCAGCTGAGCTCTACAGATTGCTCTGAGCAGCCTTCTGCCATCACCAGTGTCCTGCAGCAAGGAATGCATCACATCTCTCTGCCCCCAGGCATTCCCACTGGAACAGGCAGGTAGATATCGGCCCTTTACCTGAAAACATCCTGGTCCTCGTGGTCTGTGGGGGGGTTGTTCCACTGGGAGGGGATCCGACAGTAAAAATCACTGGGGATGGGCTGGCAGAGCCCCCAGCCCGGGCACCAGAGTGCAGGGTCCCTCCGTAAGCACCTGAGGGAGCTGGGGAGACAGGTGAAAGGTGCAGACCGGCATTACACGCAGGTTACTCAGAGCACGGGTGCCTCGCCCTCGGCGGGTGTGCTCCTGCAGACTCTCCTGGGACACACTGGGTACAGCACAGGCCACTGAGGCACCCCCAGCACCACGGGCCACAGGACAGAGCCTGGGCAGTGCCAGCCCCTGCTGCAGCTGCTCTCCCTCCTCGCTGCCTGGCCACGACACCCACCCTGCAGAGCCACGCACGCTCGAGCCGCCTGGCACCGAGCCACCACTGCCACAGGTTATCACACTCTGAAGGGGCCGAAAAGAGGAAGCCCTGCCTATAAAAATCACACCACTATCCAGCAGTTACACAGCACACACAGCCCACAGAGCAGGGAAAGCAAACAGCACTGCACTTCTCACACGCGGCACTCGCATCCTGCGCCAAGAGCCACCAGCAAAGCAGCCTCCCATTTGCAGGAGGGGTGTAGGCAATCCCCAGCCCAGAACATCCTGCCAGATCTGCCTGGCTTCCCCACCTACCTGCAATCTCCATTGGCTTCTCATTGTTCAGGCTGTCGCTGCTGCCAGCTTCTGAGATCTGTGCCCCAAAGGCTGCCTTCAGAAGCAGGTCAGTGAGCCTGCCGGTGCTCAGAGATCTAAAAAGAGTACATACAACATGATGCTGGAAGTCAACAGGTGCAAGGTGTCAGCTAACTTCACTTCTTTGTGCTATTCCTGGTCCACAGCCACTTAACATTACACAGTAAACAGTCTGGGCCTGAAACAAACACTCTTTCAACAGAGCATCTCAAGCACCTTCTGGTACGTGTGGAAAGCACAAAACTGTCATGACTAACTGCAGTAATGAAAGTCCTCACTACATTAATACAACACAATTTGTTTTTGTTGAAAGGAATTAAAATTAATATCAAAGGACTCCTCCAGAACACTGGGGAAAGCTGCAGTGTGCAGAGAGGCATGTAAGAAAAACTTAACAGCAGCACCTGAGTGACTTTCTATCCTGCAGTGCTCATGACAGCCAGCACGTGGCTTTCCAACAGATCTCTCTTCTGAAGACCTGTGCCACTGTTTGATGGAGGAGGAACACCCAGAACACCTCCTCTTCCATGACAGGCCCCACAGAGAGCAAGCCAAGCAATTGCTTGTCTGGTAACAAAGTCCTGCATCCCCACTTGATGAAACTCAGCACACTAAACATGGTGTGAAGCTGCAGACAATCTTCCATTTTAAAAGATACAGGCCATAGCCTGTTCCTTTAGAGAAGACTTTTTAAAGTCTGCACCATACCTGTTTGCAACCCAAAGGTGCTAGCAGATAACTACACAATGCTTACAATGCCTCACTACAACTTCAGCATCAGCTGGGGTTTGAAATTTGCCCCATCTGCCCTGTACTGAGGAGTGAAGCACCACTGTATGAAGCAGACTGCAGCTCACCTGCCCTTGATCTCTTCCACAGGCCTCAGTCCCAGCCCAGTTTGCTGGCAGTGGAAATGACCCATCTCCTTCAGATCTGGCAAGGTCTTGTTCCGTGTCGGAGTCATCATGACCCCCTGATGGGCCAACAGGGTGAGGAGATTCTGGGAACTTGGGGTTTTGGGAAACTCAAATGGGGACACAGCCTAAGAGAAAAGAAAGAACAGAGATCTGTATTTAAAATGAAGGAGGAAGGTTCCTCTTGGTCCCCATTTGTTTATCAAAATTAAACTGTTTAGCAACCTGCCTGAAATAAGGGAAAAATCCCACCCTGAACAGTTATTCGCCCCTAATCCCAGAAAGGCTAAAACGAAAGGACAACAAACTGCTGAGAATTTTGTAAGCAGAGGAGATGCTGTCACAGTGCCTGCTCCCCATGAGGCACAGGGCTGTCACTGCTGCTGGCTCTGCTGGGGATTCCTGCTGGACACACGCCTGCATCACAGCCAGGTCACCACATCCCCACTGCCAGGCACTCCAGCCATTGGGGCAGCTCCTTCCCCTGCCTGCCCCCAAGCCTGGGCTCTGCTCAGCTGCTGAGTGCTGCTGCCAGGGCAGAGCTGCCCACGGTGAGTAGGACACCACCCCATTCCACACAGATCACTGCACAGCCCTCGCAGGGTAGGAGTGAGTGCTGATAAATCCAGGTCAGAGTTATGTGCTCCTACAGCAGCTCATCCCCAAATCACCCAGAAGATCCAGCTGTGAGAGGCCCAGAAGCAGGCTCCTGGGCATACCTTTGTAGGGGAGCCCATTATCGTTGGCAAAGGGCTCCTCTGCATGAACTCAGAGAGCTTTGGTGAGGATCGGAGCTGCCGGCAGTGCTGCAAGCCATGGATCTGCAGAGGCTGGCTGACTGGGGTATGACCAAAGTGAGCCACAAGAGGATCAGAGTGCTGCTTGGTTATCTTCTGCCTGCAGGAATGCAAATCTGACAGGTTGGGAGCACTGTGGAGCCGGGAGCCCATCCCTCGAGGAGACTGCTCAGGTGCCAAGGAACCTGGAGGGCACAGAGTGACAAATGACATCACTGCTGGTTCTAACACAGAGAGACAGCCTGATCCCAGGATCTGCAGCTCAAACAGCTGCAGACCAAAACCTTCTATGGCTAAGCATGGTACTGAGCAGAGCCACAGCACTGCCAGGCCCCATCATGTTTTGAGTCTGTGGGAGGATGAGTTATGAATAACAGGGAAATAAAAGTGCAGCTTCTTTCTTTCATTGCTGCCCATTCAGAGACACAGGCCCCAGCTGTCAGAACTCAGCAGGAAACTACACATCAAGCAGGTCTCTTGGCAGAGGGGGTGCTGGAGGTTTTGAGTTGCTTTTCCTTCACTCAATCCATTGGCTTCCAAGTCTCAAATTTGAGTTTTTGCTACACAGGGTCTGTCAGCACTGGAAGATACTGGCTGATGGGATGTGAATGGATCCACCCCAACTCCCATCAGCACATAGAGATCCTGGCTGGCCAAACATCCAGAGAAGCTGCTGAAGCAACCAACCCAACCTAGAATGCCCTGAGACTACAGTTCTGGCTTTATCCATAGGAATAACAAAGGAAAGCAAGGACCAACGCACCAGCAGCAGGAACACGGCTTCTCACTTCTGCCCCGAGAGAAGATGGGATAACAGTCTGGCTGGGCTGCTCTGGGATTGTTCCAACTGTGAGGGAATGAAATAAAATTAAAGTTAATTCAGTATTAAGTTTTCATAGGCAAGAACAGCACTATGTACCACCTGTTTATATAAAGATGCCAGTTATCTCCTCTCAGCCCTAGCTGTGTGGTGAGAAGATCCTCAACTCCAGTACAAGGAGGTAAAAAACCTCTGCCTGGTATTAGTGTAGCAAGTTTTAGTCTGACTTTGCAGTGATATTAGTTCAGAGATATAGAATATGAATATTCTGTATTTCCCCATCAGCAGAGGCTAATCAATACAGGATCAGAGACACCAGGGGTATAGAACAGCTCATTATGCCAGCCTGTTCTTTTACAGAAAACAGCAAATTGCATCATTGCATATTGAGGTTTCTCCTGTTTGAATTGCTTGTTAGCATCTAGATCACGCTACCAGATATTCAGCCAAAACTTTTCAGTCTGGAAGTTCAAGCCCTTTCAAAGCTGGTCAGAATTTTGCTTTGATGATAATTAGCTTGCATTTGTTCTCACCCCAACCCGAGCTAGTAAAAACTTTGCACTTACAGACACCCTCTTCTGAGGGCAGCAAAATGTTTGATGCAGGCACCAAAGCAAAGCTTGCCTCTCCTGGGGCTAACAGGTATTTTTCTCTCCATTTTACTGAGGTCAAAACACTTGTCAAATAATCTGTGGAGAAGAACCACAGGGGAACACAACAATCTGAACTCTCTACTACCTGGCAGCTACAGCTGGTCAAAACCTCTCTCTTTACAGGAAAGAGGCAAACGATTTTATTAGGACAGCAATGTGCCAGCTGACATCTTACCTTGTGGTGATGGCATAAACGGCTTGGCACCACCAAAGGAGAGCTTTTTAGTGCTGGGCATGGATCCATGCTCTCCAGGATAAGGAGGGGAAGCACCAGTTTTGGGAAAACCGAGAGGACTTGCACTGCTGGACCTCCGGACCGTACCAGACCTTACAGGAAACAAGAGCAGCACACAGGTTACTCCAGAGACCAGCACAGAGGAGGAAGGAGAACAGCATCACCCAACACACACACAGTCATTCCCACAAAAGCACAGCTTCATGACTGCTTATCCTGGATCAAAATCCCACTGTTCTAGGACTACACCAAAACAGATTAAGATGACAATCCTTGTTCTCAAAACTTTCAATTCAATAAATAAAAAGAACAGTCAAGGTTGTTATCTTAGCTGTAAGCAGGACAGTCATTCTTCAGAGACACTTCAGGAGCTTGCAGGTATCTACATCAATCCTGAACAGGACAGAGTGTCCTATCTTGCCATGTCCAAGATGTTTATTGCAGGCAGTGTCTCTGGAATTTATTCTCATTTATTATTTAATCTTTATTCAACGTGCTCCTGTGCTGAGCCACTTGCCCTTCAGTCAGAGCAGCCTTTAGGCAGAAAGCTCTGTGCTCAATGCTGAGCAAAGTGTGCCAATGCACTGCTCTGCAACAGAGCTTGGACTCAAATCAGGAGCTACAGAGCAAAACAGCAAAACACAACAGTGTGTGGCTGTCACATCTGAAACACTTCACAACTAAACCAGAGGAATTTGGGTTTTTGGCCTGGATAAATTGCCTGTCTAAACGCCTTCAACTCCTTGTGAAGGCTCAACTTAAGGAGTTAAAATTAATTTGTAAAGCCCACACATGCAGGAACCTTGAGTATTAGCCAGTGCTAAAATGAAACAGAAGAAACTAGTGGGAAAGTGAGTACATCCACACCATCAGTCTGGAGAGAGATGGGATTATTGCATATTAATTAATTATTTCTCAATATGTTAATCTTTTTGCCATCATTAAAAACACACAACCTAAATTGCAATGCCATTCTGCCTCTGCAGGCTCCTTCACCAAGATCCCCATCACACTCCTCTATATGGGAACACAGTCCTTTCATCAAGTCCTTCATTCCATTCTCAATTTGGAAACTACTTTTCTCTTGTTACAAGAACATTAGTCTCAACCAGTAGGTGGTTTTCTGGACAGAAATCAATGACTGCTGAAAAAAAACCCTCCATGCTTGAGCCACTGACAGATGCTGTCACTAAGACATCCTGCCTCCTCTGCTGGGGATGCTGCATTTAAATGTCCTCATGTATCTCAACAGAAGGAAAAAAGGATGTGGGTTTCAGCAGTGCCAGGAATGGCAGAAATGTCCTGATGAACTGTCAGTAACTCAACAAAACTTCAAGGTGTATATTTCACTTTATGCCACATTTCAGAAAATAAATACATTTTTTAAAAATAAATTTATTTCAGTAGTTGAGATAGCTGAGTAGTTGATCTGCCAACCTCCCTGCCCCTACTCAATGTGTTACCACATTCTGCAGCCAAGTAAATCCATGCTACAATCACATGCTTGGAAAAAAGGAAATACTTGAAAATTTTAACTTAAAAATCACTTCTCTTCAGGTTGCTCCAGATTCAGAGGCTAATGCTCATCAAGTGCCTGGCCCTGAAGCAAAATGAATTTCCAACAAGAAAGGTGAGAAGATACCCAGATATTCAGTGGCAGAAAGTACTGCCCTGCCATTTTTTTAATTCTTCAGACCATGAGCCATGGAGAAGGTTGAATTTTATCTATCAGGAACTTGCAGAAGAAAACCACTAGGTGACTGCTGCTGCTGGAAGATGTGGAATGTCAAATGCCACCCCAGGAGACCAGGGTAAGCCAGCAGACAAGCAGGACAGGTGATGTGGCCAGAGGCACACACACCTAATCAGCACCTCACCAAGCCACACATCTGTCCACAACCACACACAGAGGCACACAGCAGCCAGTCAGGTGACAGGGGACATTCTCAGACACCAGAGTGTACAGCAAGGTTTGCAATCAAATGACTCGGCAAACATGACTCTGCACTCAGCAGCCATGGCCTGTTTGATACACCTGATGGAAAAGTGGAATCACACCCTAAACGCCTGCTGGAGTTTTCTCCTGCCATTCCTGAAGGGTGTCTACTGAACCTGCTGATTAGAGGAAGTGATGGCCAGAGATAAGTATGGCTTCCTGGGGCAGAAAAACATGACGCCAGAGATGCTGAGAAGATGCTAAAAGCAGCCTGTGAGTCACCCTGATTGGGCCCATTCCTCGAGTTCCTGTGCAGGGACATGCCAATCTCAGCATGACACAGAGGTGACTAAAAGGAGCAAAACATGGCAGTTTGCTCCCTGACTGTAGCTGTGGGCTGTGAGCCTCAACACAGCAGCCCATCACCAGGTCTGGGGTTGGCACAGCACCTTCTCCAGAACTCTCCCTTTGTACCTCACAGGGATAACCAGGACTCTTGTGAAGTCCAAAACCAACAGTGTCCACAAGTTTTGCTGTCAAAAACACAAGGCACTTAGGAAACAAGACAGTTTACCACAAAACCTGCCACACATTCAAAAAAGTTAACATAAAGCAGTATTAAAGTTACAGTGGCACAGACCAAGCCTTCTGCTAATCCCTGATCAATACCACCATACTGTGTCTCTAATTCTGGGTCCACTTCAAATAAGCCTTATCCTGAATTAGGCTGGCTGAAGCCCAAACTTAGGCTGACATAGGTATTACCCTACTTTTGAAATCTAAACTTTAACTAATCCAGACACCAACACAACTTATCCTAAAAAAGACATGACACCCCCTAGACACTTCTATTTGAGTGTCCCTGTTGCACAAGCTCCTTAAGATCCTCTACTGGTCTCCTTCCCATCAGTCCATGACCTGGGCTGCTGCTGCCAGCCAACAACCATATGTGAGAAGAGAGAGAAGCCCTACATGTCTTGGATGCACCAGGCATTACCTCTGTCTGCTGCAGACTTGATGTCAGGGTCTTCCTGACAGCCTTCAGAAAACACGCTCTGCCTCACAGGCATAAATTGCTCATGATTTACTCAGTCCTGGCTGCATAACCACATTAATATGCAACTCGTGCACAACACATCATCTATGGCATGACTGGTTACAGGAACCAATTAAGGTAAAGTCAGGCAGGTTCTGTAGCCCCATCCATTCTAGCTGTTTATCTCAATTTTTCCTTTTATAAAGGCATCTGCCAGATGGATGGTTCTCTCTGCCTGGACACTTGGACACCCAATCCATAGCTGGCATGGGAAAAGCTGTCAGACTCAAAGTGGCTCAGCCTTCACTCTGAGCTGACAGGAGCTTTCTCACATACAAGCACACAGGCAAAATTTACAGTACTAATAAATAAATCTCAGCATCACCACAAAAACACCCCCAAACACACCAAGGGGGTAAGGGGGAGAGCCCAACACACAGGGGAATTTCTAGAGGTACAGAAAGTAAAGTGAAAAGCAGTTTGTGTACAGCCCCCTTGGTCCCAGCCCCAGCACTTACCGGGGGGAGGAGTATGGATTGGGAGACTGCAGGTTCTGCTCGATCCGCCGGTAGTTGTGGATTTGTGTGGGGACTGGGATGGGCACGGAGTGGCCGTACTTGCTGCTGGAAAACTGCCCTGGCCGGCTGTGAACGGAGACACACAGAGACAACCTCCTGTAAGGGCTGGGCCTTCAACCAGGTAATTGGAGATTTTATCTTCATGAAGCAACTGCAGGCAGGGAGTGTCCCCTGGGCTGCTCTGGGGCTGTGGGTTTGCACCAGGAGGTGGTGCACACTCATATCAAAGGGAAGTGGCACCACACAGCTCCTGAAAACAGGCATCTTTCCTGCAGCACCATTCCCACCCACAGCCTGATGCTAAAACCTACACCCAAGTGCACCACTCCCTCCAGGAAAAGCAGAGCCCTGCTATTTCAGGCCATGGCTGGCCTAGTTTCCAGCAGCTCAGATCCACAGCCAAGCAGGCAGCACTGAGCAGGGGCTAAAGAGCCGTGGTTCACAAAGGACACCAGCACAGACTCTGCTGACAGGAGCTGCCTGTGACTGACTCATGCAGAGGCACTGCTGCAGCCACGGCATCCCCGTGGAACTCTCACACCACGAAGGGAATGTGGTGCTGTAGATCAGAGTGCTGGCAAGTTACCCACAGGGTGGAGAAGGCAACTCGGGAAAAACAGAGGGACAGGAGCTGCTATCTATACACCCATCAAGGACAAGACAGAATGCCATGCACACGAAATGGGACAAGTCCATTCTGCAAATTTCAGGCTCCTTCCATCCAAGCAGGTTAACTGGCTCATGTCTGATACCTGTTCCCCCAGGTTACTCTTGGCCTGTCCACCAGGCTACACATGAACCACCTGTACAAAACTCATGCAAATACCACATTTAACTAAGTAGTTGCCTAAAGTCTTTTCCCAAAGGCCCCAGAATTCTAGGATTAATTGCCATGGCAATACTATTTACAACTGCCAACACCAATTGCAGGGATGTTGAACAATGACAGGAAGATCTTATTGGTAACGAAGGCTTCTGCAGTCTCCCTCCTTGTCAGTTGAGGACAGCACCTGGGTCTGCCCCTGACAAGCTGGAAGCATCACTCCTTGGAGTCCAGCACTTGGAATGGAAATATTTTACATGACATGAAAGGATACAGTTAATTCAGCAAGAACACACATGTGTACTCAGGGGAAGAAAAAAAAAGTTTGTGACTTATTTGGTAGTTCAAAGCATTCCATTACCAGAGTTTCTGTTTTGAGAAAGGTCACAGCATTCTGTGGTTTATGGTGACAGAAATGAGCAAAGCTGATCTGCAGGAAAGAGTCTGCAGATCTCCACATAGTGCACGTGTAGACACTGCTCCATCACAGTACACCCAAATAACAGGAAGAGATCTTCCATTAAGGCTGAAAGATCAAATGATTCCAACCTTTTCATTCCTCTCTCAACTTTCAAAAGTTCCATATATTCTTCCTTGTGTGCTATTATTTCTTCCACCAAGAAAAGACTCTTAATTTCCTATTTGTCTCCAAAAGGCAGCATTCTTCACTGACACACAACAAGACAAAGGCATTCAAGGTTGCCAGTGGCTCAGCAAAAAGGTGAGGCTTTGATGTATCTGCCTTCCATGAGTATAAAACATGGTGTTGTGACAGACATAAACAAAACAAAGCTTTAGCAAGAAATCTGAAGGTTCACGTGAAACCTTGTACTCACTTTGAACATATATTTCAAACACTCTCTTTTCTATCTGGTCAAAATTCTTTACTAGAAAAGAAGTTCTTGGGTAAAAGGATCCTCCCTCTCCCCAAGAGTTTTATCAAGTCCTTATTTCCTTCACACAGTTCAGGTTGCAAAGGAATTATCCAAATGAGGTGACATACACTAAACCTGCTGACTGGCCTCAAGCCCTAAAGAATGTAATCAACCACAAACCTGCAAAGTCCAAGAGATAAAGCTGGGATAGGGAGTTTAACTACTTGGCAGCAATTAAAAGCTCTTTGAAAACAGTATTAAATCTAGTGCTGTGGGGTACATCCAAGAAATTACCTTTCATTAGACTTACTAAAGCATCTTCAAGGAAGTGTTTAAAAAAAAAAATTAAAAAAGGATCAACTATTGGCATGTTTTAATTCTGCCCAGTTCTTAATCTCTTAATTAAGGGCAAGGAGAGTTGTCCTAGAGTGCACCATGACATCCTGTGGAAAACCCACTGCTGGCCACTCTGAAACAGCCCTTGCTTTCTGTCCCACTTGGACTGCAGCCAGCATTGCTTGCTAGCCTGGAGCCACACACGGAAGGGAGAAGTGCTGCTTCCAAGTGAGCTGGCAGAGGGAAAACCAGGGGTCCTCTGCACCAGTGGAGCCAAGTGCTGAACCAACAGGTCTAGTGCATCTGCAGGGAGGGCACTGGAAGCCAGTGAAGGCACCTGGCTGGCACCAGTCCTGAGCACTCTCAGGGCACAGATCAAAGAGCATGCTTTATCCTCTGGATTCAGAATGACTGCTCCAATCTTTCATCACTGATGTCTCACTCTCCATCCCAAACAGAACAGAAATGAGCTTTTCTTCAAGGTAGTTAGAAAAATGGAAAGTAGCACTAGAGGGTTTGGCATCTGCTCCACAGAAGCTGCTGGGAATGAGTAGGAAAGACAGTGAGTGAAAACACGTTTAGATCAAAGCCTCTGGCACTGACCGGCCACCCTGGGATCCACTAGAAAATGATGAGGCCAGTTTGGTGAGAATTGGGCAGCATTTGTGGTCAACTTCCATGAATTTCTCCTCACTGCTGCCCAGAAGCAAGGCCAAATCCTTTAATAGAGACTGATCTCCAGAATGCAAAGGAATCAGTTAAGGAATAAGCTGTTAAAAAGCTTAGCAGGCGATGGCATAAGAAGCCTCATGCAATTAAACTCCACACTGTGGTACATGCTTGCCAATTAATCTGATCACGTCAGCTAGGCTCTGAGCTATATTATTCTCTGTTAAATTTGTATGCTTTGAGGCTATGTTTTGTCATTTTCTGGGCTCTGTTCATGTGACAAATGTGTTCAACTCACAGCCTGGGACTATATTTTCTTCTTAAAAAAAGATTTTAGGGTCATCCATCTCCCAGTGTGAAATCCCCTTAAACTGTACTCTCCCAACAGGTGCCATATTGACAGAACAGAAGATGAAAGCTGTCCTGCCTCCCCAGCAGGCAAGAACAAGATGGGAAGCAACACCAGCAGTTCCCTGCAAGCCAAGCACATACCCTAAAGCCTCAGGGCCCAGAGTCAAGGGGATCACCTTCCACAGACCATTAACACCTTCAGAACACAAAAGTGTCTGGGCCCACTGGGCAGCTGGTGCTGTTATGTGTGGGCTGCTGTCAGCTACAACACTTCTAAAGGCCAAAACTGAGTTTAGAGCAACTGGTTTTGTTGGAATGAAACCCATGATCACGCCTGTTTGCACATGTTCCTCCTACTCCTGCATCCCCCATTAGTAAACAAGGTCCAGTATCAGCATTACTTTACAGAGACAGCACAAGGAGCTTTTCAACAAACCACAAACAACTAAGCAGGCCTTATCTGTCTTTCAACAGCAAGGGGAGATGAGCAACACTCCCCCACACTTGCCCAGTAACTCAAGTCCATCATAACTTCAGCCTTGGATGAAGTGTTGTGCTGTAATTCACTGCATGAATTAGAAACAAGGGTCTTTAACTGGAATTCTACCCACCTCTGAGGGTTGGGCACTGGGGGGGATGAACAGTACATTTACCTTCTGCTTGAGAACAATCCCTGCCCCCTCAGAGAACAGAGTTAATTTTCCTGTGCTCTCCCCTAGCCCCTCTTGAGAGCCAGAAGAGGGAGAAACAGGCTCAGCAATTGGGACTGATCACTGCCCAAGGCTGGGGAGTTCCTCCTGGGTGTTTCTTGATACCCAGTAATTAAGAGGAGAGATGCAGATCTTGCCCAGCACACCAACAGCAGTAAAATCCCCCCTGGAAGTCAATGGAAGTTCAGTTATCCAGTGTTGCACAGACACCACCAAACAGTTTTTCTTACCCAGATGGGCTAGGAGAACTGCTGTATGGGGGTGATGGAGATGGTGTCCTTCCCTGGCTTTCCAAGCCTGCTGAAGTCACCAGGGAGCTCCTGAGGAAAACAGAAAGAACTCAGCTGTCAGAGCCTGGGAACCAACCCTGTTTCCCTCCTACAAAGCACAGCAACAGAGCTGTGTCTGCCAGCACCTCATCAGTGGGAGCTCTGGGGACTGTCACCCTGCTCCCACCACATGGAACTGAAAATGGTCAGTACAGGCAGGTGATAGATATCCCTGACAAAAAAGGCTAATTCAGGGATATGTTCCCTCCCATCCACCAGAACCCCATAGTCCCAAACATTCATCAGGCTGGACAACTTCAGGTGCCTTGGTGGTCTTACCCACTGTACATCAGGCTGTCCTGGATTGGCTTCCCTCCTGCAGCCTCAGCAGTTAAATCACCTGAGGGACAAGGAAGTGCAGAAACAGATTAACTCAAGACAATTTTCTTAAAAACATTCATACATTCATAGCAATTGAGATTTTGTGTAGAATTTCCTGCTCCTCCAAGCCCTGCTGAGTTGTTCCTGAAATCAGTGTTTTGCAAACCACGTGTGGGCTGAAGCTGAAGTTTGTGGCAGATGCTGCTGATGCTTACACCCTGAAGTTTTGGAAAATCTAGGCTGAAAGCAAATCCTCTTGGGAGGGGGCCAAAACTTGACAATCATTTGAGGCAACAGGTCCATGTCCACTTGGTGCAAGTCACTGGCTGCTGTGTAAAAGTGGTACAAGATACTCCTAGTGCTTTGGAACATCCTGTCCTCAGTGGCAAAAATCCAGAGCAGCCAAATGAGCTGGATATACAACAAACATCTGAACACTGGGAACATGACCAGCACCAGGCAAGTGTGTACTGGTCCCACCACTGATTCCAGGGAAAACACAAGCTCCTCCTTATCATAAGGATTGCAGAGATCTTCCAGAGATTACTCTACCCTTCCAAATTTCTGCTTTAATACAAGTGGTGCAACTGTGAAAGGAGGAATCACAGCATTTATCACCATGTTCCAACTCAGCAAAGCATCACACACGTGGGCAAGGTTGAACAGTGTCCTTCTGCTGGTTAAGTAAGGACTTGTACATGGAAATACTTAGACATGTGGCTGAACTGAGGCCCTGGTTCTATGCATATCTGTATTTTCAAGCAAATCCTATCAAAGAATAAACACAAAAAGGTCCTAAAACGAAATTTAGAGTATTTGAAGAAAAAACAACATATTTTAGTTTTTCCCGGGGATTTTTTTCAAGTGTAAAGTGCAGCTTGCTGGCTGAAATCCTGTCTTGGACTGTGATGCTGAGTGAAACTGAAGACAGGATAACAAGGTAAAAGCTTCTGTGAGAGAGAGAGACTTTTCCCTGTGAGCCTATTTACCTTCTTTTCCAGTTGCATTTTCAGGTTCAATCTCTTATTGAGGTCATCAAATAATCTTTACTCTCAAATCCTGTCTTTAAAGGTAATTACAAAATATTCTATGAAACTAGCCAGTGAGCCAGATGTCACTGCCAGCTTGAAAACAAAACCATTCCTACTATTCAGTCAAAACAGACAAGTTTAATCACTCTTTCAACTTTTCAGTATCTATTCCTAACATCCACACCCTCCTCTGCTCAGAACATCTGCATTTTCAGAAACCACCTTACTTGAGAACTGTGCTGGGACCATGACAAAGTCATCAGTGTCACAGGAGGAATTCTTGCTGCTGCTTCCTGCAGAGTCCTTGGATCCATGCAGAAACCCAGGAGAATCCTGGGTAGGAGATGCCAGTGCCTTCTCCTGCAGCTGCTGCTGCATCTCTCCAAGGGACTGCTAATTCAAGGAGAAAACAAACACAGGCTTCAGCACAGCTACTTCATCATTCTGCTCCATCCTCTAAACTGAGCTGTACAAGGCTACAAACAACATTTTGCTGATATACCAGGGCTGATGGTTTGCCAGAAGCAGCTGTTCAGTGTGCTCAAAAGGAACAGCCTTTTATGTCCCTGTCAGAAGAACACAAAACATACTTCCAGTGTGTCTGATGCTCCACAGATAAGAAAAATTTGCTTGAGGTATTGTATCCCTCTGCTGAGGTTTTATGGATCAACCATCATACATTTTCTACCAACTCACCTTAGTATGGCTGGGAACATGAGAGGAGTTTTCAGAGGTACTTTTGGTTGCTTTTTAGGGTTATGTTTTTTCTGTTTTGTTCTTAAACACAGAACCATCTGGTCTCTATTTGTGCTTTTGCAGCACTTGGTAACATGGAGATAAGTGTTCCTGAACTTCCAAGACCACCCTGCTTTGCTGCACTGCTGCTAAGGAGCTAAAGAAAGGCCCAAAAGAGATTAAACTTTCAGCAGATAAACAGCTCACAGCTGTCAGAGGCAGGACAGTCCCTAAAAAGTCCCATTTTCCTGCCTCCTTCAGCTAAATGATGAATAGCCCCACAATCCCCTCACACTGCAGACAGATGGAGGAGGCTGGATGGTTTAAGAAAGCTTTAAGGCAGCTGAACTGCCCACGGAGCAGATCACAATCTTTATCCTAATGCACTTCCAGGCTGAGAAAGCAGCTTTCACTTGGGCCTCAGTAAGACCTTGCTGACCCTCCAGAGACTCTCCTGCTGCTCCAGTGGGGATTCCCTCTCTGCACACACAGCACATACAGGCAGAAGGAATTTTCCAAGTGTCAAAGTTGCCTCTTTTCCACCCAATCTGTGAACTCTGCCCTGCAGACATGGCATTTTCCCAGACTGAGCCAGGACACCTCCACCAGCAAAACCTCCAAGGGCAGAGCAGGAGAGGTGCAGCAAACCTCTAACATGGGACCCTCTCCCAATCTGGTAGTGATTCTGTACCATCCTTAAGCTTCCCAGACCAGGAAATCTCAGGACAGTGAGTCTGCTTTTCACACCATCTGCTCATTCCTGGAGTCCTGTGGCCAGGAGGGCCCCAGCCAACCACCCTCTACTTCAGGCTGCAGGGAGGAAGCTCTCAGGGACACAGCTATGAAACATTCAGAGGGGAGCAGACCTGTCTTCTCTGTCCAGCTCACACCATGAGCACCTGCATCAACTTCTGCTGGTGCCCCTCAGCCTTTCCCACACCAAATTGTGATACTTTGGCCCAGGGAAACTCAGAGAGCAGAGCAAAAGAGCAGTCATGGCAGGGAGGAAAAGGTCCCATCCTTCTCCCTTCCCTTACCAATCACACCACCAGCATTCCTGAGTTCAAAGTCAAAGGAAGCTTTCACCAAGAGCCTTCAAAAACAACCTTTCAGTTCAGCAAGCTGGAGGAATGTCACTTCACTGGTCACTTAAATATTCTGCCCTCCAGAAAAGTTTTCACTGTTTGGGGTAACCAGAGAGAAAACCCATCAGCCCAGATCATCTTTCACGAGACCACTGGACTGTGGCAGGTCTGGTCTGAGCAAACAGCTTTGCTGAATGTCCCTCTGTGGTGCTTGGACATGCTGGTCAGAAGGAGGTGGATACACTGTCAGGCTGCAGAGACTTTGCATTGTACACACAGAATGTGGAGCCAAGGAAGCAGAGCTACACCATGAGTTAGCAACCAGTTTGGGTTCCAAGCTCTCCATCTCTGCCAAGACAAGCTAGTGTCTTTGTATCGACTTCTTTCATAAAGGCTTTTCATCCAACAGGCAAGGGCACACTGAAAAATGTCTTGGGGAGAGTAAACCAACCTTCAGGATCCAAACTCTGAACGCTGCACCAAGCCCAGCCAGAACTACAGTGCTCAAGGCTTTGCACCAGGAGAGTGCAAAAGCAGAGACCTCATCTCAAACACACAAGCAGGAAAACCATTAACACAAACAGTGCATCCTCTGAGCTGTACTTACAGGAGGTGATGCCAGGTGGGAAGTGGATGAGCTGCTAGAGGAACTACCAGAGCCAGAACTGGGATAAGAAGGCATTGGCACGGAAGCAGCTAAAACCAACAAAAGACAAAACCAAAAGCAGTGGTTAAACCAAGATCAAGCAATAATAAAAAGTCTCTTCATCTTTTCCCATCAGGTTTATCTCATGCACCATCGTGTATCTCATGTATCATATGTGGTCAATTAAAGGAGAACAAAAGAAAATTAGCATTGTGTTCAGTTATGTGATTCACAGCCATCAACTCCTTCACGTGCACTTTCACAGCTCTGAGAACTCCTGACCAAGGTAAGCCCACTCAACTGACCTACCCAGGCTGCAAGGTGGGTTTTGCCCTAAAGAACCTCCAAAGCATCTTTGCAAATGCAGGGAAAGAGAAACAGAAAAGGGAACTGAGTTGCTCATGTCTGGGGCAGAAGCCAGGAGCTAGACCATACCCTGACAGATTCTTCTTCATGAGACCTCATGGCTTGGCACACATACATCAAACATTGGGAGGTGTGTGCCAAGTTAAACACATGCCTACTCAAAGCCTATGTGTTTGCTGTCCAAACAGCCACTCGGGCATCCCAGGCCACATGTTCCTGGCAAAAACCCAAAACCCAACCAAAGAACCCTCAAAGGGGTTTTTCCTCAAGGAAATAGTGCATTGCTCCCTATAGCTTAATGTGGTCACTTCTGCAAGTTAAACATGTTTAGGTCATTTAGTATCTATGTACAGAAACTGTTCCCACAGCACAGGCCATCCCTGTGTCCCTTCCTTTTATGTTTTATTGTTCAGTATAGGAACTGCCAATTTTATTCACTTCATTGCTGCACTGGCCTCTGTAACCCTCACAAGGCCTAAAGCTCACACTGAAAGGCCTGGTTAGCACCGACCTTCAGGCAGAAAAGATGATTAAGGCATCACAGGAGAAAAGAATATTTAACTCCAATGACTTATGTAAGTGAGGTTCAGTAAATAACAGAAGAGCTCAGCTCAGCCAAGCAGGGAGACAGTCAGAGGTAACAATGGCTCTTCAAAGGACTTTGAAGTACTTAGTGGTTCAAATTCCCCAGTCCACCTGCACAAGACTGAACAGCACAGAAGAGCCCAAAATCCCCACTTCAAGGCAGCCTGAAGTCAGATTTTACACTGGCACCACTTTGGTATTGGAATGACTTAAGATAGAGATCAGAGACAATATTTAATTGAGGAGAGGAGCACTTTGCTGCTTTTCCATTATGCTGGCAGAGAATTAGCACTTTCTATCAAATTCCTACTTTTACAGTACCTGTGCTAATGAGTCCATACCTAATACAAGGGAGATTAATAACACCAAGAAGAAGAATGCTTCTGTCTGAAGTAAAACTACCTCTGTCATTAATCCCATTACATACTACAAAGTACTTACTCTGTTCAACAGGCTAGAAAAATAAAAATCCATCTCTTTGCAATCAACTGTTGAAACAGTGTTCTAATGATAAAAGAATGGGAAAATATGCCTTTTAATAAAAGGCATTAGGAGGTTTTTCCATGCAGCCTATCAAAGAAGGTTAAAGGATAACTGGACCAGAGTCTTTTATCACAAAGAGAGCAATCACTAAAACACTGAATTCCTCAGTCTGAGAGACAGAACAAGATCCAACAAGAGGAAAGAGAAGCTAAAGCAGTGTAGAATTAAAATACATATTATAATGTGAGTAACTGACCACTTTAATAATTTAAGCAGGGTCCCAGTGATCTCCTCCAGCCTTTGGCAACATTAACAAGTAGGAATCCACAGCAGCATGGCAGCAGGGGCCCTGGACACACTTTTTAGCTTCTGCATCTATTCTGCACTAGATGTATGGCCCTGCTGGGCTGTGCTGCTGTAACACACTGCCCTGGCTCCTGTTCAGCAGCAGGGATGGAGGCATCCCAAGGATGGGGGCTCTGGGAGGTCGGTCAGGGCTTGGCATGGAGAGCCACTCTGTCCACAGCCAACACAGCTGCCTTTCCCTCCCTGTGCTCAGGGAACACACACAGAGGCCTGAGAACTTGCTTGTAAAATGAAGAGCTCTGTCCTGCCTCTATCCCAGTGCTTTTGATCTCTGCAGTGCTCCCACAGAGCCTGCAGAGCAACCCCTAGGACTCTCCCTACAGATTAAATACTAGAAAGGAAAGGAAAAAGGTCTCCCCCCCATTTATCCTTCCAGATGCTACAGAACAACTCACCCATGTACAGACAGCCTTTCCTGTAATGCAGGGGTGCTTTTTTAAAAAAAGATGAGTGAATTCTCTACTGTATCCACACACTCCTGCTGCAAGACTTGCATCACTGTTCATTTTTCCTGGAATTAGCATTTTTGTTAGAGTCATTCCAGTTCTCTCCAAGGTCCCCTCCAGTCTATTTTGGTCCTGTGATTATTGATTTAAACCTGGCTAGAATTGAGACATTTCTATTTTTGACTATTTGCTTCAGACAGCTTTTCATTAATCAGGAGGGAAGAGAAGCTGGCAGACTTTGCCCTTATCATCTGAAACTCAAACTCAGCTGCATGAAGCACTCCTTTAGATACAGCCTCTATTAATCACTCTTCTTATTTAAATCCCTTTGAACTCCCCAAATTCACACTGTAATGCTGTGAGCTCCAACTCAGAAGGTCCTGACACTCCAAACAGACTTTGATGCACGTAGAACCATGAGGTTTGGCTCTGACAAACCCTCTCTGACCTCCACATCCCTGCTGGGGCACTTTTCAGTGTCAGCCTTGTAGGCCAGCTTGAAAGAAAGATGCCTGCTTCCATCTCCTCCACACACCCAGGCACTCCCAGCTCAAAATTAAAAAGGGTGCAAACACTTGGCTCATCATGTTTTCAGTTGAGTCTGAATGTGGGGAATGTTAACACGAATTGTAGGCAGGCCCCCACCCAAATCCAGAAATTGCTGGATTGTAATTGTAATGTAAATAAGTCTGTTTTCATAATTGTCCTCTCCAACTTGCTCCAGCAACAAAACAGTCATCCTGCACATTGTGTAACCAATGCCAACTGGTTTCAAAATGGGAGAGCTGGGAGCCATAAAGGCAAGCCTGCGTTCCAGCTGTGTGGATCCTGATACTGGATCCTATACATGTAAAAATAACTTCTGACACATCATCCTACCAGGGGCTCAGGCTGTCCTAAAAATATCCAGCCCTCAAGTTTTATAGAAAAGCTTTATTTGGAATCTGAGTTCTACATACACTGGAGAGATGCACTTTTCTGATTATCTGGATTCAATTAAAACCACTCATCAAAAAGTTCTTTAATTGCAATCTCTGACAAGGCAATAAAGTTTGAGTGCAAACTCTGAAAGGACTTGTCCAAATAAGCTGCTTTTCAGAGTTTAAAAGTCTGCAGCATTAAAATCTTTTCTATACAGAAGTCATGGGGATTTTTTGCTAGTTTTCATCTGAGTATTTTATGCACAATAAAATTAAAAAGACGGCAAAAGTCAAGCTAAGCCTGACAGGTATTTCAGACACTGAAACACCCGTGCACTTCTGAACCATAACCGCTCACCTTTCATGCTCTCTTAACTCGGAGTCAAGGAGGCAGCAGCTTCTCATTCATTAAAGGCAAGAGCAGAAAAACCTCCAAAATATTCTGCACGGGTACCAATTACAATGTGTTTACTGAGAGAAGACTTGCACAAGCATCTAATTATGTCTTCTCATGTGTTATTACTGTAACACACGGCCCCATACCATATGCTGATCAGACCTGGCTACAGACAGACAACAGCCTGACTAGACACAGCTTTTTGAAGACTTTATTAATAAGTTTTTACACATCTAAAGTACATGCTTAGTCACAGGTACAAAACCCACAATATAAAATAAATTATAAATAAACAAACAAAAATAAATAGGTAAAGCTCAAGGGTCCTAAACCCAGTCTTCAGGGAGGGAGATGAGAAGAGGGACATGAAAACAACCATCCCTCACAACAGCAGGGAAGAAGAGGTGCTTGTCAGAAATGTCTTATTGAAAGATTTTTGAAAGAAATGTTGATTTTGCTGAAGCATCTCAAAAAACATACAAATGTATTTCAACAAGGGGGATCCCCCTGCCTTAGCAGCTTCAAAATGATCCACCTGGAAAATGATGATCTACATTTGAGGACTCACCAGTTTTCCAGAATTCCAAAGTTACATTATAGTAAAAAAGCTCAGATGTGAATGGCTTAGTGATAATTAATATCAGCTCTCAAGGAGAGCAAGAACACAAGGCACACTTCCCCAGCTCTCCACTGCAGGCCTGAGGGCTCTAATTCAGTCTGAGCACCACCAGCATGGTTCAGATGCAGCTCTTCTTCTCTTTGGTATTTCCTACACTTGTGATGCCGAGCCACATGTTGAGATGAAGAAGCACAGCAAGGTTCTGGACTCCTCCTAGCTCTGCACACAGAGTCAGGGGAGCCACTCCCTGAGAACTGCAGCCTTGCCAAGTCACCCTTCAGCTACAGCTGTGCAAGGGGCAAGCTCACTGCCATGCTAGACATCATTCCATAAAGCTCAGGTGAGATTCTGTTATGGAGATGACCATAACCCAACCTTGGCTGACACACTGGCTCTTCTCTCTCCTATCAGAAATCAAAAAGACCACAGGCAGCCTTTCTCCTCCAGGCTCTTCAGCACACTTCCCAGAGGCTCTAATCCATCACTGGAATCTGGCAGTAGCAGAGACCTCACAGTAGACTATAAGAATTCTCTCCTTCATTAGCAGATTTCTGAACATCTCCAGCAATGGGTTGATATTTCTCTCATGTCTTCAAAACCAGTAGCAGTCTCTCCTGCCAGGAGAGGACTCCAGGCTGTGGATGTATGCCCGGAGGTGAGGATCAGCAGGACGACACAGAGGTCTGGAGTTGGCTTTACCTGCCTGTAGAGGAGCTTTTTTGCTTGGTCCTTGACCCCACACCATTAACCTTGGTGCAGCAGGGGGCAAAGGCTGAGCTACAGCCTCCTGCTCATAATGGCCCCTCTGGTTCCTGCACAGCAGCCGTGCACAAGCTGGAAACTGGGGCCAAGCCAGGAGAACCCTCTCCCTTTTTTCTGGGGCTTTCTGCACCCCAGGCCAGTGAAGCAGTGGAACAGCTGGAGGTGGGAGATGAGTTGGTGGGCATGCAAGAACATCCTGAGGGGGAGATCTTCTGCCCACAAGGGGATCAGACTCTGAAGGGCTTTTCCCACACAGCCGCAGGACAGGAGGTGCCAGGAGCTGGGCTGGCTTAGGAGCAGCCCTGTAGGGCCAGAGTCCTTTCCTGGCCCCACACCCTGCTGGCACAGGTGGGTTTAGGGCCCTGGCTGCTTTGAAAACTCCCCTAAACCAGAAGCGTCTTTTCTTGCCCGCAGGACGATCACCTGAGTGCACAGGTAAAATCTCATCAGGGACAGCTCAGAAGTCCTGCTCTGGCAGCAGGAAAGCAAGAGAGCATCAGGAGTGATGTGGGTGTCAGACAAGGTGTGTTACCCATGGCACAGATCCAAGAGAGAAACTGGGTTTGTACTGGACATGGTTCCTCCAAAACCTCGCACTGGACACCCCAAATTAGTCACTGATGAAGATTCTTGGTGCTATCAATTACTCAGGAGATTCAATGTCCACAAGAATCCCTCCAAAGAAGATGACCACACAGAATTCCACTAACCCAAGACTGCTGGCCAGAGGACTATGATGCCTCATGCACAATTTAAAAGCAATTCTGAGTTGTTTTCCACCAAAAACAGACCTCTGAACCATAATACCTGTGGCTGCAACTTTCCCAAATTTTGAATCAAAAGGAGGAAGAGATAACTTGCAATGGAAACCTGTCTTTGTTTTGGCCAGCTCCCACAGAGTACCAAATGAAACCCTTCTAAAACAAGATGTATCAAGGACTTTGATGTAAGTGATGAAACAAGACTGGGTAACCACAAAATTTGGCTTTTGCACAGCCATCCTGGCAGGCAGGGCCTAGAGTGCCAGTTTCCACCATTCCCTAGCCTGAATGGTCCTACAGGTAAGGAGGAAAAGCCAGAAACACAATCCTGTGTCCCTACAAGCACCCCACTGGCCAAGCACTCCACACAAAGCAGCTGAATACATTTCAAAGCTACATTTGCTTCTACTTTAGGTTTCTAAATATCCCCCAATCATCCCCTTGAAGATAACTCAGTAAAACGGAATAAATTTTGATGGCAAAATCTGGACATGACAAAATAATAAACACTGAATCCCTGCCTAAAAAACTAAAGAAACAAAGCAGTATTTTTCCTTCCTTTTGAACTAACAGCAAAGGAAGTCAGGCCATGGTTCAAAAAGAGTTGTAATCAAAAATGCAATACTTACATTTTTTCATAGAGGCACTTGCATCCAAGAATGGGTGATGGAAAAATTCATCTGAAAAAAATCAAGAACAATGACTCAGTGAAAGAAAACAAGTGTAAATAGTTTACACAGCAGCTAAAGCACAGGAAGTTAGTGTTATACAGGGATTTTTTCATGCAATAATGGAAGCTGACTGACTATGGTTGCATACAGATGTGGTCAAGCATACAGGATGAATGCAGGACCTGCTCACGAAAAAAGGATGGGAAATTATTTGGATCTGTGGTTGATCTGGATGGTGAATCACCCTAAATGCAGGGATCCAGGGAAGCTGTATTATCACACTACACCATCACTCAGTCCTTGGAATAGGAATCATGGACAAAAGGACTTCCACTGAGTGATCTTCCATAACACACAGACTTATACCTATCATGAGGGCAGAAATGCATTTTTAATGGGCCATCCCAGAACCACAGCCCAGAACACCCTTTCACATCAAACACAACTCCTGCTTCCTCCCCTCATTATGGGAATTCATTCTACAGATCCAGGCCAAGAAAAGCTTCTGTCCTGGCTTGCTGAACACTCCCCTACATGTTTGCCTGTCCTCACAAGTAGCCACTTCTCCCAGCTCCTTCATCTCTGATTCACTGCAGCTTTGTGCCAGAGCCTTTTCCTATCACAATCAGCAACTCAGTCTTTTGGGAGTGTCAGCCATGGATCAACACTGATTACTGAGCTTCATCTTCTTTCCCAGAATGGATTTCCTGTTGCAACACCCAAGGCTTACAAACTTCTGTAAACAGCTCCTCTTTGGCGACTGAGCTTTCCAGAAAGTAGTCACTGGGTTTTTTGTTTGTCTGCTTTTAAACCTTAAACAATCCCTGTCTCCCCAGCCTGTCCTCACCACTGCCATGCCAAGGTCCTGCAGCCAGAGTGCAGTGGGGTCTGGAGCATAGCTCAAGACAGGGAAGGGAAATCTTTGGCAGGGAAAGCTGGAATCTCACAGATTAGATCTGCTGTGGATGGAGAACATCCCCATCCTGTGGGAGCTGCTCAGCTGCTGAGGTTTCCTGCTTCTTTTTCAGCCTGCTGCACTAGAAGAGGACGCCATCCCTCAGCCAAGCTGACTCAACTGAGGGGGTGGAAATGATGATTTCTTTCACTTTTCCCCCTCCCCACTCCAAACTGCTTATTAGCTGTGCTTGCAAAGCAAAAGTCAAACAACCCAGCTTGTAATCATCAGCAGGAAACTTGAAACCCTCCTGGTTTTCCTCTAGATAATCTTGAGATTGCAGAGAGCATCAGTCCCTGGCAGAACAGCAGCTGGGACACACAATAAGTATATGAAGTTTCAAGCTGTTGAGTTGCTGTTGTGTGACTCAACTGAGTCCCAGGGGAGCTCTGTGGAGGTCACTGTGACATCTCCAAGCAGACAGTCACAGGGAACAAGGAACAGCAGGAACCCTACTCCTCTGCAGACACACCAATTTATTGATAAATACGTGATAAAGGACAAGAAAAATGTCAACACTGCAAGATGTGCTGTAACTGTTGTCCAGAGCGATGCCAAAATCTACTATCTCAAATTTCCAAGTGTTAGTCATGCACTCTACTCCCAAGAGGTACATAACCTGTTTATATGGGCTAAAAAAGGTTTGCCAGACAATTTCTGACAGCAGGCAATCAAGAACCTTAAAGATACTCTCTTTTGAAATGCACAGCAACATGATAGAAGAGGCAGAGATCCACAGCCCAGATGAAAGGTCTGCAGGGAATAACCCTGCTAGGTGATTCTATCCAAGCCAGTCTGTCAGGAGCTTCAACAATTCACTTTTCAAAAGGCTTATTCTCTCACTGCTACACTCCAGTAACCAGTCCTTTGCATTCATCACTGGATAACTATGATCAGCCTCAGGTAATCCAGAGTTGCTTACCCAGCTGACCATCCCCAGAAAGGCTTTTCTGGTATCTCTAATCCAAAAGAATAACAGAGGGTGCATAACAATTCCTCTTCATCACCTAGCATATGCTGCCCAACAGGAAAGAATCCACCTGAGCAGATAAGCAAACAAAAACCCAACAGAAAACCAACTCTCAAACTCCAGAAATATCAAACTATTTTACCCCAGGTCTGATTAAAAAGCAGCATCCTGAACACACACAGGATGTGTTTGCCTTTAGATGACCTGGTCCTTTCAGCAATTCATGGAAAGGCCCCACCTCCATCTGCTTTCCTCTAGGGCATGGCTTTCCTAGGTTTTCAGACCTTTGAGCTCAGCTAAAACACATCTGTAAGATGCTGTCAAGACAGAACCACTGGGCTCATGATGATTGATCTCAGTTTAGAAGGAATTAAGACAAAAAAAAGGAAATCCTCATGCCAAGTCAGAAGACTGAGACAAAGGCTTAGAGACTGCCAGCTTGAGCCCTGAGAAGGACCAAGGCTTCCTTCCACAGGAACTGGAGGAGGGAAGAAGAGTCTGCAAGCAGCTACATCTCCTGGCTCAGATTATCACAGCAAACCCTGAGAAACAGAGGGTGGTGACTGGATTGTTCAGTAAATGAGTGCAGCCTGCAGCTCTAGGAAGGAACTGTGACAGAAAAGCACAGATACACAAGACACATTTTACCTAGTAGCACACTTAACCACAGCTCAGATATAAAAGCCAGAACAGGGAATGCAAGTAATATGCTGAAGGTGTGCCAAGTCTCCTTGGTTTACAAAACTGCACTGAAATCAGCACTGACCTTTCCAGCACACAGACTAAAACCCCCAAGATTATGCAACCCTCCAAGCACAGGTGAAATCCAGGTGTCTGGATGCTTCTCCTAGCACCAGCCAAAAGTAGAGAGGCTTGTGCAGTGCCAAAAGACAGAGACAGGCAGCAGAACTCAAACTGGAAGGAGATCTTACCAAAGTCCATGCGGTCCTTGTGATTACGCTGCAAGAGGCCCAGCAGGAGCTGCCTCAGGTGGCTTGATGTCTCCCTGGGGATGCTAAGATGGAAAACAAAAGCAAAATAAGAGATGTGCAGTCTACTTAGACAGCTTTTAAATATTCAGGAAGGCAACTGGTAAATGCAAACTCACTCCATGCCTGCTGGGGCAGGAACACCAGGAGCTCACTGGAGGGAGGCTGATCAGAAATGTCTTTATTTTACATCTCTGGCTTTCACTCCCCACTGCATTGTTCAGGCTACAGCTAATTTTGCTTTAGTGACCTCTCCCATGAGCACCTGCAGATCCATCCCTTCATCCCTCTGGTGCTCAGCTAAGCCCATTCCACTTGCAGTATTTCACACATAATAAATAAAATCACGCCTACTTGCTCTAATGGGAATAAGATCACTAGAACAGAGCAGTTTCCAAGGGGAAGCTTCCAATTAAGACACTGGTGGTGAAATGTATCACCAATTACTACCATTTTATTAAGGCATTTATTTTTCAGGGTAGCTTATGTAAGACTAGCAAGTAACCTTTGTCTATTTGCTTCCTTGATATATAGCATATATTAATCAAAGGCCACTAAGATGTGAGGAACTGCCACCTCATCAAGCTAAAATTTGTGCAGTATTACCTCACTTTTCAGCACAGTTAGGAAGAAAATATTCTTTTCAACAGCCTTTGAAACACAAAAGAGCTGATAAAGCACTGGGCTCTCCCTCACCCCACAGGCAGATGGGGAAGAGGCCAGGGCAGCTCTTCATAACCCCTGTAGATTGAAAAATGCAGGGAATAAATGAATGGATTAAGGCACAGAAAACAGAGTTGAGCTCTTGCATAAGTGGATTCAGCCCTGCTGACTTCCCTCCATCCCCAGAAGTGCTGCTGGGGGCTTTGGGCTGGGGCAGAGCTCTCCTGGTGGAGCGTGGGTGGTTGCAGCTCCTCTCAGTATTAATTCTGTTTATCATGGCTGCTCCCAGCATGGCCCCCACGCTCTGCCAGGCTTTCCCCTCTCCCTAATGGGTCAGCTGAGGTAATGACATGTGTGCCCAGCACAGTAATTTTAGCTCTCAGTGGCTCTGCACGTGGCTCTGGCATCAGTCACTGCCCTGAGGCCAAGCCTGACAAATGCTGGGAGAAAAAACCCTTCCTAGACCATCTCCAACACACCCTGCCACAGACAGGGGTAAAACAGAAGCTAGCTCAAAAATAGTGTGGGGAGGGAAGGTGGTAGCTAGCACTACCAGACTCCTGTTCAGAGAAACAGGAGATGGCATGTGTGGTATCTCTTTACACTTTCCAATAGCACCCAGTTATTTTTCTGTGAAGCCCTAAGCCTGTTGGGGCAGGAATTTGAACCCAGCAATTCCAAGAACAGAGAATGATGGCAAGCATGTCTCATCCTTGTTTGTACTGGAGGAGTTGCTTTTCCATCCCTGATGCTACAATGGTTTTGTGCACCTTCTCAGGCTGATGCAGGATTCTGGAAGGGATGCAGTTAGAATGAGACCCAGGTTGAGTCCCATCAAAAGAGGTGTCCTTAGAAGCATTCTGTGTAATGGAATAACCCAAAGATACCACAGCAAGCAGCCTCCTGAAAAATGCATCAGTGCTGGAGTCCTACAGCCCTGCAGTGTTATCATCATCATTTATTTATCTGTGACACAAAGCTCTCATTCAAAATGAGTCCATTTCCCAGCTATGACTTTAGCCTTGCTATGGTTTTAAAGCTAAGAAACAGGTGCATCAACTAATGGGCTTTAGATAGCACAACACAGATGAAGAGGGTGCAGATTAACAGCCTGTCTGTCTCCTCTTACCTCCCATGTCCAAAGCATCAAGCTTTGCTACCCTTCAGTATTATTTTCTAGGACCATCTTTTCCAACATAAGCAACAAATCTGCCTCCTCTCCCCCATGACCTGGGATGTACTTCCAGTGCAAACCAGAACAATGAATGTTAATGATTTAGATCAGCACTATTAATATTGTGAGGTCTTTCGGTTTCTGCCATGGGCTCCCCAGAACAGCATTTCCTCACCTGCCTGCAGCAGCAGTGCAGCCTGGGACCACTTCCCCACTCCATTCCCAAGCCAAAACACCTTCCCTGGCCATGGAAGGAAGTGTGTGCCAGCCTGCATAACCCCAAGGAAAATGAAAACAAATCCTGGCACTGCTGCAGTCTGAGAAGGAGGTCTCTGGAGCAGTTTTGTGTTTCATCCTGTGCTGGCAGGGCACTCAAGCAGTTTATTCATGTTTACTCAGGAATAGCACAGATTGCAGCCCAAGTTAAAGAGACAAAGTGACTTTGGACAGAGGGAATTGCCATTTACAGAAAGGCCAGTTCAGATCTGACTTCCACAGTGAGAAAAGCAATCAATCAGCTTGGATCTGAATTTTGGAAGAATTTGGTAGTTCAAAAGTGCAGATAAGTGAAAATAACAAATGCAGACTGTGTGAAGGACTCAAGGAGGACTAATCCCTACAAGAACAGACATGCTCTCCTCTTACAGCTGAGTTTCATTTCTCCCCTCACCTGCACCATGAGCCAAACAACAGCAGGGCAGTGGGACTGACACAAGAAAACTCATTAATTTTATGGATTTATTTCTCATTTAGTAAGAAGGGCAGCCATGTTCTGGGCTGTGTAGGAGAAACAGTAGCTCTACTTTCTGCTCACTCTGGCCCTAACAATGCAGTCACATTTTTGCTTTAAATTGTTTCTTTCCAGGTGTTTTACTCCATCACACCCTCTGGTTCAATCCAGGTGCCCCAGAGATAATCCTGGTAGAAATTTGTGCCTTCTCCCCCAATCAAAAGGAAGTACTTAAAGGGAAATTAACTGTATATCACAAGTCATTGATAAGAGCTCCAGCTTCTTGACAGTTCATTCCAGTTATCTCTTGGAGCTGTCTGAACTGATAAGGGAAAAGAAAAATCCATATACAGCAATCCAATGAACTTCCTGCATATGTGGCTGTATTAGCAGCTCTAACAACTGGGAGCTAACTTTCTGGTTAAAAAAGGCCATACAAATTTTAAATATATAATCTGGAGCTTCAGCCCTGTCTCTGTATCAGGTTGAGGTTTTCAGAGCCAGCACGAGCTTCTGCTTTCAGAGCTCAGAAATCAAAAGGAAAGACCACAGCAACAAAACCAAAATACCCTGACAAATCACAGCAGCGAGCTGAGAGGTAACATACACCCTGTGGGGATGAGAGCAGCTCTCTTCCCCCTGGAAACTGCAGCAGTGTCCATTTCCAGAGAGGTTATAGTATTTCCCCCAACAGCAGGATGGACACAAGCAGTTGCTGCCCTGACACGTGAGAAATGGGAATGTGATCTGCAGCCAGGTATGGCAGGTTACAGCAGAGGCTGCACTTTGGCTGCTCACACCAGCCCAGAATTGCCTTGAGTTCTTCCCAAGGCTCTCAGCCTCAGGGCAGACACATATGGAACAGGACCTGTAGCTGGCTCTTGGAATCACTGACAGTTCTGGATTTTTGCAATGTAGAGAGACAGAACATCCAACCCTGGCTATCTGCTGCCATCAGACTTTCTCTGGGCCACGTCACTGCTGGTTTAAATGGGGAATGGGGAAAGGCAGGAGGCCAAATATTTTAGTCACCTCCCAAGTGACAAGTCAGGAGCATGCAAGGACAGGTGTAAACAGAGTAAACAAGTGCCTACAAACATTGACACTGGAAAAAAGCTTACTTGGGCATCAGCATCTTGTTTTTCTCATAGAAGAGGCGGAGATCCTGTGGACTGCTGGCCTGTAGGGGAGAAAGAAACCAGTACATGAAGCAGTTGAACACGAAGGAAAGGGATTAGCATTTCTGTTTCACTGCAGCTCTGAAGGGCAGAGGCACTTTTTAATTGCTGGACCAGCACAGACAATGAGAACCTGCAGCTTGCTTTAGATTGAAAAGCCAGCCCTGTGCTGCAGTAAAAATACAGTATTTCAACCTGCTGCCATTTTGTCCCTGACCTGGTTCTGTCCTGCTCTGCCCTTCCACAGGCTGAGCTTCACTGCACTGGGCTCTGATGCTCAGGTTTGAGCTGGCCTAATAGCCTCACCCAGGAGGCTAAATAACTGTAGATGTGAGGAGTCCCAAATGCTGAATGACAGATCCTGCTGAGAACATGGATTAATGCTGCAGGGCATTTAGAAAAGGGGCAGGGAGCCTGTTGACGTGCAAGGGATCTGTGAAGCTAGGAACATGGAGAAACAGCAACTGAATTAGGATTTTCTACTTCAGTTCCAGGAAGCCAGAAGGTCTCAAGCCAGAACTCCTATTTTATTTGTGCAGTAATGTATACAACTGCAGGGGATGTTGATGACAAGATTCCAAATTCTGAGAGATGGGATTAAAAAAAAAAAAAAAAAAAAAAGGTGGGGGCTAGGCACAAGAGGTTTACAGCTGAGGTTAAAAATAAAATCACCAGTAGACAAGCACAGACACATAAAAATCCCCTAATATAAATTCTCCATTTGTTTTCATAAAATGAATAATACAGGCCAGTAAATTAACCCTAGTGTCTCAAGCTTTTCTGCTTAGGCAAAGGTGCTTTATTAAAGGCAGAGCAGGCTGGCTGGCACGACACAGACATGAAGGCACATAAACAGGGCAGGAAGATCAGAGGGATTCATCTGCAATCAATTATTAGTGCAGTCAAGTGTGTAGGAAAGTGTGAATGAGGAGACAAAAGGCAGCTTCTCCTGATGTTCAGGACAGGCTGAAAAACCCCTCGAGCCTTCCACCTACTTCTATTTCTAAATTGGAAGCATTTAAGGTCAATTAAGATGCTTAAAATGGCAAATCAGACAGGCCAATCTGCAGATGGCCATCAAAATACCACTAACACGGTATGGCTGGAAAAGCAGCCACATAAGATGCTGTTTCAACATCACCTACTCCCTCTGGCTGAAGATGAAAACTAAGGATAACTGAGAGCTCAGTAAAAAAAAAAAACCTCAAGAGAAACCAAAGGTAGTTTCAAAAGCTGATAGTATCAACACACTTGTGTAGTACTCATCAGGGCAGTGTTTTTTACACAGCCTCACCAACAGAAGCTACACCAAAAAAACATCAAAATTAAAGCAGAGCACCTTGTTACAGAGATGCCAAACTGCATCATAATTTCCAACTGCTGCCACTCAATTTGATTCAGGAAAACTCTATTTTACACCTTCCCCTTGCAGATCTTGGAATGCAATTAGATTAATATTTGGCAAACTTTAGGGAGGCAAGCAGACACACTTGCACCAAATGGCCTGGCCACATTGCCCAGAGTGATGACAAATATTCCTGACAGGCACAACGTGCAAGGAGGGGCAGAACTCCAGCATGGGGAGGGAAGGGCTCATTCACTTCAGAGAGATACAAGCCCTGGCTGTTTGTTCTGGTCATTTCCTGTTGCAACAGCTCAATTGTTTCACAAATACAATGAAGCTCTGATCTACTTCAAACACTGTTTTGTCAGAAATTTTCCTGGCAATAGAGTATATTCAAAGCAGTATATATGAAGACCAGTTCATTAGAGAAGGTTTCTAAGCACTGGCTTGGACAGAAGCAAGCTTCTCAATGAAGTTTTCCTCTTTGTACAAATTCAAGAGATGTCCCTGCAGGGATGCTGTTCCTCCACATTCTGCTGTGTCAGTACAATCTGCACTTGCTCTGCAGGGACCATACCAGGCTCCTCTCCACCCAGACCACACTCCCTCACTTGGGCTGTCCCCAAGAGCCTGTGACTCAAGCTGGTCCCCAGTGCAGGTAGCAGGGGAAGGGAGTCATTCTAGTGAGTGCCCAGCACACACAGCCATGGGTCACCATTAATTTGGTAAAACCAACTGCATCTTCCTATAACTTCATTATTAATTGACTGACTCACACAGCTCTGCTCCCACTAACCTGTCCACTACTCTCTTGCTGTCATACAATTCATAAAGCACTAGGAGCCTCAGCCACTTTGCTCACCTCTCCTTTCAATAAATGGTGCTTCTCTAAGAATCACAGAAAAAAAAACCCCAAATGTTTGCAATACAGTAAAAATGTCACTTGAATTCCCCTGTTTAGGAAGCTAAGAACTTAACTGGAAATCTGCCTTCCAGGCAGATACACCCTGCCCAAGAAAAACACCAGAAAAAGCACACTTTACAACCAGACCATTCCAGGCACACAGAGCCAGTTTCTACCTGTGGGACAGCACCCATCTATCAGCAGCAGGGATGCAGAACAGCTCAGCTTTCCCTAGGCCAGGAGAGCACACCAGCAGGTCAGTTCACACCCTCAGTCCCCCTTTCATGTCACTAGGGAGCAGCTGCATTTTGGTTTTGTCTACCCTTTCTATATATAGAGGCAATTGGACAAATTCAATCCTGCCACTCTGTTACTTTGTCCTGAGCAGCAGTGGAAATATGTTGAGCCAACAAAGGCATTCAGCAGAACCCTGCCAAATCCCCTTCAGGGCTGGCTGCCTGGAAGTGAACTGCATGTGAAAACCAGGCAGGGTGGTGCTCCCAAAAGCACTCAGCAGTGGATTTGTCATGCTTGGGCCACGGCTGGATGCAAAAGTCCAGCATTCAGACAGAAGAGGGCCAGGGATTCACACCCTCCCTGAAGAGTCCTGTCTATTCAACACTCCATAGCAGGTGTATGGTATCTGCCCTGCTCTTTGCATTCTTTCCTTGGGGATTTAGAGGTGCAGAAAGGGGATTCAGATATGTTAGAAAGAAAAAAAATAAATAACATTTCTAGCTCAGTAGCTCTAGGGAAAAGCTTGAAAACCTGCTGGAAATACTTTCTGATACTGTAAGACTCCCACAGCTACATGGCTGGCATTCAGAGGACCTGAAAGCCCAAGGAGCAGAAACAAACGACCAAAAAACCCATCTCCTGAACCTTTTTCTTAAGCAGTCCATGGATTTCTCTCTACTGCCAACAGAGCACAGTAAGACCCACAAACACTGGTCCAAAAGTCAGTGGTTCACTGACTACAGCAACAAGTCAATCACTGCACCCAGTCTCAGCAGAATTACCCACCAGATCCAGGAATTTCTGTCCCCATGGACACAGGGTATTCCAGAGGAATAGAGCTGGGAACAGAAGAACAAACTGCCTAACAAATAAACCAGGGGTTTATGCCAATTCTTGCCATAAAAAAATCCAGCCTTTCCTGGTGTTCCTCAAGGCATTTCACAACATAGCAGTTGCTGTAAGTGATACATAATCCCAGTACTTACGCAGACAGAATTAACTCAGAATTAAAGCAGTGAACTTGGTACACCAGACTTAGAAATTAATTTTTCACCTAACAGTTAGCTGGGATGAGAACATAAACAGGCAGGTTAACTCTTTCAGAGCTGCCAGAACAGGCAGAAAAACTTGCATTAATTCCCTTGTCAGTCCCTTGCTCTTTGGCTCACTCTCCCCCAGACACAGGGCACCATGTCCATAGAAAGCAAGATCCATGCAAAGGCTCAGACAGCAGACAGCCAGGTTTCATGGTGCTTAGCAGGATCTGATGTCCCATTGCCACTGCCAGAGCCAGCTCTGACACAACCTGCATGTGCTCAGTGGGGTGTCTGCTTACCAAGAGCTGCCCAGATTTAAAAGGGTCACACAACAGAAGCCACCAGAAATCTGAGTGTGATCCCTCCCACACAAAGGAAAAAAAAAAGGAGATTGAGGTCATTTAACTAATCATATTTAAAACACCATCTGACAAGGACTAGATTGGTTTTGGATTGTTTTAGACCTTGTGTAAATCTTTCTTCTCTTGCCTCCAGCTTTGCTTCTGGTTGTCACTTGTTTACAGAGCCAGCACCACAGTGGGCACCAGGTCCCAAACTTTTCAACAAGAGCAAATCACTACATTCCCAAGGCATTTCCCAGTTTTGGTCAGCAGGAGCAGGAAATGTACTGTTCAAGTCCTGCCCTCAGCAACCGAAATGCAGAGATGTGAGTGCAGACCACTTATTAGGCAAGGCAAATTAACAATTCCACATTAATACAGCGCTCAGCAAATCTGTTTATAGGGATTATGAATCCCATTAATCTCATCCCTATGGCAGTCTCATTGTTTTGTTTATGGGTATGTTTAATACAAAAAGCTCCTTAAGAAAGCCTCACCAGCCATCCTACCCAACTGTTCACATCTGAGCATCAGCAGCTTCTTTCTTGTCTGTGTGCAGTGAGGCAGAGAAGGGACAGGAATGGCTCTGGGAAATTGCCTTGGGTGACCCAGCTAGAGTTAATTTTAACTCTGAGACAGCCAGAAATCACATTCACACACATACACACATCTGACTTGATTTACAAGCACTTTCAGGATTGACAGCTGCCTCAGCCTTTCCACACATTTGATCTTTTTTCCATCTAACCCATTTCCCCGAAGCCCTATTTTATTTTTAGGCAGCTCATTCCTCCTCCCCACAGATAACACTGGAGTCCTTTTTGTTTGCATCCTCCTGAAGGTGCCTCCTTGGCTCAGGCACTGACAAACAGCACCCAAACACAGCATGTCTCATGCCACCAAGCTCCAGATTCCCATGGGAATCTCAGATAGACAGAGATGAGGGGCTGCCTTTGCCAGCCTGGCAGGGAAGACACAGGGAGGATTTAGCCTGAAGAAGTTCACTCAGTTCCTGGCTTCCCTGTACAACTGGGTCTGCTGGTAGCACCATGTGGAATCTGCCTGTTTCTTCCCACCCACTGGTAGCCATCCCTCCCAAAAGCACTCATTCCTATTCATGGCGTCCCCATCACCTCTGTCCACCACCCCTCTTTTCTCCTAAAAGCCCTGTAAACAAACAGCTTCTTGCCTGCTCAGTGACCATCAGCAAATTCTTATAACACAGCCAATAAAGACAGAAAGCCAGTTAACCTTTAACCAGCTTCCCCTAGACAGGCTTCTTTCACCTGGATCTCAAGCTGGAAGGCAATTTGTGACATGCATGTCCAAAACAAATAGATGGGGCACAAAGAACCATCTGGGCTGAGCTCCTCTCTCTCCCTGATCAGACACATCCACAGCTGCTACTGCAGGCACAAACAGGGCCTGGCATTTTGCTTCAAAATATGACCTCCAAAAGTGGAAAGGGTGTGGGCTAAATTGAAATAGAGAAACCAATAACCCCCATTCCCAGCCCAACAGATGTTTATGGGAGAGAGTTATCTAATGAGGCAAGCACAAAGCAAGGTCAGGAACTGAAGTGTCCCTTCACTGCCCACTTCAAGGCAGGGCATTGCCATGCCTCAATCAGAGAAAACCCCCATGATAAAGTCACCTCACTAAACAACAATTAAATAATTTCAATGAGTAGCTATCAAGATCCCTTTAGAGACAAAAAGGCACCAAGATACAAGAGAGAATCCATGCCAGGTTCCCCTGTGCATGCAAACTCTGTTTTCTTCCCTCCTACATTTTCTTCTTAACACACAAATATTTATTTTCTTTTATCCTAACAGTCATTTTCTCCCCTCAAACAAAGATACCAACACTGGTGACAAGTGGATGCAGCCACTAAACACAAGCCATTCAGAAGTTTCAGTGCATTTTGTAGGGATTTATTAAAAAAAGTAACATGGAAAGGAAATGAAGTCTTGCTGTAAATACAGAGGAAGCTGGTGGACAGAATATAAAGCATTAGAGTGGAAGATTCTTACAGCAGCAGGGTAAAAATTACCCTGAAGGGAAGAAGTGTTTTTGGCTCTAGACAAAACCAAAACATACCATTAGTTTACTCCTATATTTGCCCACTCTTTCCTTCAACAGATTTAGAACTCACTTTATCCTCCCCAATGATGTAACTGCATAAACATTCCAGGTCTTGTGTGAAATCCTAAAGAGCTGTGGAACTAAAGTTCATAAAGTCCTTCACTTCATAAAATTTGCCTTATTACATGAGCACAGATTTCCCTCTGACTTTCTTTTGTGCTATTTGCTTTTGTTTCCTTTTTATTCATTTTTTGGTGTTTGGGATATTTTCCATTTTGTTTTGTTAGGGAATCAGGATAAACGGATGTCAGGGTATAAGTAGAGAGGTTCAGAAAGTAAAGGGGAAAAAAATCTGACAAATACAGTACTTTAAAACAGCAATTTCAAGGGAGAGTCTGCTGATCTCAGTCAGAGATGGAAGGAGTAGAACACAGTGTGGCTAATGAAAAAAATACACTGAGTCTAGATGAATTCCAGGTATGGATGATGAAAAATATGTGAAGTAATTCTGAAGCAACAGGTACAGGGCTGTGGTAAATTCTCCACCATTCAAAAACTTAAAATCAGAGAATGCTGCTCACAAAGGATATAGTGGAGCTCATCCAGAAGTTATGGCATTCAGTACAGGGTGGAGCTTTACAGGGCTGTGTTATATTTGGAGGGGTTTGGATCTGATGAACATAAACATTTCAGGCTGGAAGAGATTGCTTGAGATGACAGATAAGATCCTTTTGATATTATCCTGCTCAACTGCTCTGAAAACCATGTCAATTTAGATGCAATACACTACTTACCACAAATCATCCTGAACATTAACTTGCAATTACCATCTTTCTTATAGTCCTTCTATATCCAACAGAATTATAATTATAAATTATACACTGACTACAGTTGTAAATAGAAACTGATTTTCTAAGTGTAGTCCTAAAAAACCCCACTGCTTTAACTGAGTCATGGTAATTTTCTCAGTAAGTGACCCTGCCTAAGCCCTCATAACTGGGAAATACATTTCAAATGAAAGACAACCCAGAGGAGACTTATATTCTAGCAACACATCCTGCATTACAAACTATAAAGCACAACACTGTCAAGGTGTTGGGACAGCCAGACCTTCATGGGGCTGGATCTATCAGAGATGACAGGAGCAGGAAAAGCCTTAGAGTAACCAGATTAAAAGGAAAAGATAAGAGATTTTTAAAAAAGCAGGAGAGAGTCATAAATATCATATCTAAGCAACTCACCTGAAAGGGAGCCTTTCCTGTTAGACACTGATAAATGATGGTTCCTATACTCCAGAGGTCAGCTTTGGCATCGTAGTGTTGTGACATAATGACTTCTGGTGCCTTTTGAGGGAGAGAAGGGAAATTTCTTTTATAAAAGTAGTTTTGGTAGGATTTTTTTTTTTAAATTCCAACCGAGATAAGTCACTATTATGCTACAAAACCTCTTGAGCTAGATTCCCCAATAACCATGAAAGATTTACTCTCCATAAGACTGTAACACTATATTGAAAGGGCCACTTCCCTATTTAAGTAGGGGAAGCAGAGACTTTCATTCAGAAGACAAAAATACATCCTAACAGTGTGTATTTTGGGCACACTCAGTACTTCCCCTTCTCCCAGTGTTCCATTTTCTGCTGAATCCACCAGAAGAAGCCCCACTGAAACCACAAACAGATCTTCTTAACAAAAGCAAGGAGCAAGATCAAGAGCAGCAAAGGCTGCCACTGCACAGGTAAACTCCAGCCTCCATCCTGAGCTGCACCACTTGGGCACTTCCCTCATTTAGCCCAAGATGGCAGCACATTAATTAACGTGGGCCTGGTGCCAAGGTCACAGTTTGGGTTCAAAGGCAGTGTTCCAGTCCAACAGCTTGAGCCCTGCTGTGCCTCAGACTCTGGTTTCTAATCCCTCATTGTGCCCTCAGCTGCTCCCTCCCAGGCTTGTTCCAAAAGCTGGAGACAGTGCAAGCCCCCAGAGCCCCTGGCTCAGCAGGCAGAGCCTCAGGAGCAGCAGCAGAGGAGGACAGGAGGGCAGGCTGGCTAATCCCACGTGTTTGTAACTGCAGATTTCATTGCAGTGCTGCCAGCATGGAACAGGATCAATTTTTTAGCTCTGATAGAAGGCCACACGTAATGGAAAAAAAAAAAAAAGGCAACAAGTAAATTGTGGATAGGAGCTCAGTCTGTCCCTAAGGGAAGGAGGCATGACACCAAAAAACCTAAAGCAGCAGGACAAGAACTGCACAAGGAGAATTCAAGTCTTGCAGTGAGATGGATCATACTGGGGTTCAGACAGAAAGGTTCTTTTGGTAGGAGTAAAATACCTTTTTGCTTTTTTCAAAAGAGCAAAATGAAATAAAGTAGCAACAGGCTGTGAGCTAAAGCAGGGAATAATGTCCTGCCTTGCCAGCAGATGTTCCTAGGGCTCCTACAGAAGACCCACAATAGTAGTAGGGAAAGACTTCAAACCCCTCCCTAAATCCCAACTGAACCCTCCCTTCCCATCTTCCTTCAAACCCATCAATAAACAGAGAACAATATGAAACATTGAGATTTCTTGTAACATCCAGTGTTGTTTAAAATAAAAATAAAAAACAAATAGAAAAAAAATATCATCACTAGTTTCCTCCAGCCCTTTCAGAAAATAAGCTGTGTGTTTTCAATTACTTTCACAAGAGACTCCGAAAGAAAAAGTATCACTAAAAATAGACAATTCAGGAAACTCTCCCAGGAGAGCAGAGTTACATCATCTTCACATATAGCACAGTTCAAATAAACATCAGGCTTCACAAAAAGGGAGAGAGAGGAAGTGTGTTTTGCTTGAGGTAGCTCTGTGGAGCAGACTACCAAATGTACTGTGCCTGTGCAGTGCAGCACAGTCCAGCTTAACTCTGCCCAAAGACCAGAGACAAAAAAACTTAAGGGTGGATTAGACTGTGTTTGAAATGAGGTGCCTTTTACCCCAGGGCACCTGTAAAAAACTTCAACCTAAATTGACTCACATCATCTTTCTACTTTGAGCTCAGACACCCACACCCCCAGGAACTATTACAAGTCTGGCTTTGACATTTTTATTTCTGTCTAGTTTTCTCATTTTTCCTTTCACTGACTAGATGTGACACCAAGACCTTAACTGCTGCCATGAGCACAAATAAGAGATCACCTCATCACAACCTGATCCCAGAGTGGAAAGTACAAAAAGGGTAAAAAGGATAATTTTTGTTTCTTATACACATCAGTTTCACAGCCTAAGCAGTGATCCTGGAAGCATGGTTTATCCACATCTCTCCTGGAAGTTACATGACAACACAGGCACCTGCTGCCTGACATTACCAGCAGCCACAACTTCAGCAATCTCCAGCTCATGTCTGGCAAGTAAACAAAATTTCACCTCTGGGAGAAAGACTAGATAAAAACAAAGCCTTGCTTTTGGGGAGCAAAGCAAGAACAACTCAGAAAATCCTCTAGAAAATCACACTTACCATGTACATAGGTGAACCACACAATGTTGCTGCCATCATATTGTTCTGCAGGTACCGGGCAAACCCAAAGTCAGCTGCAAAGAGAAACAGAGGTAGGTCAGGAGCAGACACCAGCTCTAGAGAGCCTGCACCTTCTCCAGTTGATTCTTCCTACTTTATCTGCACTTCCCATCAATCTCTGCACCCTCTATCCCATCTTAGTAAGCCTTTGACAGCTCTTCTTGAGCAGCAGCACCCTTGTGCTAGTTACTAATGCACAGCACAGACACTACAGAAGGACAGACCAAGCCCCCACAGTATTCAGATGAACAAACTCCCATCCCTCTTTCAGGGAGCAGTACCCATTTGCCTGCACTCTGAAATGTCAGCTGGGAAGGCTCTCTTGACTTCAGTGAGAATGTGCCACTCCATAACCAGCCAGTTCATCTGCTGCTGTCTCAGCCTTCCATTTGGGGAACTGAAAATCGCCTTCCATTGAAAAAGCTGTAATGTGAAACACATCCAAGAGGAACCACTACTCACCACTACCCACATTTCTAGACCAGCCCTACCAAAATGAGACTTGTTCTGTTTTGTTACAAGAGTACCAACAGTCTAAACCTAGCACTAGGACAGATAACTGAGCCACAGTCCACATAGCAGGTAGAAGAGCCAGGAGCAAGGAATACTAAGGGGAATTACCTCTGCAGGTTACTCAGCATCTGATCATATGAAACTGAGATGTTCTCTCAAGGTTACCAGATATTTCAAGCTAGGACATTGACACAGCTGTTTACACTGTCATCTGTCACTAATGAACTGGTACAGCCAGATTCTCCCTGGACCATGTACTCCTCAGGGAGCACAAGGAGGGTAGCAGGTTACATCACACCCACAGCAGTTGTGCCCACAGCCCTCCCAATCCCTTCCTTACAGATATTAACTCTGACAGAAAAAAAACAAAAAACAAACCAAAACAAAAAACACATCAAAATGCTTCAAACAAAGAGCAACATTTCAAACTTTTCCACTGGACCTCATTTCCCAGCTGAAGGAAAGCACTAACACTTTCTCCACAGCACAAGGTTAAGGTGAGGAACAGTTTTACCTAATTGGTGTCAGCTTCAGCTCTGAGCAGTAACGTAACCAAAATCCTACGTGTGAGGGTGATATCATCTTATTTTTGAGGGACCACAGGGAATATGTGTGCTCTGTAACTGGATTTCTGGAGCACTTATCCCAACTACTGGTCCATCTGTGCCACTTGCCTGATGTGCAGAATGTGAATTTCTTCAAGATGCGGTCTCTGGTTCAGGCTGAGAACACTTCCCCTTTTGGGTCTGCCTAACAACCCACTGTGTTCTCTGAGGCCAGCCAGGAGAGCAACTACTGTCAGACAACAACATTTAACCTCAACACTCTTAAAAGCTGAAGACAAAAGTCACAACTTCTGCTTATTTCTTGGTAAACCTGGAGATTACAGCCAGTTAGGGCAGGCTGGTGTTTGTTTTTACTGAGGGAGGCACCATTCAACTGGGAGCAGAGCAAGGCCTGCCCAACTCCTTTGTGTTAAATCTGTGTCCTGGCAGAGCAGAGAGTTTCTGCTCCTACTGCTTGGAGGCAGCTGAAGGCTACATTTACCAGAGGAACTAAGAATGAAAACCATCAGGGTGTTTTTAAAGTGGAGCAGCTCCCCAGCTGAGGTTTTCACCTCTCCACCTGTCCATCACCAAACTCCTGAGTGCTTAGGGTGACGTTCGCAGTGTCTTACCGATCTTTATGCGAATGTTGTTGGGATTTGATTTCCTGCCTCCAGCATAGGAAAGGAGGATATTCTGTGGCTTCAAGTCCCGATGGATGATGCCTTTGCTGTGCAGCATTTTCATGGCACCTGCTATCTGCTGGAGAAAGAGCCTGATGGTGTCTTCACTAAGTGTCCGCATAGCTGGGAAGGAGGAAAGAAAAATAACCACAGATGAAAAACTTACAATGCCAGTTCTCTGAGGAGCCCAGAGGGCAGAGTCTCACAGCAATTAACTGCAATTTGTCATTTTATTCCCACATATGATGTCTTTCCCCCACACACCATTTCTGAGTGATTCCTACAGGCAACAAGGGAGAGCATTTGCATTCCCAGTTTATTCTGTGGTCAGGGCTGCTTTCAGCCCCAAGTTTCTCATGGTGAACTCAGGCCAGTGCTGGGTGCTGAATGTGGGTTATTAACTGTGTCCAAAAGTGGCATCTGGTGAGGTTTAGGGCTTCCCTCAGCAGGAACTGCCAGGCAGATCCAGACAAGCACCAGGCAGGGCTGTGGCTGCCCATGAGCTATGGTCAGCAGCAGCTGGATACCCAAGTCAGAGCTTTATCACAAAGACCAGGTCTAAAGGTGGAGCTAAGAGGAAAGGCAATTAGGATCAGGATTTACGCCTGCAAGAGTCATCAAGGCTCATGCTGGGCCTGGGAAGGGTTGATAGGTTAAACTCACAGTAGGTTAGGGCACATGGCCAGCAGGGATCTGTACCTTTAGGGAATGAATCTAAGTCTAGGCCTAACCTTTGTGCATCATCACCTGACCAAACCAGAACGCTAATCCCAAACCCACTGCTGGGGTGAACCACAGTCCAGCACTTAACAACAGACCCTAGCAAATGATCCCTGCAAACCATCACCTGCCACCCTCCACCCCACATCCACAGATCCACCAAGAATGTCTCAAAATGTTTTCACAAGCCAAGTTTTTTAAAGGAACGTATTAGTGATCAAAATCTGCAAATATAGAAACTCTGAAGTGGTCTCTCCTGAGATACAAGCTTCCCAGGGACCATGGTGTGAAAATAAATATTGAAGGGATTAAAATAATTTTCAACTGGCTCTTCTAATCAGAGCAGTGCAACATCAGCTCTCGTTATTTTAAGAACTATACATATGAAGCTCTTGCCAAAGCTGGGAACAGCCTGCTGAACAAACCCCAGGATCAACAGTGCTACCAGCCTCCCTCCTTGTCAGTCACTGAGCAAGTCAGGCTTCAAGCAAGCACCATTCCACTTGAATAAAATTACTTCTTTTGTAAAAGGTCCCTGTAAATTACTTGGGACTTCATTAGAGTTTCTCCAGCTGTTCTCTAGTAAGACATTAAAACAGGCTGGCAAGAGCTTCAAAACACCACTCTACCCAGTCAGCTAGAAGGGAGGAATCCTTATGAAAACACAGCTGAGGCTGCACACAGCTTTAACCCAACACAGGAAATTAAAAATCTAACTTTTAAAATACGTGGATGGGAAGCAGCAAGGGACACAGATAAGTTAAGCCACACTTAGAATAGAAAATAAACTGCCACCACTCCCAAGCCTCACTGTTCTAGGAGACACAAGCACAGCTGAAGTGTCACCATGGCTATCAGGTGGTCCTGGACTCACAACACGTGAGAGCAGTGCACATGTATATAGAGTTTCTCTCCCCTCACTGAACCTTTTTCCTCATGAACTGGCACTCAGCTGCAGTTCACAAGACTCCTCTCCCAGAAGGGGAGATTCTGTGAAGGGAGTTTAAGGATACTAAGAGGCAGCTCAGATGGAAGTCTTCAAAACACACCAGCATCTTCTGCAGAAAACACTGCCTCATCTTTAACAAAGCCTTCCCCAACCTCCTGCTGAAATATTGCAGTGTACTCAGTCTCATACCATTTTCTGTCTATTAAAAGTCCAGCATCTCATAGCTGTGCTCAATATTCTCTCCAACAAAAGGGCTCAGCAGTATTTCTGAAATTTAAACTCAAGGAAATCTATACAGGGATGGTTAAAACATCATCTTTAAACAAAACAGCAGGAATTCAAAAGGGTTTTTTTCCCAATTCAGCTCAGGCCCAGGAAAGCACAGGTTGATCTCCCTCCCTTAAATATGATGCAAGACTTGAAACTTGATAATTCTTATTATTAAGGCAGCAGGCAATTACCTGCTCCTGGCTAAACACACTCTGCCTGTAGCAGAGGAACTGTGGAGAGCCTTGTCCTGACCTGCAGTCCCAAGAGCGTGCCACGGCTTTAAGGCATTACCCTCTCCTCCAGGGAATTTGGTGGCTATAAGGCTAACAGAGCACTAGCCACCAGCCCCCAGCAAACCAGCAGAGCCTTCCTGATGTGAATTCTAGCTCCTTATAATACTGAAAACAACAACATTGCTACCAAGATCACAAAAAATCCATTCATCCGTAGAAAATAGGGTTTCTAAACTATCTGTTCCTGCAGAATTTAAGCTTTTCCATGTCCATACAAAGTTCTCAGCCCCGCAAAAGAACTGTTTTCCTGGCACAGAGAATCTCAACTGGTGTCTTGAACCTGCAGACATATTCCCACAGTGCAACTGCAGGAGCAGAGTGGAGCTACCATGTTGCAGTGCTGCAAAATCAGAAGTCTGCTGGATGCTCTGGCACCATTAAATCTCACAAATCCAGTTAGGAAGGCAGGACTGGGAAATTGAGGCTCTGCCCTCATGAACAGAGAGGGGACAGTCAGTTCCATGCGGAGGGCAGGGGCATTACCCTTTTACCTCCCTCCATTAACAAACAGGCTGTAACACTGCAAAACAAAACTCCTTATCTCTCATACTCAGCCCATCAGTCTACTGTGTGACAGCAGCAATCTGCAACTGAAGGACAGAAACATAAATACAACTGACATTTTCAATGACTTCAGGATACTGGTCTGCAGAAGTCCTCCCAGACCAGCAGAGGGAAGAAGATACAGAAAATTCAATTTAGGTGCCATCAAAAAAAACCAAACAAAAATCCCCCAAATAAGTGGAGAACAAAACAACTCTCTTCCTCTGTAACATCCCAAACAGGGAACTTGTAAGTCTGTCCCTGTAAAAAGGGGATATTCTCATCTTCACCAGAAAACTGCTGGCAAAATACTAATCCTGCAATAAAGTCTGGGCATCCCTGGGGACTTCTGTGGTGAGCAACACATTCCTGCAGAGGATGATGTTTCACAAGCCTTACTCTGCCATTACTGAGAAGCAGTAATATCCCTGTGTTTATTTTCATGGGCTGCACTTCAGTGATGAGGCACTCTGCTTACTGCATTGGGCTGCTCAGGTCAGTAGATCAGAGAAAATATTTACACTGGGTCACTGTGGGACCCACATGCCTTGAGCTCCAAAGGCAGAGAAAAAGGATGAAGCCACCTAAGAAGTGGTCTGGTCAGCCTGTTCTGAGTTCAACCTGCAAGAGGCTGCCAGGTAAACTGCAGTAAACAGCCCTTGTCAGCTGATCCAAGAGTAGATGCACTGGAGTACAGCCCCTGACCTTGTATTACAACACCATTTTGGAAAAGTTATTTAGGAAAAAGAACATCTCCTCTTACCCACAGGTGTCACAAGTATCTCTAACATGGGCCCAATCCAAGTCACACTGAAGTCTGAGACTTGTCTGGGGCCTGGCTTGTACCTACCCATGCAGAGCATGGTCAGACACTCCTGTAAATCTTCTGTACAAGTTAGAAGACTTATTCCAGATATCTGTGATAGGACTAGACCTCCTCCTTAATTACCTGCCTGTAGAGGGAGGAAAAGGTACTGAGCAACACTTCACACCTCTGGTTTGCAACAGGGTCCCTGCACCACTTGGGATGGACTAGAAAGATCAAAGTTCCCTGCATGGGTCATGGTCAAACCAAGAAATTCCTTGTTATGATATGGAAGCACAGCTTAAAGCAAGGTCACAAATATGCTCTTATGTAGTGCCCATAACAGCCTGTGCCAATGCCAACTCACAGAATTTAAGAAGGAATTTCAGACCAGCCTGCTCTGACCTCCTGAGTACCTGAGGACACACAATTCCAGATATTCCTGTACAGAAGCTGGTCACTTCTGTAACACTTCCCACAGCTCTACCACACACAGCAGAGACCTGCCACTCTCAGCTCAACACATGATGGCCTCCAGTGAAAGCAACATCTAGAGATCTCCCAGAAGGGAAATAAGGGAAATTGCATTGTACCACTAAAGGACACCACCACCACCACAGCAGCTGTGCTGAGCAAAACACACACAGCCTTGGGTTGGATCACAGGGAGGGATGGGGCTGCCCAGCACCAAAACCCAGCCACACACACACAGTGCACTGCAATGTGCACCTGTGCACGTCCTCCAGTCATGAAGACAAGGAGAATTAGAGTGCCTTTGGATTCAACATGGAATTACTATATTGCCTAATGCCTGTAATTAGAGGGCAGAATGGATCTGGAAGCTTACAAGCAACTCATTCAATGAGAACCAGGGGATTTGCATGCGCTGCTTGCTTAAGTGTTTTACAGGAACTACCAGCACAAATGTCTGAGGAGTCAGTGGGAAAGTTAATGTTGCAATTAAACACTATCACAATTATCAAAATAACTGAAGCAGCACAATAACCACTCAATAGAGTTGAGCCTCCTGAGTACCAGACAAATACTGAAGAAATCTAAACTTTCCAAGATGAGTTTTCAGTGAAAAATCACTCCTGTCAAAAGCACCCTGGGTGCCTGCAGAAGCTGGAAGAGGAGATATCCCCCAGGAGCATGTGGTGGGATGCAGAAAGCTGACCCTTATCTGGGCTCTGGCAGTGATGGAATAACTAAACCTCCTTGCTGTAGTCCCTTACTGACCCCTCCCTCTGGAAATCAGTGCCTGCTGGGTTCTCCTCACTGGCAACCAGCACACAAGTGTTAAGAGTTAAAATAAAACTAAGCATCAACTTCCCAGACACAACAATCTTTACAGTTGCCAAAACAAAATATTTTATTGGTAAAAACAAAGCTAAAGGTTAACTTTCTCACATGAACTCAGGCAAATAAGGATAGTGTCTTGCACCAGGTAACACTCAAACAAACCAAACTGGGGTAAAACTGAATTTTATTTGGAAAATACAATTTATTGTCACTTTCTCAAACTAGTCACCAACTTCCTGAGTAATTTCAATCAATAAACCAGGAAGAGAGCTGTATTAACAGCCTAAGTAATTGCATGTCTCACTTTTTTCTTGAGGGTTTTTTTGGTGGGGGGGAGGGTGGCATAAGGGAAAAGACAACAATGTACACACAGAAGTAGTAGTACAGACCAGAAGATTTTCTATAAATGTTTGTTTCTGTTATTTGTTTCTATAATTTCTTGTTTACACACACAGGTTTGCCAATGAGACTGCACAGCCCAGTGCAAGGTTCACTTCATGTGTGTGAAAGCTAAAAAATTTAGCTTTCAAAACCCATGCACTGGTAAAACTGAAGTTTTCCTATTTTTTAAAAGCATTTTATAAATCAAATTTGCATTTGCATTCAGAAAGAAAAAGAGGGTACCAAATACAAAACCATCCTCCACTGGTGTTCATAAGAGCATTCTGCCACCACTAAAGATGCTCCTTCTAGAGCACAGCAGTACCCAACAGATGCAAAACATATCTAAGACAAAGCACACTAAAACTGGATTTTAAAAAACAAATGCCTGTCACTTCTCACCCACACTTTAAACAAACAAAACACATGAAAGGCAGAATATTCTCTTTCCTTCAAGTGTTAAACCCTTTCTGAAAATTCAAGTCCACAAATATAATTCATTACCCTGCAGGAAGAACGTGACATGCTAGCATCAAGCCCCAAATTATCATTCTAGGGACACCAGCACTAGCTACAGGGCAAATGTAAATTTATCTTTTAATCCTTCAATTTTTGCCATTTCCAGGCATCTCATACCTCAATAAGGAGCCTGAAGTATTATCCAGCTGACTAGCTTTTAATTTGAACAATGTGAACAAACTTTGTTTAACCATGACCCAGAGCCACGCATGAAATGAGATTAAAGTTGTCTCTTCACATTTAGTAATCTTCTAGTTAACATGCAAAACAACCAGAAAGCTACTCTAAGGGAAAAAAGTCAGGGCCAAAAAAAAATAATTTTAATAAAGGGGCTGTGTCTGAGTGCAGCCAAGTATATTGTTAAACATTTTATCCTCCTACCTGTTCTAGGTACTGAGGTGCAAGGTGATTTTCACAAAGGCCAGGGTCCTGTACCTGTGCTGCACTGAAAAATACCTTGAGGGCTTGCCTGAATCCCAGCAAAGCATTTGGCTTGATGGCAAAGATACCCCTGAGGCTCAGCAAAAGGTTCTTCAACGCACCACGTCCCAGATTCTTGTGCTATACTCTCCAGAAGACCCCAAAGTCAGTGGGTTTTGTCACCCTCACAGCACTACTGGCTACACCACAGCATCCTCAGTATGCTGAAACAGGAAATATGTTCTGCCCTAGATGTGGGAACACCTTAGGGGTAAACTCAGCCAATATACTCTTGGGATCTTATTTTAATCCAACACTACAGAACTGCAAGGCTTCAGTATAAATAGCTTTTTGCCAATCAATCACCAAGTAAAGACAAACTGTGTCCCTGCCAGTGTTGAAATGTGTTTAACCTATAAGGCCATTGTAACTAAAATATGTAACTGCTGGCAACAGTCCCTACTAACCTACATAGAAAGGACTATAAGACCAGCTTTTATTGTCATGGCTTCTCAGTTTTCAAATGATTATGAAGGGTGAACCTCACAGAGGATATTCCCCATACTGCTGTACTTACTGTGAAGGTAGTCTGCCAGGTCACCACCATTACAGTACTGCAAACAGAACAGAAAGCTCAGTTAATACAGGGCAAATCAAAGATGAACAAGAAAAACAGTAAACTTCAGTAGGATTGCAGGCTTATCACAATATTTAAACATAAATAACCAAACATATCAAAATACACATTCAAAAGTTGGCAGGGAAAACCCCATTCCCCTGAGTTCCTCTCCTGTCCTATTTCCCCTAAATGTTATACTGCATAATGATACACCAGCATCAACCAGCTTTTGTGCACATCCATGTTCAAACACAGAGAGAAAGATGAAACCAGAAGAAAGCACAGGGGTCACCACTGGAGACACCACCAGAAAGCTTTTTGAGGAAAGCCTGGGAGTGGACACAGCTGAAAATTGAAACTCCTCACATCCATTTTACACATCATTAAGAAAAGTCAACAAGATCTCTGAGTGGGAACTGCAGAGGAAGGGAAACATTCAGAGGCTCTGCAGGTAATCTGTGTCCAGAACATTCTCTCTGGTGTATGCCTGAACACACATTGCCCCATGGCACCCATCTGACCCCTGAGGTTCAGTGTGTGACTGCTTAAGCCTGTGCCTGCGTGACCTTCTGAGAGCAGCAAGATGAAAAATCCCCTGGCTGCTCTCTGCACCCACGCTCTCCAAGGCCTGAGCTGCAGATTAAATTAACAAAGCCTCACAGGTGAGACTGCCAGCAGAAAGCACCATTTGTGAAACATGCTGGCCTGCTTAAAATGAGTTTAAAAAATTAAGAGAGAAAGAAGTAGGGAAAGGAGGTTAAAAAAAACAAAGAAAAAGACACACTCACCTCCATAACCAAGTAGACGGAGTTTGCCAGTTCCTGGGGAAATAGAAAATGGAAAAATAAGGGATTTATGCACTGAAATATTTCAGACATTTAATTGCTGTATTACCTTTCAAACAGATAAACTGTTCTCTGCTATGAGTCAGACTGAAGAAAGGGTAAAAACATTATAGGTTAATTCTTGGAAGACTGCTTGCTTTGAAAATGCCAGGTATTTAAGCATATTATTGGTCTGTGAGAGTGCATCTGTTTAACCAGGCTGATCTCCTGTATTGTGGCTTGGGTCTCCATGTCCTTTTGGGCTCCAGGGATTAACAGTGGCACGCAACACAGATGCTGGCACACTGCTATCTTAGAGCCTTAATCATTTCCACATTTAACTTGGCCCTTTATAGCAGCTGTGCCCACATGAGCAGCACTAGGCTGAACAGAGAGATAAGAGCAGCACAACTTCAGGACCTGCAATTCAACCCCGTGGCTGAAAAGTGCCCGAGTCACCTTCCATTAGAGGGCAAAAAGGAAATATCTCAGAGGGAAAAAATGTAATACTTCTAACCATGTTTTCTACATGCCTTCACAGAGCCATTAGCAGGTGGGTAAAGCTTTCTGGATTGTAACAGGGGTCAGCACCAGCCAAGTCCAGGCCAAATGCTCATCTTCCTAAGATCATTACAGGTGCTGGGTGCTGCACTGTGATGCTCCTACCATGCTGGGAGTTCACCTCCTGCCCTAGTTGACCTCTCCCCAGCCCTTGGGAGATGTGCATATATCCATAGTGCTAGCACAGGATAGTACAGAGATGTGTCCCACAAAAACACAGCACCACAGAGCCACAACAGGAACCTTGGCTCTCAGCCCTTTCACTCTGATCTGTCCACAGGACTCTACCTCCCATCAAGCAAATTCCCTGCCTTAGTCAATGCCTAGAGTCCTCAGCACCCCTCACTCTCTCTTCTATCCTCTTTTAACCTCACAATGTGAAATCTGGGTTTCCAGATGTTTGCTGAAGACTGGTTGAAGGAAGAGGGAGAGAGGAGGAAGATGAATTATCTGTGATTTGAGAGACTCAGCCACAGCTGCAGGGAACTGGCCACCTCCCCTAGAGGGGCTCAAGTGTCCACCAGAGCCACCTCAATTCTTACAGCTGTTCTCACAAGCCCAGCTGAGCTTTTAAAAGTCCCTGTGTTTGTTCAAAAAGCACTTTTTCGTGATACTTCAAGAAGGTGTTTGTTGCACTTCCTTGCATGACAAACACTTCTTTCAACAGGCTTTGTTTTCCAACCTCTGCATTTGAAAGCAGCACACATTAAGTCATCCATTTTCACACACACACTGGATGAGGTGGGAAACAAGTCTGTGGTTAAAAGCACCAGCCCAGGGAAGCAGTGCAAGAAGAAAATCCCAAGCATCACAAGCTTTGCACAAAGCACTGAGGGAGAATTCTCAGGAGCATTCAAAGCTCACCAGCTCCTGCTGTACCAAGCAGGAACAGCAGAAAGCCAAGGCTGGTAAAAGGCACCCAGGACTTTCATTTCCACAGGAACTGCAGCCCCAGATGTAGCAGAAGATATAAGATACACCACAAGTGCAATGCAGCTGCTCAGGGAGCTCACTGCAGGGCAACTTCTGGGCACACAGGAGTGTCCAAGTGGCTTTTGCAGCCCAGACCAAGTTCATCACTGTCACAGAAACAATTTTCAGACACTTCTTGGCTAAACGTGCTGTGATCACTGCAGCTCAGTAAGTCTGCACTTCAATGTGTATAGTGCCAGCAGGGTTTGGGGAAGCTCAGTATATTATTACCTATAGAAAACAAAGAGGAACCAGGGCTTACACAAACCAAGTCCAGAAGATATTTGTAATAACTTATTAGCCAACAGCTAATGTACACTGTAGTTTGGTTGTTTTTCCACTCTACATTATTTAAAGACTGCAAACAAACATCACCAAGGAAGAAATTGATTTTTGGCATCCAGTGTGGGCAGTGACCAGGGTTAAACAAGGACCTGCACAGGCAAGGAGATGCTCTGCTTGACTTCCCCAACAACAACATGACCTTGGTGGTTGGTGGTTTTATCTCTTCACTCTGTGTTGGTGTGATAAGAGGGCAATGCCTGAAAGGCTTTGAGAAGTCAGTGGCTCCCCCAACCATCACTGGCAACAGCACCCTCTGAAAATTCAACCTCACCAGGGAGAACTGGCCTCCCTGCTGCACCCACAGCAGCAGAGGAACATCTATCCAGGGTACTTTCAGACCACAGATGCCTGTAGCAAGGAGAACAAACTTACACATTTGCAGCTTCAGCATTTCAAGACCCACTTACAAGAAAGAGATCTGTAGAATTTTGCCAACAAAACAAAACATGTATTTCAAGAAGGGTCCCAGAAACAAACTCATGTTTGGAAAAAGCCAGTAAAGCTTACTGTGGTTAAAATAGACTCAGCTGTCTAAAGAGACTTCTGGTTTCTCCAACAGGCAAATGGACTTCTCTCAAGATGATTCAGCAGCAGAAACTACCTCTTGTCCATTTTTATCCTTCCACTATATTTATGATTTTTTCATTAACAAAACAAGAAAAAAATACTGCAAGCCAAATTTTGCAAGCTACCAGTTTCTCTGAAAACCAAAGCAAAACGCCCAACCCACTCATTTCCACATCAAGTATTACAGTTTTCTGTATTTCTGCAGACTTATGTTCAAGAAGTGTTACAGATAATTTCCTCTGGACCTCTTATTCACATGTGCCAGTCCATGCAGCCAAGCCTAATCCTGTCACTAAACAAGCTCAATGAAGGGAACAGCACAGACACAACCCCAACTTTTCCTGTCATCACAAAGGGCAGCAGTACCCTGACCATGCCCCACAATAGCAGCAAAACGCCTCTGCCAAAGGCATTAAGCTGATAATTAATCAGGCTGGATCCTTGCCTGACTTTCTTGCAGCAGAGGCCCCAGTGATGAAGTTACAATTTAATTGAGTGCAAAAATAGGCAACAGCCTCTGCTGTCCACAAATAACACACATCTGCTGATGGAGAACAAAGAAATGAAAAAACCTCATTTAGCAATACACCATAAATCAGCCCAAGACTCTGCTCTGTTAAAATTCCTCACTGTGACACAAGGAGACATGGCATTATGGACATTAAGACCCAACAGTCCTGTCTCCCTTTAAATTTTCTCTCCACCCCTACTGGAAGGTGGCATGATCCTCTTCTTGGAAAGAGTGTGTTTAGGTGTGTCCAAAGGGAAATGTCTGGGTGTACCCACAGTTAGTCATCCTCCTACCACAGCTTAAAAAGGCTCAGAGGAATTTTCCTTAGAAAAATCCTCCTCTGCACTCTACCCCTGCACTCAGCCTGCCACCAAGTTTAGAAAGGTGCTCAGGAACAGAAAAAAGTGGAAATTTGATTATACAACACTCTAAGATTCTCTCAGCACTGCAGTGTTCTCACCAGTCTGTGTGAGACCAGTGCTGTAATACACTCTGGGGAAAAGTTTTGCTGGGAAAAACCAACAAAGAATGACTTCCACCTCACATAAGGCCTCTTTTCTAGCACAGCTGGGAGATGCAGGAGAAAAACTGAAGATGAAGGTAGCTCCAAGGTTACACCCATGTGCTGAGCACCCTGAGGCTGACAAGGCTCCTGGTGCCTACAGTAGAGGAGCCATAAGCACTCAAGTCTCAAAACTACTTTTATTACTCTCCTGGGTGTTTGCTGGCATCCCTGTGATGGCAGAGGGTTTGTGCCTCTCAGGAGATATCTACCATGAGCTGCTCAACACTAACTCTCCAACAGCACCCAGAGATGCTGCCAAGCAAAGATAATTTTATTGCACATTCACCAACTGCACCAACACAACAGAAGCACAACATAAAGCTGAGGGTCTGACAGTGGAAGATAACTCAACACCAAATGAAAGCTAAGCTTTTCCATGTCTTTTTTGTTACTTCCCCTACTCACTGCAGCAAAACCACTGCATACCACATCCTCCTGTTTTGCCAGCAGGATCTCACGGAGCCAGTACCCTTCTGACCTGTGGTCACCAGTCATTGCTTTCTGACAGTGGCACTGGAGTCACAAACACAGTCCAAACAAACAAAACTTTGCTTTACAGAAGCAAATCCTTAGGTCAGTGGCACCTGGAAAGTCCCTAGCTCAGGCAGGGGCTATCAAGCTGGCAGGGTTTGGGAAAAACAAACCCACTGTTCTCAGAGGGGAAAAATCTTTCCAAAAAGTAAAATCTCTTGGTAGTGTTTCACTGTGGTTCACAGCTTGGCTTGAGCAGGCTAGTCTGAAAAGGGAAAGGAAAACTGTCATGATATGCAAAGATTATCTTCTGATGCAACTATTGCAATGGAAGTAAGATAAGAGACAATAGCAACATCAGTCAGAAGTGTGGGAGAGCCTATCAGTGCTCATCCTTTGGAAAACCGATCCAAAGCACATAGCCAGAAGATATTCACAGGCCTTTTGACCCCAAGTGAAAAGAAAAACAGGTCTCAGAGCCTCTTGTGTTTCTGTTCTCTAGCCCTGGTTATCCTCCTCACTCCCCTTGAACACCATCAGTAAGGAACTCAAAAACATTTTGAGCAGGTTTCCAATTCAGGAGACAATTAACTCAGATGAAGAAAGGTAAAAGCTACTGCTACTGACCAGAAAGTTATTGCCAGAGTCAGCAGATCTGTGACTTTCCAGTATAATGAGGGCTTCTAATTTCTTAATGTAGATCCCACGGAGTAAGCATCAGATGCAAGACCTGGCAAAGCTCACAAACTTCTGTCCACAATTGGCCATTGACTACATTCTGCTTCCTTCTGACCTGCCAGCTTGCTCTAGGATGTGGAGAAAGCAGAAGGGAGGCCCTGCAGCACAAAAATGGTTTATAGGTGGCTTTGCAGCAGGCAGATTTTTGTAGAACTGGAAAAGCAGTGATGCCAAAGGTCAGTACTGCCCATTGCCCCATTCCAGGCATTACCATACTCTCCACTGTAAAACAGATGAGCTCTTTCAGGACAGGTTGTACTTCAGGGCAGATTACAAACAGCAGGAAAACCATTCACTGGTACTACACAGGCTTCAGGAAGGGAGGGAGACTACTTCCCATCCCCCTGGCAACAGTTCTAAAGTCTGCTTGCATGACATTAGAAAACAAACAGGACATCATGTCCGTGGAGTTGCTCTTTCCCAGGCAGCCCATACCACCACAGCCAGATGGGATCATTGCTGGTGAGGCAGCTCAGCCTTCAAGTGACCTGAAGAAACTTCACCATCCCTTCCACTGGACACAAACTTCCAACAGGCTCCTTCAGCCCAGCCCCACCTGGCAGTGGGGCAGTGACAGCAGTGGTGCTGGTCACAGCCCCACTGCTGGGCTTCACAAACTCACTGCTGGCCTCAAACAAAGCACTGAGACCCAACACACTTGCAGAGAGCTCAGACAGGAAAACCTGGCTCTCCCCTGCAGGCAGACAGGGCCTCTGCAGAGCAGCACACTACAGGAAGTCAGCTGGAGCTGCCACCGAGCCCAACCACAGAAACCCAAGTATGGGATTCACATCCTAACCGGGTACAGAAACTGTGCTGGGTTTCACAGGTCACAGAGCTTCGAGGCAAGACCAAGAACATGCACATCAGAGCAAATTAAGACTTGTGCTGCTGGAACACTCAGAAGCAATCCCTTCTTACAGCAGTCACGTTGTTTTGGGGGTAATGCTGCAGCTCCTACAGCATCTGGGCTCCCCCAGCCAGCTCCTGGAGAGACACCTCTGCCCAAACACCACTGAGTGCAGGCTGCAGCAATGACAAGGGAACGTAGAAAAAAAAAGCAAAATCCTGAAAAGTCTGGACTTTCTCACATGGGGTGGAAGGAAGTAGTCACCCTTTGCCAATAGGCAGAATAATATCTAGAAGCTTTTTCAAACACAAGTAAGCTCCTGTGCAAATGGCAATGCATTATGTTAATGCTATCAAGAGAGGAAACGTCAGAATTCTAACAACAATGACAAAAATAATCAAGATCCGATTTGCTTTTCTGTATTTATTCCTCATCTCCTTCCTGTATCACAGCCACACTATAAACTGAACATTTAAGGTTGAATTCCCCATTACCTTAAGCTCAGTCACATGTACTGGCATTAAATCCTTGCATACCTCAAAGCTGCATTTTATGAGCCTGCCCAACAAGCAGGGGTGGTGGGGGGAGAGCTAAGGGTTGGGGTGGATATTTCAGTTTTAATCATACTCATTGAAACACATTAATCTATTGAGATATGTGCAAATACAAGCAAAGTGACTCAGTCATGAGGTTTGATTTCAGTTTCATTAATGTTGTCCCACTGATAAAGTTTGGTTTTTAATGGTATATACCAAACACAATCTCATACTCTGCAAGAGTTGTTTTGGTTTGGGTTTTTCTGGTGTGGAGGTTTTTTAAGCAACTCTGAAAATCAGGGTTTTCTATGGCAGCTGCATGAGTGATTTGCCTTTGCAAGTCTTCTCTTTTCCATCCATTTATTTCACACTTCGTTTACCAGATTTAAGAAAACAAGCACACTTGCTACCATAAAGGTGTGGAAACAAGGGATGTAAAGAAAAAGAGCATGGGTTTTCTTTCAAATAAGAACAGTCTTAATTTAAGAAGGGAAAAAGATCCAGTTACTGGAAGCCAGAGAAACATGAGATCAAACATGCACTATTTAAATAAAAGAAATGAGCACTTTATAACATATTTAGTATGCTGGCTATGACTGCCAACCAAATGAAAAGAGCATCGAATGCAAATGAAGTCTCCCAATGACTGGGGTGTGTGCAGAGTGAGGTGACACAGCACCCATGGGGACACACAGAGCCCACCCCACAGCCCCTGGGCTGCCCCCCAGCCCTGCCTGGCACCACTCCCTGCAGTCCCTGGAGTCCCCATCACACCAGCAGCTCTCACACCCCAGGCCACCAATGCACACAGAGCTGGCTGGGAGTCTCCTCCTATCTGCAGGTTTGTAAGATGCTTTGCTAAATGGGATCTCTAATGACTTAAAATTATGCATCTTTCATTCCCCCCCACCAGAACCACACTGTCTGGTTGATCCTTACTATGCCAGCTCAGCTGACCTAATTCCTCCTGTTATTCTGATGCTAGGAGACAAGCCAGGTGCTCCTGCAGCCAGACTGAACATTATTGCCCTAAGCAATCAGTGATGCACAATCTGATTCATTTCTATCAGCCCCCCTTGAAACAACCTTGCTTAGCAAACAAATGCAGCTCTGAGATCCTCACTTTGCATTTTGACAGCATCTCTATATTTATGGTAGCATTAAAGGCCTGCACATTATAAAGCAGGAAACAATGCACAATTAGAGTGCCTCTTTGCTATATGATAAGCACAGCAGAGGTTCCAAAGCTATCTATGGGCAGGGCTCATCCCTGGATTCTGCTGTGGAAATTTGTTATTACATTCTCAGACAGGAAACATAACATCTGAAGACAATTAAGATGTTTTCTCTTAAGCAAAGTACGTTTAGGTCAGCACCTGAGAAACACTGGCTTGGAAGATGACATCATTCATGTTCATTTTTCACTAAACTTGCCATTTGCTACTGCTATGTGAACATAAGCAACAGCAGGAAAAAAGACACCACCACCAGCCAGACAACAAGAAACACCAAGCAAAACCATATATACTTATTCTGAAAACAAAACCAAATCAAAAACCTCTCCCTGCCTTTGCAAAGACCATCACTTCTGCTGAGCACCCCGGTGCTTAGTTTCTCATCCCCACTGTATCTCACTCCAGGGATGGAGGCAGTTTGTGTCATGGAAGACCCACATCCACTTCTCTGAGTGTTTATCCAAAGCAAACCAGAGCCATCCAGCTTGGATTCCTACCACCAACACCAACCCTCTCTTTGCTGGTCTGTGCAAGGCTTTTCAGTTGGTATCAACAGGTGGGGAGGCAGGTGGTGTGGGAAAGCAAGAGAAGGGAGAGCACACAAAAGTGAACCATGCCCTCAATTCTCTACAACAGATTAAGCACTAAGATGAGCTTTTGAGACCCACAGGTTTACTGCAGTTTCACAGTTTAGTGGCAAGTTCAGTCTTGATTAAATTAAATCTTAATAAGGCTTTGGTTTGAGCCTATAAATATTTGAAATAAATTCAAGCAGTGTTTTTCCACCTGAATTTAATCCCACCCAGCCCTGATCAGGAGACACCTCTTCCCATCCATTATCCAAATCTTCACCTCCTTGCTTTGCTCACTCCAAATGTGTTCAGTCATCATGTGAATTTACACAGTGGAAATTTTCATGGTGGAAACACTGGTGGAGCTTCAAGAGCAGCAGCACAAACAGCAGCCACCAGAGCTTTGCTATCAAACTGTGAACACAACAGCCTTCCAGTTTCCAATTACTCCTGGGAAACATTCCTTAATCTGTCATTACAGTCTGAGTAATGCTACCTTCCACAGGAGCTTTGGAGGCCATTCACCACCACACTGCTGGCTCTTCCATGACACCTTAATCATGTGAGAGGAACACAGGTATGTGCTGTACACACAGCATGAGTAAAACAGTGATCATAATTTCAGAAATGCGGCAAGACAACTCCCTCTAAAAAAAGCCCATGACTGAGGTCTATATTTAGTGGTCAACATTAGCTGGATGTTTCTGTGACCTGCACAGTGGGATACTTGGCATTAAATCGAAGCTCAACACTACAGAACTCTCAACTCTACACAAACATGACCATTCTGGTCTACTAAACTCTCAAGTATTTTCTTACAAAAACTACTATCAGAGGGTGGCTGCAGCTTCGTCCTTTCTCCTTCTAGCTCTAAATTAAGCCAGATCCAATCTTCAGTAAGAGCGATTCCCTTCAACAGATGCGAGGATGCTGACAGAGCAGGATAGCAGACACCCCATTCTTGTCCACAGCACAAACAGAAAGAGGATTGCTCGGCAGTTCAGAGAGCTGCACTTTACACCCACTCACCAGGCAACCTGCCAGCTTCGCTAGGGGATGGAATTAAAACAGGATTTAAGCAGGCAGCCTGACCTCAGGAGAGCAATCTCCCAGACACAGAGTGCCTCTTTAGTCATTCCAAGTGCCTCAGTGGAGCCCTGTCTCCCGAGATGGGGCATGTAAACAGCAGTGCCTGAGGAACAGAAGATCCTGCATGAGGTGGCACGAGAGGTGGCGAGGCATGAGGTGACACTGCAGCAGCACTGATTCACCCGGCATCACGCTCATCAGTGCAGGGCTGCTGCAGAGGTGAGCAGGGCTGGAGGGCACACAGAAGGACACTGCTGTCCACAGAGCTCCAGGGGTCCCAGGGGACAGCAGGAGGCACGTGCACAAGATGCAGAGTAGCATCTAAAGGCTGTGTGTCAGAAAAAGGGTGATGGTGCAGCACAGCACAACATCACAGCCCAGCAGCCACAGCTCTATTGATCACAAGGACTTTCTACACAGCAGCAACACAAGGCTGTCATTACCTGGCTCTCAAGACCAGCCAGGCTGACTGATCACTAACCTGAGAAATGCTTGTTCTGCCACCCATGCCTTAATCCATGTGAACAAGAAAAAACTGCACTGCTAGGACTCTGTGTTCTTTGTCTCCAGGTGATACAGTCATCGCTGCAGAAATATTTTTGGTGAGTCTGTACCAGGTGACTGAGTTAAGCATTTGTCTCAGCTCATCCCAAACTAGTGAGTATAATAAGCCAACTTGTCACCAAACTGTAGAAAGCAGACCCTCAGGTAACATAGGCTGAGCTAGAAATGTCACAGCAGTGCCTTGTGTGGTATTAACAGCTGTGTAGCTGCAACCAGTCCATCCCACCCGTGCAGAAACTGGGGGAAAAGAAACCTAACAAAAACCACCTGACATCCGTTCAAGCACAGAGCTAGGCTGCTTTAAGAAGCAAGTTCAGCTCACAGCACACATCTAGGGAAAATCTGTCAGTTAAATAATCCTTCTTATTTGATGCAGGAAAATGCTTTCTAATATTCAAACCATGACATGTCCAGACTCAGCAGATTTTCTGCCCTAGTACCAACACAGCCATACATGAAATCTTCAGCTGACACCTATTCAGCCTGGGGCAGCTGGCACAGAACACGGAGGGAAAGACACCCAGAATCTCCCACTGCCCAAAGATCTTAACTACCTATGTAGGAACTTTCTCACAGTGCTAGAAGACATTTTCTGGCACACAGTGTTCCCAGGATCTGACAAGTTCAAGGGTTCCTTTCCTGCCATTGACCAAGTGGTCTCTGATTACAGATTTAATGTCCTGAGACACAAAGGAAACCAAAGCAAGCCCCACACACCCGAACACATGTGCTAAGCTTTCCCTGCCAATGAGCATGAAGAGTTGAGCTGATCCTCAGAGTCACAGAGCTCAGTTTTCCAACAAATTTTATTTCCATACCAAGTCCTCTTTTGGCAAAAACCATCATTTGTTGTTACTAATTTCCAGTTTAAGGAACAAGGGCTCATTTGGCTGTCATCAGAGTAAAAGGATTTCTGGTTCCCAGATGTTCTGGTCCAGATGTTCCTCTGGACCACTCTACTCCCCTTGACTGCTGCAGACTGGGGACCCCATCTCCAATCCCTCTGCAAGCCAGCAAAGGGGTCAGGTAGTGCTCAGAAGCAACTAAAGCACCCCATACGTGGTGGAATACAGCTTTTACTGTTTGCCAAACATCTCCTGCGCCCAGGAAAATCCTACAGTACAACTCCATACAGACACTGAACATACAGCACTTTCAGAAATGTGATCCAAAAAGATTTATCCTCTTTTTAAGCAGGGGTTCTTGCATTAGGCTCCTAACCTATTAGCAGCACCTCTCATTAATATGTGAACACATAATAATGGGAATATGCATATTTCATTTTGTGAGCCATTCTCATGTACTGATGCTGTTCTAAGGACTCCAACAAGAGGATCTGTAAAAGTCCAGTCACTGCACTTTTACGCATTAAACATTCATCAATCATTTATTCCTAGAAAGTTTCTTATTTTCTCATTATTTATGAGCCAATATCACAGAGATCTGTGAAATGAGAAGGAACACAGCAATTTTCCTTGATGTGAAGGGTAAATTAAGAGTGCCAGGGTGAGAGCTGCTTGTCAGTACTAAACATTAGTACTGCAAGTGTTTGTCTGGAGCAAATTTAGCCTTACATCAAAAATCTCACGTTGTGAGAGGTCTGGCTAACACGAGTTTTTAACCAGGAAAATGCAAATGAAAGCATCATTGGGTGTAATCACTCGCTTACAGCCACTGTGGTTTTGGTAACCATTTCCTTGTGTGCAAGAAACACAGGAGTAAAAGTCAGAGTCACTGCTGACAGGCAGTGCAGAGGAAGGGAGGACACAAAATGCAATGACAGACAAAGCTACAGGGCAACAATAAGTTTCACAGGAAGTATTTTTTCCCTTTTGCTCTATGTTGTAATATAAGAATAAACATTCTCTGGTTTAGAAAGCCTAAAAGTAAGAATTCAATAACTGCAAATACGGTATTTTTGAGGATAAATACATATGCAGCTATGAATAAAGCTACTGATCTGGTACCAGGGGAACAATGTGAGTAAGCAGTAGCCTTTTCCACAAAGTAAGGAAAGGTGGGCAGAAGCCAGCCTTCCACAGACCTGCACTTTTACCTTTGCAGATAATTTAGTCTCACACAACCCCTAAGCAGACACAGAGCAAGGCCAAACATTCAGACACACTACACACCCAACATATGTGGGTTAACTACAACAGACTGTCTGGTAATAGATCACCTGACACCAGAGGAGAGTCCACACCCAATGCCCCCTATATAATCTCATTTTCTCTGAGAAATCAAATTACCCAGGTCATACAAGGACTCTATGACAAAGCTGGTAACTAAGCACAAACCTGGGCATGCCTTGAGCCCTGAACCATTCTCAAGTTCCTGTTTTGTGATATCTTACATAGCTTCTTGCTAAAATCTCACCACACTACACTGCTAAACACAGAATTTAATAAAGCTCATCACAAAAGGAGAAAAACACAATTCTAGAATTGTAACAGTGATAAAACTGCTCCTTTTGCAGAAAATGTATTTGAGTTTCTTCCTACTCAGCAGTAACTTAAAGCAGGGAGAAGAATCCAACAAAAGTTTTGAAAGAGCTCAGTAAGCAAACCCAGCAGCATAAATGCAAACTGTAAAGCACAGGAGCAGCCACTCACTCTCTCAAGTGAAAAGTTATTAAGCAAATTGGGAAGGTACAGAGAATGAATAAAAAAAAAAAAAAAGAAAAAAAATAGCCAATACTCCAAGTGGCCTGTACCCCCAGGAAGCTTTCCCAGCCACTGTGCAGCACTCATCAGCCCGAAGGCAGCTCTGAAGGCTGGCTCAGGAGCACAGCACAGCCAGCCAAAGGAGATTCCCAACAGCCAGAGCAGCCTGCCATGCCCTCTCGCCAAAACCAAACTGCAGTAACCGCAGTGCTCCAGCGCAGAGCGGGGCTGCCAGCGGGACTACAGCACCCAGCAGGCACCGCCAGCCCGGGGCTCGCTGCCGGGCTGACGTGGAGACACCGGAGCCAATCCTCGGCACAGCGAAAAATGTCAACAAACACGGCGGCCTGCGGGACACGTGATACCGGCGACAGGGCACGACAGTCGCGATAAGCCACCGGAGCACAGCCTCTCACCCACCAGCACTGCTGTTCCATCTCAGCCTTTGCATCCTGTTTTTTAAAAGCATTCACGGACGGCAAAGAAAGCTTGCCCCGTTACCAAGCAGGATTTAACTAAATAATCAATGGGAAAATAAAGAAATAAAAATCTGGATGATTCATAGCAGGTCGGTTTGAGCCCCTCTAGATTAGATCTTCAGGGCTGACTTGGAAAGAAAAATGTCTGCTGCAATTTTTAACACTTAGTGACGACCACAAGGACAACAGAAAAATGCAAATTAAATCCCTGGAGCTGAAGACAATCATATGCTAAAAAGTCATGCTTGCACTATTTTTACATGGCCTAAGAAATTTTCTCAGGGAGGGTATCCAGACCAGAGGAAGAAAATAAAAAAGTGGGCCAAAAATAACTACTGTCAATTTTATTTCTAACATTTTGAGACCTTAAAAGCTTCCAGCACAGACAATATTCACCACACTGCATTTCACTGTGTAACACTCTGGAGCAGAAGCTCCCACCCCAACTCCCAGCTGCACACGAGTTGTGTGATCCAGCCAACAATTAACACATGATCTGCTGTGTTTGCTTATCTTTCCCTAACTTATCAGAACGCTTTTGCCGCCCCCCCCACCCCCCACGTACACATCTGAATACTAACATTTGTTAAAAACTGAAATTTCACAAACGCCATTCAACCTTTCCCAAATTTAGAATGGTTTAACACAATTGAATTTATTTACCTGGAAGTCGTACAAGGCAACAATGTTTTCATGTTTCAATTCCTAGAAAAAGTAAAAAAGAAACAAAAACATGAGCTAGAAGCAACAAAGGATATATAGAACAAATACTGAAGAAAAGAAGTCAGTCTGCCTTTACCTTAAGAATTTTTATTTCCTTGCCCAGCAGCGTTTGTGATTTTGCAAGGTTCTTCTTGTTAATACATTTCACAGCTACTTCCAGCTCAGGTTTCTGAAACAGTACAAAAGTAACACAAATGTAAATTCACCATTCATTCACATGAGGATAAGCAGCTCTTCACAGATTACAAACACTACTGAAGAGTCTTGCAGCACCGGTAAAGGCCTCTCACTTCACATCCTAATGCCTTCCCTTACTTGTTCAGACTTGCCCTTTGCTGAATTATGCTTGTCAGCCCAAGGAGAAAAGCCCAAGGTTTAGGTTTTTGTTACTGCTTTATACAATGATTATCCTCTTATTTAATCACTAGAAATAAATGCACTGTGGGAGCCGTGGCTTATCCCAAGCACTAATGATGGAAAATCCACTGCCGGATTGGTTTCCTTTTATTTACCAGTAAGAGATTTCTCCTCCTCCTGGAAAAATTAAGTGGAGAAGGAGAAGACTTGACAGACACACAAAAAAAAGAAAGGAAAAAAATCCCAAACAAACTAAAGAGTTCCTTTCATAGATAGTGTGTGTGTATATTTTTCCTCCCTTGTTTTTGAGCTGGGGACGGGTTTGGGGTGGATCTGTGGGCACCCCACAAGCAGCTGCCGGCCTCCCAGCCCCAAGGTGAAGGCACTGCCCGGACACACGCCTGCTTGGATGAAACTCCAAGGAAAACAACAATAAATAACAACAAACAGCCCGAGCCCGGGGTGATGCCCGGGCTGTCAGCAGCCGCCGCAGCCGGCGGGGATGCGGTGACCGGGGCGCGCTGCCCCCAGCTCGGCCCAGAGCAGGAAATAAATAAATAAATGAAAAGCACAGGCGGGGTGGGGGGAAAGCAGGGATTCTCACCTCTTTGTGCCTGCCTTTGAAGACGACGGCGAAGGCTCCGTGCCCGATCAGGTCCTTCCTGCTGAACTCAAACTTTCCCACCGTCTCCATGGCGCTGCGCCGGGGGGTCCCGGGGGCCGGCGGGGAGGCTGCGGCCGGGACGGCTTCAGAGCTGCAAAGGGACGAGGAGGAGGAGGAGGATGGCGGTGATGAAGGAGCTGCCTTTAAAAAAAATTAAACCTCTCCCAATCCAAACGCGATGGGGGCACCCCCCGCTACCTCCCCTGCCCGGAGCGGTCGGGAGCCGGAGCAGCCCCGCTCTCGCCGGCCCCGGCAGCTCCGCGCCGGGCTGCGCTGCCCACCTCGCCCTCGTCCATGGGCTGCCTCTTCCTGCCGAGCGGCCGGGAGCCGGGCATTGTCAGCGGCCGGGGCGAAGCTGGCTCCTCAGCAGCGGGCCTCCCCCATCTCCTCCTCGGGCCGGGCCGGCGCGGCTCCTCGGGCCCCGCTTCAGGCGGGGCTCCCCATGCCGAGCCCCGGCCCCCCCGCCGGCAGGCGCGGCTTCGCCGAGAGTCCACCTTAAGCGCGATCCACCTTAACGCCCGGTCCGCCTCACGGCAGCGCTCCACCTTAAGCGCGATCCACCTTAAGGGCCGCCCGCGCCCCCGGCTGAGAGCGCTGGCGGGGCCGGGGTCGCTCCGCGGGAGCCGCCGCTCGCTCGGCCGGGCCCGGACAAAGCTTTGCGGAGCGGAGCGGGCGCGCCGGGCGGCGCAGGCGCGGTGTGCGGCGGGCGGGCGGGCGGGCAGAGCGGCGGCGGCGGCACCTGAGGCGGAGCGGCCGCGCCAGGAACATTTAAAGGCGCCGCCTGCCGCCCGCCTGAGTCAGCGCCGCGCTGTGCGGCCCCGGCCAGGCCGGGCTGGGAGGGCTCCTGCCCGCCGCCCGCCCGGGCCTTGGGGAGGTCACACCATCATGGGATGTTCTGAGCTGGGAGGGACACGCAGCGATATGGAAAGTGCAGCTCCTGGCTCTGCACAGCATAGCCCAAGAATCTCACCACGTGCCTGTGAGCGTTGTCAAAATGCTTCTTGAGCTCTGTCAGGCTCGGTTGTCACCACTTCTCTTCTCTAGGCAGCCTGTTCCAGCCTAGCCACCTTCTAGCAAAGCACCTTTCCCCAATATCCATCCTGAACCTCCCCTGACACAGGCTCAGGCCATCCCCTGGGGTTCTGTCACTGTCACCGCAGATCACTACCTGCCCTTTCACTTCCCTTCACAGCCCCGGAGTTGTACACCACAGTAAAGTCTCCTGTCCATCTCCTTCAGTCTGAACAGACCAAGTGATGTTTCAAACAAACAAACGGGTCTGGTGGGGTGATGTTCACCCCAGGAGCTGTAGAGTGTCCGGGTGGTCCCAGCACCCCCAGCCCCCCTTCCTCTCCCTCAGCATTGCCCACCTCCTCCTCCACAGCCTCCGGCCCTTCTCCACCCGCTCCTGGGCCAGGGCACCCCGGCTCCTCCGTGGGGAGCCAGCCCGGCCTCCAGAAGTGCCCGAGGGTGCCTCCATGGAGCTCTCCTCTGATGGACTCTTCGCGATGTCCTGCTGCAGAGCTCGGCATGGAATCACTGCTGCGATAAGAAACCTTTCCTGGTCTGAGCCCGCTTTGTGGTTTGACCATCCCCAGCCTCTTGCTGTGCACTGACCCACAAGCTCTGCCCTGTGGGTGTGGGCTCACAGGTCATTCCCTCCGTGGCAGGAACCTCTCACGGGTTTGTCCCATCCTCTGCTCCCAAATCCACCGGGCCTGGCCACGTCCACACCGCTTGCGCACTCGCACCTGTTTGTACGCTTATCACAACGTCATATCCCAACAGCAGAGAAAACAACGCTGCTCGTGGGCAGCACCACTGCCTGCAGTTTGTGTTTTTACACAGGTATCGACCTGTGTATCGACCTGTGTCCAAACCCAAACACGCACTCACTGCCTGGGCCATGCCAGCGGCTCCACAGACACACAGGGTGCTCGGTGTTGTGACGCTGGGTGGCTGCAATTATCACCATTCTCGGCACAAGTTGGCCACAAGCAGCACTTCACAGCGTCAGGACGTGTTATCTGGCGGGGGCTGATACGATATCTGTTGGCCCATAGTCTGTTGTCCTTGGTTCCTAGGTAACTGGTGTTCAGGTGCCTTCCTCCACTTAAAATTTTAGTGGGAAAATGACAGCGTGCGCCCAATGCCAGTATAAAAGTAGCAGTGCCTGGCTGGTAGTGATTGGCATCTCAAATTCCAGCAGTTTAGTGCTTGTTGGGAGCTGTGAAAGAGACAAGGATATTCTTCAGTGCCTCTGTTAAAGTAGCCTATAAACCAAAACAAGACTAGAGCACTTTTGTAATTTCAGCAGAAATTAATTTGAAAGCTGCTTAAAAACATACAGTATACATAGCTACTTGTTTTCTTTTACACTTCTGTGTCATCTCATTTTCAAACCTTTGTCAGTGATCATAAGAGGTTAATTTAAAAACTAATGCAGAAACCATTAAAATGTCAACCATCGTCAAACTTTCACAAAAAATAAAGATACCTGGCAAATGAGAGACTTGGGAATTAATTTTACCCCTTGTTAAAAGCCACTGTCTCTAAAGCAGAAGGTAATAGTTGCAAAAGTTTAAGGCAGGAAGTGAAGAAAATGTTTTGAAACTACTTAGATGATTTCTAGGCAGGCAAAATCTTGTATATGTCTTGACTGGAAAGCAGCCAGAGCACTCTGGTTAGCAAGTGCACTCTTGCAAGAACTGTGGTAAAATCTCCAGTGCCCACAGGTGTTTCTGCCTTTCCTTCCCCAGCACAGCAAAGACATGCAGTCCTGGGTGAAGGAGGAAGTTGATATGACTGCTCAATTAGAGGCCAAAATATCCCAGTGATGAATGTCCTTTGTTCTGTACTGAGTGTGCTTATTTGTTCCTTCATGTGCTGTTGGTTGTAAAAAAAAAAAAAAAAAAAAAGTTAAACGTACGTTAGATTTGACTAAACGTGGGTCCTAAGGTAGCTCTTTGCATGCAGCTGTTTACAGAGCCAGGTGGCAAAGTCAACCTCCTTTCTGCTGACATTTTGGTTTTGTTTTAGGCAAATTTGTTTTCGTTTTAAGCAAGCTCATGGAATAGCTTTCTAGTGAGCAAAAGGGAGCTTCAAGATAACAGAATAAAAGTCTGTACGAGAATCAGGACCAGAGAGTACTGGATGCCATGGGCACATGAGGCATCACACTCACTTTGAATGATCAGTTTAACATTTGCAGCAATTAAACATCTTTCAGTTGTGTGTCTTCAAAAAAATAGGTTGGTGAAAATATTTTGAACTTCTACCAAAATTTAGAAAATTTCCCCAGGACCACTAATAAAATGACAGCATGTATGTGTTTGAGATGTTTGGAGTGCACTCTGCAGACACATTTGTTCATTTTGGAACAAAGAGAGCTGAAAAGCTTTTTAATTAAATGTAGGATTCTTCGATTTTTTTTTTTCTGTGGTTTGCTGATTAAAAGCTTGTGCTGTATCAATTCTTCCCTGATGTCCAGAATTCAGTGAGAGTGTGTTTAGGCCAACATCCAACACATGCAAATTCTGTTCTCCTCCCACAGTCTCCCATTTGCTGATCATGAAAGCACTACTGCCAGCACGTATTCAACTACTTCCTCAGATGGAGGCATTAATCTTTGAGGGGACAGAGTAGAGAGTTCAATTTACTAATGCAAAACATCAGTGGGGGAAGATCTACTGCTGAGATTTACAATGGGTGGAGAATAATGTAAGCATACAATACACCCACTGTGGGAAGCCTTGGAATATTAAGTCTTGAAATTCTCTTTTTAATTTAATGCAACTTATTTTTTTTTCTAATTTAATTCTAAGGGAAAGCAATGGTGAAGTGATATCCTGATGAGGCAAGTAATACTCTTTTCCAATACCATGTTTTAATCAGGAGTCATAAATATGGCTGCTTCTACCTCCTGTAATCCAAGAGTGCCATCCTTACCTCTTGGCTGCAGAGGCACAATGTAATTATCTCTGAGCTGGGGAATTGGTTAAAGCTACAGAAGTGTGAGGGAATTATGTAAGCAAACTCAGAGTATAGCTTTATAATACAGACAGAATAAAGACTTCCCATTAGGAAATTTCCATCTTTTCGTGATGCCTTTCTAGACAGTTCCAGCTTCTAAACACAAGCATCTGCTGTGGGCCAGCCAGCCATCTTTCCCAGGATCTAGTCTTTGCTTTTCTAGTTCAGCAGCTCCAGCCCATGAAGCCACCCATGAAGCTGAACCACTGTGTCTGGAAGGCGTGGGGGAATCCTTGCCCAGATGCAATCACAAAGAACAAGTTCTTTCCCCTGCTGTGTATCACTGTTTTGAAACCAACGTTCTGCTCGATGCAGAGGGAATCTCCAAGGCCTTCCTGTGTAATCTTTTCATTACAGCAGCTGCCCCAGGGACACAAGAAAAAAGGGCCAGGACAGCAAATCAATATTTCTGGAGGAAGTGCTGGACTATGAGGCTTGGGCGCATGAGCAGATGTGATTGAACATGTTAGCACACATGGGCTGAGCCTTATAATTGGTCCTGCATCTCCTCTTTGTGTGAAATGAGCACTGAAGCCTGAAGATGAGCTTTAACATGTAGCTGAAGATGTGCTGCTGCTGAGTAATTATTTTCTTCACAGAAATGTGTGCTTGAAACTTACTCTGGATACTTCGCAGCCAAAGAAGATGGACAGAGTAGCACAGGAGGAAAGATCAGAGTTTGAGTTCCAGAGTACACCTGGATGAAAAGCAGACTCTGTATTCATGTGGATTCAAAATCTGATGCAAATTCAGACATGTTAAGGCAGTTCCACATCCACTTTCCACAAACATCCTGATGTTTGAATGGCTGAGCGTAATCGCCAGTATCTGGGCAGAGCCAACACTAACCTGAAAACTGGAATTTTTGCCAGATTCATCAGGAAAAAGTGAAGGTACTGAATATGCAGTGCTTGGCTGAAGATCAGTTTGGTGGAGGAAATATGTGGAAGGTCTACAAATGTCTGTAAGTTGTAAAAGTAAATATTATCCTGGCATTCATGAATAGAAGGGAAGATACAAGGTGAATTTAATGGAAAATTAAAATTATGTTGTTTAACATTACTGGTTTCTGATGTCTGCTAGTAGGTTGGATTCTGGCTCAGTTACAGTAAGGTTAAGATGGAGATTACAGTACAATTGCACCAAATTCACTGGAATAACCAAGTTTTGAACACTGCCTTGTTGTGTTGCATTCCTACAGAGGCTGAAGTAGATTAATTTGGAGCTCTGAAAACATCTGCAGATTTACAGCAGCAGTATAAGTTGTGTCAAGAGTATTTGTTCATACCTGACCAGGGACCTGCAGAAACATCATTCCAGCTCTGGTAAATGCTTTTGTCTTAGGAAAGGAGTGATCCTCCACTCACAACATCAGCTCTTGACCAGTGAAATGAGACTCTGAATTAAGTGATGGAGTCTGCAGTCTGTTCCCTAACTTTCAGAGCCAGCTCCCTGCATCACACACAGAGCAGAATTTAAAACATTTAGGTGACATTCAGACATGGGATAACACTGGTGGGAGGTCTGAATATTTGAAGTATTAGAGCATTGAGGTTATTCAGATAACTGCTGGAGTAGTATGGCACTTAGCATCACATACAGGAGAGGGAGAGTCACTTCCCATGTGCTTCCATAGCCCTGTCATATTACATTCTAGATTTATTTATGCTGTGAGCCACTTTATTGATTAATAGTGCTGAGAGATTTAACTAGCCACTGAATTATCCTGGCAGGCCAGGTCTGAGATGTTTTATTACCCCCCTCTCTGCACATACACAGCAGCTTACTGAACAGACATTGTGAATTATTGAAGGCGGTGTTTTCATGTACTCAGCAAGGTGCCCTGGCAAGAGGCTTCCTGGGTTCCCATGCCATTTTAATATCAAGTGCATTTCAGCTACTGGCAGAAGGCTCTGGGCACTAGAGGCTGTGCTCAGTGTTCAGATCTGTTAGTGCTCACATCAAGGATCATTACCTAACCTGCCTGTCAAGCGGCTGATTATATTAAAATGAAGTTTGCCAATAAATAAGAGTCTGCAAATCCACCCAGAGCAGTCTGTTTTCAGGCTAATTGGAAGCTATTTTTTGCCAGAACAAGTAGTGCTTGTCCATAAATCAGCAGGTTTCATCATGCAGTTCCTTACAAGATGTCTCTGTCCTGGTTGGTAACAGACCCACTCTCACCACCCTCAGCTTCCCTCCAGAACCACACGCACTTTGGTGTGTGCCATCCACAGGGTCCCTCGTGTCAGTCCTGGTGAAGCCAAGGTTTGTTCAGGGAGGGATATTGGCCTCACTTTAGCCTGTGTTCTGGGATCCCCTCCAATGTCCACTCAAGTCAACAGGATCCTGTGCAGCAGCAGCAACACACTGCAGCAGCAACCCCTGCTTTGGTGGCTTCTGCATGACTAATACGGGGGAAGCCTTCAGGTTTAAGAACCATCTCCTCTCTAGGAGAGAGCTGAAATTCGTGGTCAGAAAGAACCTTTCAGCCTAATAAAGTCTTTCCAAAGAAATCCAGATGGACAGTGAATTCACTTTTGTCACCTTCAGCATCTCTATCCCTCTCAAAAGCAGCCTTGACACAAAAATCACCAATGAAATCTGCAATATTACAAGACTGCAGTGACTTGCCAGAGAAAACTGTATCTGTCCTGCTATGAATCAGGAGTCTGGTTGTTTTTCCTTCTCTAAGAGGTGCTCATTTAAGAGCAGGTTTAACCCCCTTTCACTGCTGGATTACAGCAGAGAGCCACAGAAGAATGCAGACTTATAGAACAGTCATTTCTTCCTCTCTGTCATGAACCTGGGAGGTCAAGGACATGCACCAGTTTAAAAATAGGATTCTCAGGCATTTGCTTTGCAGCTGGGCTGTTTCTGGGGTTTGGTGCATCAGCAGTGCTGCCCCAGGAGAAGAAAGGCACAGCCAGGTGCAGTTCACTCAGAACCAGCTCATTTGGGATTCCTAACTGCTTCCAGCAAGCTCCCAGCTTTGCCTTGGGAAGGGATTGTTAATAAACTTTCCTCTTTATGACTAACTGGCTCAGAGGTGTCTCTGTTTTCAAGCAGACCAGTAGCACATACAATTTTAAGTAGGCATTGTTGCAGCCAGAGCCTTACTCATCCAGTGTGAAGCCTGGGCAGAAATGATAGCTTCCTTTATTTACAGATGTGTAAATAACAGTGAGGAATGGCCACAGGAGATAGGACGAGGCATAAGAAGCTTCACCAGTCATGAAGGAACTCTCTCCCCCTGCTGATGGGTTCAGGAGGGGGCCAGGCTGCCCAGATCACTGCTAGAGCCTCCCTGGGACAGACTGGGCAAACATCTGGCAGGGGTGACACAGTCAAGGACAAACTGTGTCCTTGGATAAGCAAATTGTTCATGCCCAGCTCTCTCCCCCTTTCTGTGGTTTGTTTTCAGTGTTTTGGTTATGGGCAGATGCTGAATTTTTCCCCAAAAGCCCAGGATGAGGAGTAACTCCAAAAACAGGCCTTGAAAGTTATCATGCTAGTATCATTCCTATGGATACACAGAAAGATCACTTGAAAAAAGAAAAACTCAGGCTCTCCCTCTGGACCTGTTACCAGTTTTCTCAACTGACAAGGACAGGCTGCTCACAGGAGCATGAAAGGCAGCACAGAAGCTCCCTGCAGCGAGGCTGGACACTGCTGGGTGCAGCAGCTGGGATCTGTCCCCACGTTACAACACTCTTACAACACTCCAAAGCAATGATTCCTTGTCTTCATGTATTTCTAGGAAACCAGACAGACCATTCTTTCAGATGAAAGCCTGCAGCAATTAGTGGCATGCAAGAAAAGCTCTCAGTGGAGCATGAGAAAGTCTTATGTTTAGTCCTTTCAAAGCCATTAAAAAATTTTTAAATATATATATATATATATATAAAAGAAAACCAACTGCTCTGCTAAGACATCATACGCACTCATGTCTATACTCCAACGCTTATAACCCCACAGCAAAGGAAGATCTAAGGAGGAGGTAATAAATTACAGCTGATAAATTATATCTGATATCTGATTTTATTTTTTTTCCTTTGGTGCATACCTGAGCTCTCTGGTCCACGAATTCACAGAGAATTTCCCAGAAATGCAGTTTAGGTGAAGCAGTCTGGGACTGAAGGTCTCTGGGTGTTGAGTTATTGCCTGACAAATCAGGGATGCATTTCTGAGAAGTATTTAGGTATTTCAATCTCCTAGACTGCTATCTCTCTCTTTCCCTTATCTGTGTAAATGACAAGGCCTTAAAAGACCTAATTTCTCATCATTATTTCTGTACTACTTTGATTTTTGTAGCAAGTATGTAATGCAGTAATGGTTATGCCCAATTAAAGATCAGAAATGTACACAGCTCAGCATTTGTTATTTGTCCCTTGTCAAATGCAACAAGACAGCATCACTAATAAAAGCAAATAGCTGAATAAAAGCAAGAGAAAAAAGGTTGACTTTGGTTTTTTGTATTCTCTGTCCATCATCAATGCTCTCCACAGAGCTGGGTATGAGTCATAAGAATTGTTCTGCTAATAAGCCAGGTTAACACCAATATTTCCCAGTAGAAGGGTTTGGGTTTCTTGATGCTCTGCAGTGTTGCAGGATGCATTTGTGATCCATCCAGGTACTGGGAATGCACTTGACCAGGCAGTACTGGGCAGCAAGATCATCCAGGACTGTGATGGCTGTGGTGCTTTCCCATGAGTCATGAATTCATAGTCAAATATTCCATGACTCACAGATTAACCTAACAAAACCCAGAGGGAAGAAAAGTTATTTGGGTTATTGGTTGACAAGAGCCTTTTAAAATTAACATGGGATAATAGGGAGGATACCAACATCCTCTGTCTCGTGAGAAACTCATCAGGAAGAGTCTTATGCACGCACCTATTACCAAGGGACCTCAGCTGGGGTTGTGTAATGAGGATGGGACACTTTTTGCAGCTTCAAGGCTTGAATAGCAACATCAGTGTAATCCAGTTACAGAAAGCAGAACCACATTCAACAAGCTATTAATACCACTTGTATTTAATTGCAGTTCCCTTCCATTCCAGTGCAAATAAACAAAATCAGACAAATACATGGAAACCAGAGTGGAGACATAAATGAACCACAGGATAAAATATGGTAAACAAGGCTATCTGTCTCCTCTTCTGCAAAAAGGTTATGAACTTGCTTAACACTTTAAAAAGAATAGTCTGACCTCACAGTCAGAGCATGGAAGAGAGGTTTTGAACACACATTTCCAAAGTCCTGGGTGCATTTGTGCTCCCTGCTTTGCAATGAATTTCTAGGGAAGCTCTGGGCACCTCTTTATTAGCAGCAGCATAATGAGAACTAAGTCATGCACAGACTTCTCTAACCCCTCTGTCCCTCTCTAAAATGAGTGGAATTGCAGAGTAGAGAGGGTGAAATACAATAAATATTGTGGGGTCAGTGATCAGCTGCAGTAACAGAGGCCATAGGAAATCATGCTAGTCGAAGGTATAAATTTCTGAGGAACACAAAGGAACTGGCATTGGAAAGTTTTCCCACTGTGAGACTTACAGGAGATGGAAAATGCCCCACAATTTTAATTTGGCATTCAGTCTCAGCCTGACCCTTCCCATATCCAGGACCCTAAAGGCCTGTTGGAGTTCTCTTGTGTAGACATAAAATTACAGACCTAAGTCTGGGGAGCTATGTAGTTCATTTTCCATTCAAAGCATAACAGTCAGTTTGGTTTAAAAAAGATATTGTATCATTTCAGCAGTACTGATTGTATGTTTAAGATTTTCTCCTTTAGAAGCTATATATGATAGATAAAGAAGGAAAACCAAAAAGCAAAAGAATAGAGTTTAAATGGCAGTTATGGGAAGGAGAGGAACTATTTGTTTTAAGAAAAGTTGTTTATTTTTAGTGACATTATCCTATGGCTCACAAGACTAGGCTTTGAGCTTGGCACAATTTGTTTAGATTTCAGATTTTACGTTGAGAATCAGACTTCTCTGTCGACAGTCCTAATCTTTTAAACTAATATAATGTCTTTCATTAAAAGCTCCAAGTGCTTCATCATCCTCAGGCTGTGTTTTCAGACCTTACTCAACCATTCCCATAGAGGAGCTTGGGGCCTCCCTCATCCAGATGAAAAAAATCTAATTACACTGGCTTGAGCCAGCAGAAGAGCTGGCTAATGCCAGCCAACATGCTTAGGAGGAGAATCAACTTGAAAGACACGTGTAATCATTGTGACATCAATTTAATGTGTCACAGGACATGAAAATGAGGTCATGATAAAGAAGAAGTCTGCTGATACCTGTATGAGCATAGCCTGTTGTGCTCTCCCCTGTGACTCTGACACAGAAAAAGCCATTGGACATGGGAGGAACAACCAGAGCAAGGTGCACACTCATTCCCTGCCACGCCTGCACATTCATCCTGATCATCCCAGGGGAGGGAGAGCTGGCAGGAACAGGCCTTTGGAAATGGGAGGTTTCGTTCTTTCTGACAGTGAGCTTCAGAGGAAGGTTCTCCACATTTAAATAGGATGTCCCAAGAGCACTTAAAAAAATACATATCAGAAGAGAAAATATACCAGAAACAATGGAAACACAAACATTGGCAGGCACTGCTAGTTAGTTCTGTCACTGAGGATGAGAACTGCCACCCACAGACCCACCCACGTCGAGCAAACCTGCCTGATTTGATCAGAGAAATTCTTGTGGCTGGATTCCTATAGAGAGACTATGCACAACTAGGTCCTGGAGCAAATTATACCATTTTAACAGTAAGTGTGCTCTTATCTGAATCATAGAGGGTCTGGTGTTACACAGCAAATCAAGTGTCCCCCGTGTCATCATTTGGCCAGCTCCCCATGACCCAGGAGCACAGCTGTGTGCATCACCCAGGAAATGTCCTGCCTGGCCTGCCCACCAGCTTGGCATGGGCCATGTCAGGGCATCACTGCATCCACAGCTCGAGTTACTGAGCATCCCAGCCTTCAGATCTGAGCAGCACACCACATCCCAGATTTTGGCTGGTCACTCATTGCTCCTCTGCAGCAAAGCTCCTTCAGCTGTGCAGAGCAGACCTGCCAGTGTTTGGCTGTTCCCATACAAATGGCTCCTCACTGGAGTGCCAGAGATTGCAAGTGGGAATGAAGAACCCCTGGGCTGGTGGAAAAGGCTGCCAGAATCCCTGCCTGGTGGCTTATTAGATGAGAGAGGAGATGAAAAATTTCAGGAGAGCATAAGTAATGAAAATGTGTTTCAGATTCACAATGAGCAATTATTTAAGGCAGTGTTAAACCTATTCTGTAACTCCAGCTTACATACTGCTGGCTTACATACCATTTGCCTATTTGTCTCCTGTTACCCAAAAAAAAAAAAAAAAAAAGTAAACCAAATCAGGAATCAAGGCCTCTTTGCTGTTTACCCTCTAATTCCACTAAGGAGTAATACTCCTTATCATGCACTTGACTGTAATAGTTTTGCTGTATTTTCCAGAAACTTTCCAACAGAATTCCTTGTACTGATTGCAAGAACTGTTATCAATCAACTAGTTTTAAATAGTGATGCACACATAACCTTGGCAAAGGGTTTGAGACCTATATTTCATTTATCTTGAAAAATAAATACGTTTAGCAAAATTCTCTCCTTGTACCCTTGACCCGTCCCAACTGCCAGTAATGAAGACTCAAGGGCAATAAAGGTTTTATCTCTCTGCTACCTACTCCTCAAAGGTGTCAGTCAGTGAATGTTAGGGTCAGACTGTGGTAATAAATTGAATTTAAGTAGTTCTAATGGTGACAATATAGATTCTATCCACCTTCTACTCTCTGCCTAGAACATCTACATACTTTATTACAGCCCAGGCAGGCATAACTGCCAGGTGCCAGCCTGAGCCCAGAAGCAAAACAGGACAGAGCACTTAGAGAAACAGGCTGCTGGGAGGTTCTCAGCTCTTATGTGATCTCAGAAATGACCTAAGAAGGAAGGAGCTTACAGAGTCTGCCAAAATGGATCCCTCTTGGAAACAGCAGCTGAAGCACACTCAAACAGTGCTTCTTTTCTCTGCTGTGTGTAATGAATAGGATAAAAAGGAAGCCAGAAAGATTTCTGACATTATTTTTTTTCTGATACTGTTTTTTTTTTCTCTTTCTGAAGCTCCTGTCACTTTTGATAGCTGTTCAGTTGCCCAAAGCAGATGTGATTTAACTTGATGTTATAATATTAGTACTGTCTGCTGTGTAAAATGAAACAATAAAGATATCATTCAAAGTACAGCATAAAGAGAAGGTAATTATAGGGAGTATTTATGTTTGAAGAGTCAATTGATAAGGTTTCAGGACTAATGAATTCCTGATAAGAAACTTCTGAGTGAGAAAACTCAGTGGCACTAGCAGGGAACACTAAATTTACTTGAGAAAGCAAACAGAATTTGTCTGGCATGTTGGTATGTGAAATCCCATGAGGATGGATTATGCCTTTTCTTCCTTTATCCCAAGTTTTGAACAGGCCCAGTGACACCAGACCAGCTTGTGTCCTGAGCTAGCTCACACCTGGAGCTGTCTCAGCATTCTGGTCCTGGGTTTACCAAGCACTGAAGCCCAGCAGCTTCCCAGAAGCAGAGATCTGAAATTCAGGAATTAATTTGTTAGCAAACATTTTCATCCCCTTGGTCAGCTCAGACAAAAAGAGGTTCAGTCTCAGGGGAGCTCAGGCCTCCACATGGCTTTAAGCTTAGAAATTTGCAGAGGAAGGCAGCTCTGAAATATTTGTGTGCAGACTGACAGAAAGTGTCCCAGGCATTGGGACAGAAATCACCAACAGAACTCCCAGAGTTCAGAGTGAAATGCTGTTCTGAATGAAGCTGCACACAGAGACCAGGCACTTCTCATCTGACACAGGGAAGGTCTGATGATTTTTCTCAGGTTTTTTTTGTGGTCGGTTTGTTTGTGGGTTTTTGTTTTGGCTTTTGGTGCTTTGGTTTTTTTTAGGCCATATTTCAATCACACTCAGTCATTTTCCCCCAAGTTAAAACCCAACTGTTAATTGTAGGTGTTTCATCTTGGTGAGGCTGTGAAGCTGGAGCCAGCACAGTGGAGATCCCACAGAGCACACAAAGACTCTGCTGCAGCCTGTCATTTATCGCCTGGATGGAAAGAGTAACAGCCCAACACAAATATTTGCACTTCTCTTTGTTCCTGGCAGGGCTCTTGAAGAACACACACGAGCAGATTGCATTTGGCTTTGTGAGGATGGGAGAAGCAAAAGACAGAGTTGGGCATGAGCCAAACCCAGCACACAGGAGAGGCAGAGCTGCTCCCAGGGCTGTGCCCAGGTGTGCAGGGCTGGAGCACAGCACAGCGAGTTTTATCACAGCAGCATGAGTGGATTCCTGGAGCCTTATCAGGGTGTACATCAAGGGTGGTTGTTGATTATGAAGAACAGCACAGGGCAGAATCTCCCACGGATAAATCCTCTGTGGAGCTATGAGCAGAACTAAACTAACCATCAGAAGATATAGATCTTTTGCTCCAGATCTGAGCAAAAATCCAGACCTGGACCTTCTCCAAAACTGCTCCAGCCTTGTTACATCTCACTTGACCAGAACAAACCTTTAACTGGATAAACAGCACCTTCAAAACATCTGTCTTTATTTCAGAGTGAGGGCAGGACCACTGGAAAGCTCAGCAATTCTGGCTGTACCACAACACAGTTATGATGTCCAACCACTTTCACATCTGCTGCAAGTCCAAACACACAGCTGTGCTAGGGCCAGCTGGTCTTTGGGAGCAGTTACAGAGTGCTCACCTTGTGCTTGGTGCCCTGGAAACTCGTGCAAGGTGCTGCCCCACCCTCAGAAAGCACGGGAGCAGGAGATCAGAGCCCTCCACCGCCTGCAGAGCAGGAGGCCATGGGCAGACCTGGTTTCACTGATAACAGCAGCACAATTTACACAGCCCGTGGAAAAACAAACGGTCTGTTGGTTGATATGCCTGATTCCTTGGCTCATGGCCCAAGAAGGAAGCTTGGGAGCACTGAGGAAAGGACTCAGAAGACAGGCTTTGAGTCAAACACCCACCACAGAGGTTTGTGACCAGGGACCGGTACTTTTGTACCAGGACTGAGTTCCTGTGAAGGCACTGTCTCCCCAGCTGGCCGCTGCTCCCTTTTCCCTCCTGGTGCTGGATTTCACCAGCAATCACAAGGGGCTGCTTGTCTCCAGTTTGGAATATGAGTCCCTAGTGACATAACTTGTAATCCATATAAAAGGCAAGATTAGAATTAACTTCTAATATTTCTCCTACTGTTCACCGTGCCCTAATCCAGCATGGTTTGCCAAATACTAAACTAACTACTGCATTTAGGCCTTTATTCTGACATTAAAAAAAAAAAAAAGAATCTGCTCTGCAATCATGGCTTCAACAAGTATGAAGTGAAGGAAAAAGTCCAATAGCAACACTCTCTTTGCTGCTCTGCACAGAGCAATGGGGTCAACCAGACACAGCAGCTTCACAAACTGTTCTTCTGCAGTGCTGGGAACACCCAAAATATCTGTCTTCAGAACTTCAGTGCTATGTTGGATCCACATTTGAATTATTCTTTAACATTAACCGTGGCTCTTCACATCCCCCTGTGGCAGTGTGCTTCAGAGCCAGGTTCAGGCAAGGTGACTGCAGGCAGGGAACAATGCAGCACTTTCCCTCTGCAATCTGCCACTCGGGTACAGCCCCGAGCTCCCCTGGGCACACCTGCCTGGCCCAGCCCAAACAAACCTAAGACAGCGTGGGCAGGGACAGGCTCAGCTCTGCCTGCCAGTGCAGCCTGCTGGCAGCTCTTGGCTTGTTCACCCACACAGACAAGCAAGAGGAGCAGAGTGGAAGGAAAACTCAACACTCGTGTTTGCAAGGCTCAGGGTAGCATTAGAGCCCTTGCCATGCTTTGGGAGCAGGGATACTTCAGAGCTGCTAAAGCAGCCCCTTCAGGTGTTGGTCCAGACTGTTTCTCTTGGCAACCTCCTGTAGGCACCAAAGAAAACAGGAATTGCTGAAGGATCAGCATCTCTTGGCAAGCACTTCCCAAGTCAGCCTGTACCAGTCATGGAAGGAGGGACATCACCCAAATGGCTCTGCCCAGGACCTGCAGAGGTGCCAGCTCACACCACTGCAGCCACCTTGTCCTGCCCATGCCACAGGCTGTGCTAGGAGAGGGCAAAGCACTGAGCTCTGTGCTTACATAACATGGAGGGAAGGACACCTGCACCAGCTCCCAGCAGGGTGGACAACAGCAAATAAAGAGACAGATGGCTTTTGGCAGTGAGGAAAAAAGCATTTCACTTTCCTAACGAGAAACAGCTCCTGCTGTGGGCAGTGGAGCAGCACTGGGACCATCCCCCTCCACACCAGAGTGACACCAGGTCTGCTGCAGATCTCAGGAGACAGTGACAGATGAGTTGTGGTGACAGAGCCCAAGTTCTTCCATCACGTCACTGCTACCTTGTATGACCCAGGGGGTAGGAATAGCAGCCAGGCTCCACTACATCATCCTGCCAGAATGAAACTATTTAGAGACAGGTCCAAAGGCAGCCATGAGCTTGCTTCCCTGGCAGGCTCACTGGGCAAAGAGCTTTGAGAGGTAGGGCCCATCCATATCCCCAAAGGAGGTGAAGGCCAGCAGGGACATGACTTCTTTCATTCCTATAAATGCAGGAGGTGCCAAATGTTTGGAATGTGCTTTGTAGAGCAGGATTAACATGGGTCCTGTAAAGCTCTACTCGCCTGAGCACGGATTTTGCCTAGAGGATTTTTAATCTCACTTGTTTATCCTGGTTGTGAATGATAATAAAAACGTTCCAAGAGAGACTAAGGAAGGGCATTCCTGATGAGCTGCTCCCTCTCTTCCAGTAGAGGACTCACCAGCCTACACAAGCATTCTTTCTTTCTGGAGCTAGGCTCAGGCTCTCGAGAGAGCATTGGCACTGAAAAAGCCATGCCAAGGCCACCCTGGCAGGGCCCCAACATTGCTGCTCCTACATCTTTGTGATCTGAACCACCAGCACTGGTGATGGGCTTAGTCTGAGGACAGTCTCTGGGCTGAGGTGGGACTGCTGGGAGTGTTTGCTTGAGCAATCCAGGGAACATGGAGCTGGGAATTCCAGGCAATGATCGAAGCAATGCCTTTGGTCTTATTAGTTTGTGCCTGTGAGAGCTGGGATTTGGGCTAGAAAAGTGGTGTTGGGAACAAAGGATGGAGTAAATCTGCTCTCTGTGCAATGAAGGACTGAGGAGGAGGGAAAGGGAATATTTATAAATTATATTAATAATTCACCCAAATTATGGGTGAGCAGGGATGTCCATGTTGTCCTACAGAACTGCTTTGGTTATGGATCAGAGAGAGAGAAGGGAAACTACTTTTTATTTTCTGGCCTTTTTCCAGGCAGAAGTGGGACATCATCTTGCCCCTCCCCAAAGCCCTCCAGGCACATGGGAGTAGCTCAGTGCTGTCCCAGATCTCTGAGAGATAGCAACATTTGAAAGGTTTAAGTTACTAACATTAATAACAACTCTATTGACTCTTGATTGCAAAGATTCAGTCCTACGGACCCAGAATGACAAGACAAAAGTAGAATTTTTACACATGCGTTTATCCAAAGAAAGTTTCAGCTTCCTTGCTTTCAGAGCCCAGCTGCAGCCTGCAGATTCTTGTTCCTATTTAAGTGTGATGGTTTGCAGTTCCTGAGCACGAATTTCCCTTGCAAACTGCATGTGGGCTCATTTCTGGTATCAGACGGATTTGCAGTAGCGCTGGAAGTCACCAGGTGACACCAGCGAGTCGTTCAAGGCACTGCTGGTGTCGCTCAGATCCCACCCACAAAATCCAACGCATCCCAAGATTGCTCCCAGACAAAAGCTGCCAGCACAGAGAGGACTTGGGAGCCATCACCTCCCCAGGACAGCCTGTACCTGCACCTGGAACACTGGGATACGTGTTTTCCTTCCTATGGAAAAGAGCTGGCATTCTCTTTCTGGATCCCACTGCAGGAATTTCCATTCCACCTCCAAAATTGCATCAATCCAAGGATTGCTCCCACACAAGAGGCGTGGTGCTGGGGAACAGGCAGAAGTGCCCTGAAATGAAGGAGAAGCCCTTGATTTAAATCCTTAAAATGATGAAAAAGGGTGAGTTTCCTTCAACTTAACCCCTTAAAATGAGGGAAGAGGAGAGGTCTACCCTCACTTAAATCAACCCTCATGCTGTCACATACAGTGCAGTAAACACGCTTCCTCAATATCTGATTATCTTCTGAACAGAACAGTACTGTCAGCATGTATTCCTTATCATTCTTCTAAGTGATAACAGGTTTTAGTTCCTCCAGCAAAAATTAAAGCAAAGAACTTATGCCAGTGACCCCATGGCCTTGAACTTTGAAGCAGAAATGCTTGTAAAACAATAAACATCTACTCCCCCTTTCAGAAAAGCACAACTATTAATCTGAAGGAGTTGCAGTGACTCTCTCCCCTTCTATCTTTTCCTTTATTGGAGATGACCTCTGAAATGGAGCATTTCATTCAATTTGTTTTGCTTCAGTAATTTACAACAAACCTTTGAACAGGGAGAATCTTGTTTATTCTGGACACTTGTTTCCATTAAAGGCTTTTCCAGACTAGCATGAAGACTACCACAATCAGCCATCCTGAATAATCTGGAAAAAATATGAAATTCATTGGTTTAGATGTTTCTTTCTTCATTCTCTCCACCCTCACTGCTCTTTGGAATGCAGGTGAGTGATTTTCAAACATTTTGCTGCTTTTAACTGCAAACTTTTTTGACTTCTCTACTTCAGAATACACAGCTTGGTAAGAAATTGCTGATACTATCTTTACAAGCTAAAGCAAAGGCACGCAGGCCAGCTTTTACCTGCATGGTGTCATTTTCTTCCTCTATAATTTCCAGCAGGTCAGTGGATCTCTTCTGTAAGTAAACAGACAATCTGGAGAATGCAGTAAATACATTTAAAGACATAAGAAAAACTTTATAGCTTCCCATACTGAACAAGTGTTTTTACTTCCCTCCTTTGCATTTTCCTGTGCTTGTTCTTCACCACCTACCTCGATCCCTGGCTTTCTTTTTGCTTGTGTCCTCCCAAATAATCAATCCTCCTTAGTTACTTTTTCATAATTGGTTGCAATTTTGCAAGATTCATGTCCAAATTTAGAATTTGTGATACTTACCTAGATCACCTCAGCATTGCATGGTATTATTGATATAGTTCCCAAGCAGTTATCCTTGCAAGATTCCACTTCCCAAAAGGTCCTCAGTGCTCCCAGCTGTCTGTGCAGCTTGTCCATCTCACTTAACTCCCCCTTAGCTGTTCATTGAATTCTTGACAGTGTTACTGTAATGTCTGTCTTCTTCTCACTGTTTTATTCGTAGTTTTCCATGTGATGTCCAGTAATCACTCACAGTCTGTGAGCCAAGAGCCTGCTCACCTGTCTGTGTACCCAGGGCTCATAACACCTGCCTTGTTAAGGCCAAACTCAAATGAAATGCACAAAGACATTTCAGTAACTCTTAATAAACTTGTGTTGGAGCCCATTTCGTTGCTGATGTTAACTTTCCAAGAGCACTGACCTTCCGTTCTCTCTGATTCCCATGTGGGGCTGATGGTGGGGGACCCCTGTTCTGGTATTTTATTCTCAAAAATAAATGTACTTAGTGACACTCACTGAGAGACTGCTCTGGAGATTTATCTGTCTGTTACATGTGAAAATACCTATGGAATTCATGAAATGATGTAGTGACTGGGAGGTAAATAAGTGTACTTTGCTATTCAAAATGAAGCAACCTTAATATACAGGTGCTATACAGGTGCTTCCAACCTTCACCTAAATACATTCCTAAACTAACATAACCAGCCTGTTTTATTTACTTACAACAGTCCTTTGGATGGTGTACTTGTGCTTCAGAGAACATCGAGAAGAGTTCTATAACATTCCTGACTCTTTTTTTTTTCCTTTAACAAGGAGCTCAAGACTCTTGTGCACAGCGATGTGGGGAGCTGGTTGGAAGCTGTTCTTGCCAGGTGACATGCCAGTCCTTGGGGACATGCTGTCCTGATTACACAGAATTTTGTCTTCAAATTTCTCCATACTCAGGATCTCTTATGGGAGGCAAAGACTTTTTGCTTAACAACACAACTCTTGCTGCATCTTCTGTGATAAAATGCAGGTGGGCCATGATTTTATATTCCTCTGTCAAAGGCAGGCAAAACTTTATAATTTCACTCTCCAACAACAAGCAATCACCACTAAACAAAACCAGTCTATACAGGAGTGAAAACTTTGTAAAGTTGTTAGAATCCTGAAATGTGCAGAAGTTCTGCTCACCCTTAAGGATACCTGTTGACCATTATTTCCACACAGTATTGTTTCTTTTAGGTTGAATTATTGTGTGGTACCATCATGACTCTGCTCATTCTTCCTTTAACATATTAAACCAGTGACTTTTCAAAAAAAGTTTCCTTTCATGGCACCTGATTGTCAATATTTCTTTAGCATTTCCCTTTGTGGGAAAGAAGTACTTATTTGGTAATCTGAATGAGAAAAGAGCAAGACAGAAATGTAGGTAGGATGCCTGATGTTCCTGTAAGAGAAAGCTGTGGATCCTAAATGTGTCAGCCTGTATCACACTTAGGTGCACGTGGCATGTGCAATACATACAGTACACTGAATTTTGATGACCCAGTGTTGTGCTATTATTTCCACAGAAGGTTCTGAGTGAGATTTTGGAGTCCTTCCCATCTGGGTAGCAGTACCCGGAAAGGTTTTCAATTCTTTGTTTGGAAAACCTTTGACCAAGACATTCATTCCATAGAACACAAATGTGTACCTTGAAGTACCTGCAGAGTTACATAATCATAGCCAAGGCAAATTTCAGTGCAGACAAGCAAAGGTACTATTTCCTGGCAGGCCCCAGATCCCTCTGAAATTTGGAGTAGATATGCAGTCCTCATGTATCAGTCTTCTAGAATCACAGGTGGGGTTATACCCTAGGACACTTGGCAAGAGCCCTAACTGGAATCAAATGATTAAATAACAAGCTATGCATTCTGAGTTAACCTTTGCAACACAAATTCTAGAACAGAATTTCATTACCAGGGTGAAAAAAAAACAAAACAAATCAGAAATTTGTAATAGCTGTGCATCATGGTCATTGCTAGCCACCCTGAAATCCTACTAATGCTGTGACATTATCTTCCTCTTCCCACTGCCCCTTGTTGCTGATTTAGCATGTCTCCCTCCCCCAGTCATTAAATAGTAAATTGAAGGTTTGTGGATTGCTGTACATTTGTGCAGTTCACAGCAGAATTCACATTGATGTAATCAGCAGATTTTTCCAGTTTATATTCCCTGCTACAAGCAAAACAGCCCCAGACTTGAAATGATCCACACATGACACAAGGTTGCTTGTTGAAACACATTCAGAATTTTTCTTCTGTCTGTGGTGACACTGAAAATTGTTTTCAACATCTACAGGTTCAAGCAGGAAATCATAACCAATGGCTATGTTGACAAGGATGGAAAAGCCCACTGCATCTCCCCATTGCTTTATGAGACTGGTTTCATCCCTCTTGAAGTTTCTACAGATGATGGGTTAACGTATCCCTACTCTGGAACTTGGTTATCAGGTTACTTAAATCTACAGCATCCCTCTTCTTCCTATATTCGTCCTCCATGCATGCAAGATTATATAAGTCTTTTATTTTTGATCAGTTTTATTCTTCCTTAAGAGGCCTCAGAAAAGACATCCTTGCTGGCTTCATGTTAATTCAACTTTTGAGAGACGAGCTTTCACAGCAATTGAGCAGCAGCAGCAGCATTAACTGATAAAAATTCTGATTAAAAATGCAGCTGACCAAAACAGTTCCCACTTTCTCTCTACTTCTATCCCTTTTTATCCCCTCTTCAAATAATTGCATTATGGTGTTACAATCTAAGGACTGCAAATACAGTAAGGGTTACATTCTCTCAGCTTCAGCTTGTTCTTTTCATGTCATGCTTTCTGTGCTGTGTAAAACATACCCAGAGCAAATACTGCTAAATCTTAAATAATATAGCAGCACTTTTTCAGGACTGTGCAAAGCCAAAATGTCATCAGCCCTCTTTTTCTGCTCTGCAATGCAGTGCATCACAGCAAAGTTTCAGATGAAGAAAAATGCACACTGGTAAATGAGACAAAATGGCAATACTATGGCACCCCCAGCACTGGTGGGAACTTAACTCTTAACTGGACACACCAGACACTTGATGCAACCCACGTCAACATAGAAGTCTGGGGATACCAGGAAACAGGTAAGTGACTCTTTTCCTACCTGTGCACAAGCATTTTTCACATTCATAACTCATGTGCAGAGCTCTGCACAGCTTGTGATTGCTTGTGAGGCCTCAAGAAGAGACCTGCACATAAATAAATAAATAAATAAATAAATATAATTATAAATAACTGATGACAGTAATGTCAGGCTTTCCTCTTCATTTACATATGGGTGGACACATCTAATTTCAGTCTTGTGGCAATTGTTCTTTTCCAGCATCCAAAACTGTTTTCTTCCTCTATCTGACAGGTGACAGTTATTCAGAAAACTGGATGGCTGAATGGAAATATCTTTATACTTTGGCAAAAGAAATCCCCAATACAGGGAAATATTCTTTCCTTCCTGTACCCGCCGAGGGAAATTACAGTACATGGCACTTTGGAATTTTGAGAATTATACCCAGCAACTACTCAGAAGGTCAAAGGCAAGTGCATTACAACATAGAGTAATAATAATAATAATAATAATAATAATAATAATAATAATAATAATAATAGTAATGGCTACCTTATAAGCTGTTGTCTCCTTTGGCATTCAAAATTGAGACTCAGGCTCAATTTCACATGAAAAAATGGGGAGAAAACTGTAAGGACAAAAGTAATAAAAATTAATGAGCTGACATAAAGGCAGTTTACCAAGTAGAGAGAAGCATGGAGGAAGCATCACACAGTCTGCCACAAGCAGACTGATGCACAGTTGGTCACCCAGTAAGAGCTGCTCTGGAAAAACAGCCCTGCAGTTTTATTGATGGATATGATGGTCTAGGCATGGAACATCCCTTTGGTCAGGCTGGGCTGGCTCTCATGCCTGTGCTCCCCTCCCTGGGGGCTGCATGACAAACAGAGAAGACCTTGACACTGTGCCAGCACTGCTCAGCAGGAGTTAAACACTGGTGTGTTTTCAGCATTGCAGCCACAGGCCTTCCTTTTCTATTTTGTATGCAGGCTTTTACATTCCTTCAAATTTTATCCCCATTTCCTTTTATTTCATTGTATTTTTCCCCATGATTTTTTTGTGAACTACCTGTGTAAGTGCTCCATAGATATTCCTTCATAATTCTTCCACATCTGCAGATTTGATGTAGATGGTGGAGACTGTGTGTGTACATAAATGTCACCTCTTCAGTGTTACAACATATTGCCAATACATCAGAACCTTTTGTAACATTTAGGAGCTGCTAGCCAGAGAAGGATAACCTTTTCTCCTTCTAGAGGGTTTTTTATTACACTTTGTAATGATATTTTTTTCATGGGGGAAAAGCAGAGTGGTTTTGAACATTTCAAGGATTCTGAATGGTTTCTGTAGCCATTAGCCCTGATATCACTGGGGTGCAGGTGTTATGTTTTGTTAAAGAATACAGATATTCTTCATTCTGGCCTAAATGAAATTACAATGCCAAAAGGCATGAATAGAAAACCTGCTTCTAAAAGGATCCATGTAAGTCAGAGTCATGATTACTAAAATGTATTCTGATTATTGTATACTTGCTGCGTGCTGTCCTGTCACCTCCTGAAATTGGAAAATTTTGATTTTCCATAATTTTTTGAAGGAAAAAGAAAGCAGTGGGCTTTGCAATGAAATAACTTGAAAGTCAAAAGATGCTTTTTATTTATAATTAGCAATTAAGCCACAGTGCTACCATCAAAATAGTGCTTGTATCAGATCTATTTTTTGTTTCTCTTATTTTTCTTTTTCTTTTTTTTTTTTTTTTTTTTTTTCCTCCAGCAACATTCAATCAATCTGGAGCCCAGAACATGCATTGGCTTGGCATCTTGAGAAAGACTTCAGAAATGACCCAAATGCATGGGCAACTGCAAAATGTATTGAATGGGACAGAAAGGAAGAGTCGCTTCCAAACTTCTTGGAAGAAATTGCAGACTGCCCTTGCACCTTGGCACAGGCAAGAGCTGACACTGGCAGGTTTCATGTAAGTTATTAATTGATCCCTCTGGCTTATTAAAATTCCAGGTAGAAGATTAAGGAGTGCCAAACTCCACACACGCCCCTGTTGTGTCTCTAAACGTCATTACAAGGAAATTAAGTTGTATTTCGATTTGCCCAAGTAGCACATCAAGTGACAGAGGTAAATACAGCTTATCCAGGTAGTATGAATAAAAGTGTCTCTAGGATAGGAGATGGAAATTACATTCAAGCAGGGAATTAAAACAGTAGTTCCAATGGTAGACTGAAAACACTCTGTGGAGCTGGGAGCAGGGATGAGCTCCTACAAGACGACAGTCTGTGTTTAAAGGTGATATCCCATGCTGTAACAAACTATTTCTGCCTAGTTTATCATACTGTGCTGCAAATCCTTCTACCTTGCAGTTCAGAGCTCGAGCCCAGAGCTGTAATCCATTATTTCCTTTATCCTGCTTCCCTCCTCGTTCTCAGCTTCACTGCTATCAAGGAACTGACAAAAGCTAAGAAATCAATTGCCATTCAGTCTACACTTTCAATTACACTGCTGACCTGAGCACCAGATGAGAGTGACTGCCTCTCCTATTTATGATACCAAATGGTGGCATGTGTTTACACATTTAAAAAAAAAAAAAAAAAGAAAGCTAGGTAGTTAGGTAAACCTTGTTACTATTCTGCTTATGAAGCTCCAAACATGATGTGTACAGTTCAAATCTTGTAAAGATAAAAAATAGATCGAGTGCTTCTGTCTAAGAACACAGGATAAACATTTACTCTGTTGTGTCTGTGTTTGTTGTGCACTTAGAGTTGAATCCCCATCTGCATTTGTTCTTCAAGGTCTATTGTAACAGACTGCAAAATGTTCAGGTCAGAGATGTTGCTGCAGAGAGTTCAGTATTAAATTCACTGTTTTTACTATCATTCCATGCTATTCAATACATAACCTCAACCAATTCAACTTTACACATAAGTCAGATACAAAGGGTGGAAACAGAATGTAAGAACAGAAAGGACTATGAGGAAAGAACCCCATTAAGTGTGAACATTGATCTTTTTCAGACAGATTATGGCTGTGACATTGAAAAGGGGAGTGTGTGTACTTACCATCCTGGTGCTGTGCATTGTGTAAGAGGCATCCAAGCCAGGTAAAGAAAAATTTTAAACTGTGGGTTTTTTGATTATTCCTTTCACCTCAGAGACAGCAGCATCACAGAAGTCAGGGGTGAAGTCTAACTGGATATCACAAAAAGCTTGGCAACTGAAATATTTAGGATCCACAAAAAGGCAATAAGTAACCCCTCAATAGAAATGAACCCCACAGAGCTAAATGATGATTTTCTTGCTGCTTTTCCCACTCAGTCCCCGGTATGGGGCTGGGCAGCAGTGCTGCTATGACTCCACGGGAACCCAGATCCTCACGCGCGACTCCACCGGAGGCAGCACACCTGACCGAGGGCATGACTGGGGCTCACCACCTTTCCTGAGGCCTCCCCGGATACCTGGCTTTTCCCATTGGCTTTACGATGTTATCAGCTTCTATTACTGCTGCCTGTGGTCTGACAATTGTGATTTCTACATGAAAAGGCGGCCCTCTAGTGACTGCAGGACGTACCGCCCGCCCCGAGCTGGTAAGGACTTCGAAATTTCCTGATGGAGTGGAGATTTTTGGTACAGTGTTGGCTTTTAGAATATTTGTATATGTGATATATGAGTTGACAGTGATGAGAGTATAATGTCCTGTGGAAAAATTCCATGGAATGTCTCTACTGATCTATCACTTACAGAATCTGTATGTGTTTTTTAATTGTGCTGCGAGATTTTCTGCTGTTGAGTGTTTCACTCACCCCTAGAACCTAAACAGCCAAAGTAATGTCCATGACTTTATATCATCAGTGTGGACTTCTTCACAAAAAAAGGTGTTAGAGATGGTTAATGACAGCTAGGAAGTAGCTAGAAAAGCTATCATGATGAGAAATATTTATATCAAGTAAGAAAGTTTTACGATTTACAGTGTGTCTGTTTTTCTCCTGCTTGCTTTTAACTCACTCTTCAAGCCTTGCCATACCTTGATTGCCACCTGTCTTACCTTCCATGAAAAAGAGGAAAAAGAGGAGAAAACTGTAGAGGGCATTGCATTAGGTGGTTAGGGGTCATGGATGAGTGGTTTGATGCTTAAAGAATCCCCATTAAAAGTATTGGCAGAAGCAGGGTTTAGTAAGAATTTGTGAAAATACAACTTTACAACTTGATGGCAAGGTGCATTGTACTAGTTACCATACAGATTAAAGCAACAAAAGGAGATAAATTAGAAGCAATTTGGAGCAATTTGCTGGGAAGCTGGGAATGGAAAAGGGGATAAAGGTGAAAAGGTATGGATGCAAAGATAAGGCAATAACCCTGTATTCATATCCAAATCTCCCCATATACTGCATGTGACACAGACTTCTAGCCTCTTTCCTTTCTCATGAACTTGAGGGCTAACAGGTTGTGATTTTTGCTTGTTCTTAATTCTCTTTTTACTTTTAAAAATAGCATCTGCTTTTGGGGATCCTCATTTCCTTACATTTGATGGTCTGAACTTCACCTTCAACGGCCTAGGAGAATACACATTGTTAGAGTCTGATCTCACATCCCTGACAGTGCAAGGGAGGACACAGCAGGCACTCTTTCCCAATGGTAAGTTGGTAAGAGAGGAAGCAGAGCTTCTGAGCTTGCTTGATTTGCACTTTGCAGCATTCCTATCACCTCTAGTTGTCTTTTTTGGCCATTTGTGAACAGTCACCATTCTGAAGATAATCAGAAAGCAGACAACTTCTTCAGGAAAAACTTCCCAATCAAAGTTTAATTGCTGGTTTTATTGGGTGTGAGTAATGGAAGTGTGAGGTTTCCTATTGTGTTTAAGAGCTCAAAAAAAAAATCTCATTTTTCTTCATGCCCATTCTCATCAATATGGAAGCACAAGGCCAGATCTAGAAATCAGAAATGCACATCTAGAAATGCACAGCTGCCAGCAGGTGCATTGTGATAGCATTGTTGTGGTTTTTTGTTTGAAGGAACTGGGGCTCAGGGGACAGGCTTGTCTGCAGTGGCCATGAAGGAGAACAACTCTGATGTGATTGAAGTGCGCTTCTCTGAGGGTTTGAATCTGCAGGTCCTCCTGAACCAGAGGGTTCTCAGCTTCTCTGAACAAACTTGGCTGGACTTGAAAGGTGAGTTACACAGATCAGCAATTCTATTCTGATGGAGCCTATGGACAGCTAAAAGTATCTCTAGGTGCATGCATTTCAACTCTCTTTTCAGCATCTTTTTGTGAAGTGTTTTAACAGATGGCTCCAATGCCCATGTTTTCTATGTCCTCTTTTGTTTGTAGAGCAATGGTTTTCCTTCTCATCCTGTGGAAAGTGAATGGAATTAAAAACTGTGTCCTCTACATTCTGCTTTGAGCTCACTGCATCTTATGCAATGAAGCCTACCAAATAAAATTAAATATAGTGAAATGCAACTAAAATATATACCAATATATAACTGAAATCCACATTTACCTATTGGGAGCTCTCTCAATAGGTCAGACATTATTCCTCTATTCTTCTGCCAAAAAGACTATAAAAAGTTGACTTTTTGTCCAATGGGGCTGTGATGATTTGATTAGTCTTTATGATAACTTGACAAATACTCATCATACATCACTTCAATTTTAACAGTAATCTCCCTATTCAGCAGAAGAAAATTTCTGTGGCTAGCAATTTGTATTCCTCACATGGCTGAAGAAGGGAGGAGTGCTACACTGACAAGGAGCTGCAGGAACAGAGATACAGGGAGGGAAAAAAATGAAAGGGACATTGAGGGGGCCTGGAAAAGAAGCTGTATTAGGGAGGTGTTGACAGGACAAGGGAGAAGGAGAGGAAAAGTGTGACCACTGATAGATGCTTCCAGCTCACAGCCACTCTTGTAGACATCTCATATCTTTAAGCTTCTGGTGAGACACTGGCAGGAGGCATCTTATATCAACAGTGGACCTCTCTTTGCTGCCACTCTCTAGTAGCCATCTTATCACAATTGTGGTGTGAAGGTGTGGCTTCCCTTTAAATGCTTCTCAGAGTGAAGCTCAGAGTGGAAGAGAGGAAAGTCTGTATGAAAAATGGTTAAATATGATGATTTAACTGATGCTAAAACACAACAATTTTTTCACTGTGGATAATTAGCTATTTTGTCTTCTTCTCCTCATTTTTATAGGTCTCTTTCTGTATTCTACACCTGGTCAGAAGATCACAGTGATGTTCTCTTCTGGGTCTGGAGTGGAAATAAGGAGAAGTGGAAGAATTCTGACCCTGACAATTCTGCTCCCAGAGAAGTTTATGAATCACACACAGGGTCTCTTTGGGGTAATGAACGGCAATCCAGAGGATGACTTCACCTTCAAGAACAAATCCACCTTGTCAGTTCATGCAAGTCCCCAGCAGGTGTTTGAGTATGGAGCTAGCTGTAAGTAATTTCTCTGGTCTATTATTACATTTTCTTCACAAATTCAAAACAGCTCATGATTTAAGGACTGGGAAATGAAGTCTGTGCCAAACAAGCAGTACTGGGGGAAGAGAAGGGAGTAAGAGAAATGTGCCTCCTCTACCCATGTGGGGAGTGAAAACAGAACCATGATGGAGTGTTCAGCACTTTGTTCCACCAAGAGTCAGACCTCATATTTCACAGCTTACACTTTCAGATACCATCTACTATGGTCAGCTGAACACAGCATCAGCATCAGAAGACTACAGTGTTACAGAAGTACAGCAAAAGCCAGGGCCAGCTATCTTTTCCCAGAATATTAGCAATGTTTTCATCATGTGCCATGCTGACAATTTAAAAAAATCATTTATTAAATCACAATTTAGAAATTGTCCCTTTAAAGAAGAGGATGTAGGGAGATGTGTGTAAAAGAATGGCTCCTATCATTTAATGAGTGATTAAGCTGCTCTATCTAACCTGCAGCATTAGATTGGTCAGTTCCTTGTGACATCAGGTTAGGAGATGGGCCAGAAACATAATAAATGCAAAATACCCTCTGGCTACGAGTTGATCTCTGTATTGAGCACAGTGTAACCATACTCCAGGGTTCAGATCATACTGAAAAGTCTCACTGCTTCAGCCTCAGGAAGTTTCTGATACAGCAGAATGAAAAAAAAGAGCAGGACCATGGCAGACATGATGAATTTAGAGACACACAGTCTCAGGATCTATGTTGCTTGTTATGGTTGCTTTAGGTAGCTCTGTCTGTTGTCACCATTTTGCTAGGAGGCACATAAAACCATCTTTAATCATAGCTACACAATTATTTGGATCTAATTTTAAGAAAATGGTCAAACATCAGGTTAAATGAACACTAACTTTGGTGCTAAGTTAAGCTGTTGCATATGAGAAGGAAAATAAGATTGAGCTGGAAGGAGGCTGTAGGGCTTCCTATACCTCTTCCAGCTCTAGCTACATTTCTGTAGATTAACACTTGGATTAAAAGCAGAAGGTGCTCTGTGTTGGCAATGTTACATATGAATCTCTCTTTCTTTCTCTGTCTCCCAAGGGGCTGTTGAAAACGAAACGTCTCTCTTTACTTACGACACGGAGTTCTTACTGAACAGTTTCTTTTATGGGGAAAAGCACAATGCTTCCTTTCTGCCTGTGTTCTCCCCTTCTGAAGACCCTGCTGACCCCCTGGTAGAAGACATGGTCTCACTCTGTGGCTCTGACCCATTCTGCAGATTTGATGTCCTGACAACAAGAAGCCTTGAAGTGGGAATTTCCACAAGACTTTCCCATCAGAATCACAAGCAGCTGGTAGAACATCTAGAGCCAGGTGATACAACATTCCACCAAACATCAGTACAGAAAAACAGGATATTCTGAATTGGAAGGGACCCACTGGGATCATCAAGTGAACAGCCCATAGGGAGCATCTTCAGTTATTTCTACAGGGCATCTAAAGAGTTAACAGTGTTTGAGGAGGCTTTGCTTAACTGTAGGTTCATGCACCTATAAATAATCTGATTGTGGGGAATCATCCTTGTACCAGGAGAATTCTGTACTGATACTTAGGCAAACTCAAAATAAATTTCTTTCCATTTCTTCCACTATAACACCACAGCATAGAAAGTTTATCTTCATTTTATATGCTTTAAGTTGTCTTCCTTGGATTCTGAAATAATTTGTTAAAGTAGCAGGAAGTATTGTCTTTCAGCGAGCCTAAAAATCTTTGTTTTTCCATGAGTTGCCACTAAAATGCCATTTGAATTACTGTAATGGAAATTTGCTGGTCCAAATCCTAAATATTCTAACCAGATATGTCTCTTTTATTAGTGGTCTCTTGTGGCTGGCTGGATCATCCAACCAATGGAAGAAAGAATTCCACTAACTACCTGCAGGGCTCAACCATCAATTTTACCTGCAACGAGGGCTATGAACTCACAGGGTCACAGGAAAGAACCTGCCAAGTGTCAGGAGCCTGGTCAGGGGACACAGCTCAGTGCAGCCCAGTAACAGGTCTGTTGCCTTTTAGATATCACTTGTCACTAAAAAATCATTATCAGGGACAAGGCAATCTCAGTATACCACAATGGCCCTTGACAAAACCAGCTTTTCTTACTTGGTAAAACATTGGACATGAGATGTCTGAATTCCTAGAAAGACTATTATTCAAATCTAAGAAACAGGTGATTTATGGTGGTTTTGTGCATTTTGGTGGAGGTTTGAAAGTTTTTGTTTAATCAATGGGTACAGGTACCTAAAGGGTGGGTGAAAAGAGGATGGAGCCAAGCTTTTTTCAGTGGTGCTCAGGGACAAGACCAAAGGCTGCAGGAGTGCTCTGAAACACAGAAGCTTCCCTCTGATCATCAGACACCCCTTTTTTACTGTGATTATGACTGAGCACTGGCACAGCTTGCCCACAGAAGTTACAGAGTCTCCCTCCCTGGAAATATTCAAAATTGTCAGGTCATGGTCCTGGGCAACTCACTCTGGATGGTCCTGCTTGAACAAAGAGTTGGACAAAATGACCTCCAGAGGTCTTTTCCCACCTCAACTGTTCTGTGATTCTGTGATTTGAGAGCAGACACAGCCCACACTTGTTGAACACTTTCACTATTTTTTTCTAAAATATTATGTTATCACAAAATATAATTCTATTATTGTATAGCAGTAAAAGTATTGTGAGTAATGCAATAGTATTTAGTACAAACAACATAGATTTATTACCCCTCTTGTGTCACTACTAATAGATTATCAATTAGCCTGGGACTGTTGGGTTTAGTAGCATAGGCTGTCTCTATGATTTACAGAAAATGGCCCAAAATTTTCTTTTTATTCATTCACCACATACACTCCAAATGTCCTCAAGATGGCAATATTTCAAAGCACCAGAGTGATGCAAGGCCAGATGGCATGTTGAAGCACTTTATCGCTGAGTTAATAGTTCCCAAAAGCACTCATCAAATAATTCATACTAACAGATTCTTCATTCTAAGACCCTTCCAAAGAAATGTGGAAAGTGCACTTCACATCAGCAAAGAATTCCTGTCATGCTGGCACTTTTCATCAGCTTCTGCTGGCCTCTACCAATTTCTTGTACCTCTCCAATACAGTTCTGAACTTAGGAATATTTGTAAGATGAACTGCAGTGAGTTTGGGCAGCAGAAAAATTTGCAAAGGCCAGATCTTAAAAAGACAGTGGCAAAACATTCTGCCAAGCTGAAAGCTAAGAATATTTTTCCACTGCTGCCATCAACCACATACATACTGGATAAGAGCCAGTCAGTCTCAATAAGCAAAACAGATGCTGACATTTACACTAGCTAAAGAAAAGGGGGACAGAAAGGCAGCCCTGTGAGAGGAGAGGAAAGGAGCTGGAAGATATGCAGTGATTGATGGCAGTCAGAATGATGGAGACATGACAGAGCTTTGTGGATGATCAAACAAAACCCACAGTGTTTTCCAATGCTTTCCTGAAAGATGACAAAGAAAAACAAGGTGTGAAAGAATTTAATTATCTGATTGCAACAAAGATCTTCGTTACCATTTGATGTCTGGTGTTCTAGTTAATTTGCAATATGAACCAAAATTGGATTTTATTAGCCTCAGGAAGTTGGAGTGTGGCAATGCTGTCCAGAGCAGCAGGATACTGACAATACCAACAACTGATCAACACAATACAAAAAAAAATTTCTCTCTTCTTTTTTACTTGCTGCTATGCCCTAATAATGGCATTTATATCTAGCCTTGTTTCTCCTTTTCCCATAAGGTATTCTGCTAGATGTCAGTGTTTGTCTGAGAAGGTTATTTTATTGACAGACCCAGGTCTCTCTAAACTTCTCATATTTTTATAGCATGACAGCTAGTACTTGCTTTGCATTAAACACATTTCTGCCTCTGGTTTGAGATACAGTTGAAATCCAGTGCCAGTTTTCTGTTATATCTCTATTTGGCTGTTTTCTCTATTCTCCAGCCCCCAAGCCTCTTCTTCAGTACAAAAAAGGTCCTCCTGTTGTCAAAATCTGTTGTTCCTGAGGACATTTTTTTAAATTGTTTTTCTCTTTACACAGCAGAATGCTGTTTCACCAACATCCATTTTATCAAGTCCTGTAACAAAAACCTTCTTAACAGGAAAATGCTGACAAAATTAATGGACAGCCCTTCCCACTCTCTGGGTGCCTGGAGGGGTGACCACTGACCTGGCCACTGATCAGCAGTCACATTTTTACTTTGAGAGTAAACTATTAAACACACACTTACTCAAATTATTTCTTTCATGCTGGTCAGGAGCACAGGGCCCAGCCCTCTGTTATTTTAAGCTTTCAGGTGTATTTTTTACAGTGCTGTGTTTGTTTACACTTGCTGCAGTTTTGTGGCACATCAGATTCAAGCTCTGTCTTGCAAATCACCAAGTTTTTTTAGTTGCTATGTTTCCATTTTCCAAAGAGAATAGTTGAAATAAAGGCATGGGGACTAGGAAAATTGGATAGGAAAAGAGGTGGAAACAAGAAAATGTAATGCCAGTTATTTTACAAAATCCATTTAGAAATTTTGAAACTTCAAATACAAATTATGTTGTTGGGCCTGCATATTGTTGTTTTTGAGTTTTGCTTCCTTGGACTAAAGTTTCCATGGAAATCCTCTGCTAATAATTATTTTGCTATGCTTCTAATTACAATCCCACTGCAAGTCTTGCCAGTACCACAGCAAGATCTCTTCACAGAAAATCACAAAGAGGAAGAACAAAGAAGCCATCCAGAAAAAGCAAAAAGGAGATTGTAGTAAAATCAGATGTAATATACAGCTAACAATCAAAAGATAGTGGCAATATATGTACATACAGTCTTTTTAAGACAGACAATAATTTGGTGTTATTAAGGGCAATCTAGTTTTGTTTGTCTTTTGGGTTATTTTCTCTTCCCCACCCCACCATTCACTTTTAAATTCCCTTTTCCAGGCTCAGGCTCTGTGTAAATACTGTTCATTTTGAAAGCTGTCAGAAATCTCATTAGTCTTCTGTGCTTTTTCCAAACACCAAGATTTCACAACAGAGACAAATCATTACTGGACTGCCTACTTTAGCCAGTGGTGGGCTCTCATCACTTGGCAGAGGGTGGCTGCCTCCCTGTGAGGGATGTGGAAGCCAAACATTAGGTTTTGAGCCTTGTTCAGAAGTTACTGCTCAACGCTTGTGAAACAGTTTATGTGTCCCATGTCTTTCCTTAAACTTCACTATAAACCAAATTATCAGCTGAATAATCTGTTATAAAATCAGTGTCTGTTATGTCACTCTGCCATCACTGTGTGCTAGGCTGTGGCTTGGGCAGGTGTGACAAAGTGATGGAAGGAAATAAAAATAATAAAAATAAAAATGCAGCCCCATATATTAAGGCTCAGATACAAAATGCAGGAATCATTGTTTCTCCAGACAGTTCACTCCACATCCCCTAACTTTAAAAAATATTCTTATATGTCATGGTAATCTGCTTAGTAGAGTAAGAAAACAAAATGATAATTTTTATTCAAAATTTGTTTCATATCTAGTTTCTTTCTCTCTTTCAGGTGTCCTTGTTAGGCAGTCACAAAATCAAGTTGACACTTTTCATGTTTCAATGTGTTCAAACTCTCTGATGCAGTTCAATGTACCCACACCAGAGCAGTCACTTCTCTTTTATGTAGATTATTAAGTAGCAAAGGTAGTTTCAAAATTTAATGCCAAAATAGGGGCAATATTTAAAGTAATCAAACAATGTGGAATAAGGATTGAAAACCATTTCAGTTGTAGGGATTAACAGTTCTAGATCAATATTACACATTCACAAGGTTGACTACTTATTAACCACTAGCCACCCTTTGTGTTACAAAGTCTTTGCAGCCACCTGCCCTAACAGTCAAATTTAGGAATTCTGTGAGCTCCTAATCTTTACCAGTTTCAGAGAATCTGAAAGGGTAAAGGCTTGGAAGGGATCTCTGGACATCATTTAGGATAATCCCCCTCCCAAGGGAAGCAGTTCCACAAAACAAAGAGAACAGAAAAATTAACACTATATGTACAATTTCAAAAATTGTCATGCAACTGCATTCAAACGGGTATGAAAAAATGTATATCAAAGTCTTCATGTCTTTTTTTTTTGTGGTTGGTCTCTGTTTTTCAGCTATCAAACAAATAATTGTTATTGGCACTGTATTTGGAATAGTTGGTCTTGCAGTCCTGGCACGTCTGGCTTATTTATGCAGAAAGCAGAGGTAAGCCTTCACTGAACTGAACACACAAATTAACCTCCTAAAAAATGGCAACTGTTATGACTTTCTAAATAATAATTTAATAATGACCACTGGCAACAAACTGCCAGTGTGCTACAGGTAAAAAAAGAGTGTAACTGATGTATACACACTTACCAACTGTGTGCAGCAGATTGGTGGAGAAAGAGGGCAGCATAGTGAATTTAAATGGTTTTGCCTAAGAATACTGGCAGATTGAAATGGAGATGTGGTTGATTTTCTGAACTTTGTTAGCAACTGTTACATTTTTACAACTGTTACAACTGTTACATTCTCTGTTCCAGGGTCCACAAGAAATAGAATGCCAGATAAAATGGAATTGAAATTGAGTGAATGCAAACAAAATGGGGGTATAGCCCTTGGAAAGAAGACTGTATGTGTGAGGAAGAACTAAATACTTCTGAACTTATCACCAAAAAACCAGCGCAAAGCTAACAGAACACTGCTATTGTTTTTCAGTATTTCATCAGCTCAAAAATGCTACATTCACTAGGAATTCAGCTCAAAGAAACAAGAATGTGGCATATTATGCTGCGATATTAAAATTTATGTGTAAAGCCATGCTACTATACGGAGACCATTTTTTGCTTTCTGTATGTGTCACAAAGGCCAAAAGAAATACAAGCATATTTCCCCCCTCAAAAATCAAGATTTATATGGCAGGAGGTTTGTGTATGCTAGAAATGAGGTGCATCCACACTGTGTATTGATACAATAGTGAAGGCCCACAAACTGAACTTTGATCCTTCCCCTTTCAGAATAGCAGATTGTTCTCTCCCTGTATGGGTTGCTATTTGATTACACAGCAGCGGTGTAAAGGGAGTACAAGGATGTTTGTCCTATTTCTTTTCCTGACAAAGAAACTTTTAAAATGTCTTTTTTTAACTGTTAGTGGCGGGGGAAGGTTTCCTGTTGGTTGCTTCTTAGGAAAGCTGTTCTACCATTAATAAAATATCTCACAGGGCAGGTAAAGACTTCGTAGAAGTTTAGACAATAGCTTAACATTACCACCTTGACACTGTCCTTTGGTATCTTCAGGTAGATGAAAACAAAACAAAGCAAAACAAAAACCAAAACAAAACTCCAAACCAACCACAAACCCAAACCTTATCTTTCTGCACGTGCATTTTCAGAAAGCAACGCTGCTCCTTCTCTTTCACTTGCGGATCAGTTGCTGCTGTGTTTGTGTGGGTCACGCTGTGGCCGTGGGTGTCCCCTCACGTCCCGCTCGCCAATGTCCCGGGTCCCCGGGCTCGAGTGGCTGTCTGTGTTCCTGTCTGTGTTCCTGTCTGTCTGTCTGCCTGTCCCTGTTCCTGTCTATGTCTCTGTGTTCCTGTCCCTGTCCCTGTTCGTGCCAAACGGGCCCGGGACAGCGGCCCCCGCCCGGCCTCAGCTCCGCCCGCCTCAGGACGCGGCCTAAAGGGGTCCCTGGGGGCTCAGCAGCCCCGCTGCTTTCTGCCTCCGCTCCCTCAGCGCGGCTCCGCCGCCCGGTCACTTCTGTGGGCCGGGTGCTGCCTTTTCACTCGGAGAACGACGCCCCAAATCGCAGCGTGCGGGGCTGGCCCCTCGCCGCCCGCGGAGCCGCTCATGCCAGCGCCCCTCACAAAGTTCTGTCGCTGTGCCGTGTCCGTCCGTGCCTTGGCGGCTCCAGGAGAGGAGATCAGCGCTGCACCTGCGCTGTGCCATCGGCTCCCACAGCCCAGGGGCAGCCCAGCGGGCGGAGGGCGTGCTCGGGGCAGGGGCAGCGCCAGGCCCGGGGCTGAGGGCTCCCGCCCGACCTCTTCCGCGGGACACTGGCTACGAGGGGAGTGACCAGAGCGAGCCTTGGGTGCCTGCTGGGACGGATGAGTTTGTTTGTGTGTGTGTTTATGTGTGTGTGTGTGTGGCGAGGCGTCCCGGCCAGCGAGGAGGGCTCCGCGAGGCCAAAGCGCTGCCCCGGGGCGAACTCCGCCAGCCCGGACCTGCCGGTGTCAGAAGTGGAAGCGGCAGCGCTGCGGTCCCGCGCTGCAGCAGGTTGGGATGTCGGTCTCTATCCTTTCCTGTCACATGGCTGGTAATAGGATCCCTCATCTGCCACTCGGCACCTCGCCGGGGCGCACTTACAGGACACATGCTGTAGGGCCTCCGCTTCCCGCACTTTGCGCTCTTCCCGGCCGCCTGCCACCCCCGGAGAGCCGGGGCTGCCGCCTGCGAGCGCGGCGCGGCCCGGCGGCCGCTGCCTATGGAGCCTCCCGCCCTCGCCGCCGTCCTGGCCTTCTCCGGGCTGGCGCTGAGCTGCTGCCGCGAGCCCGTTCTGTCCGGTGAGTGCCGCTCCGCGGGGAGCCGGGAGGGGGGCGCGCCCGGGGCTGCTCCCCGAGCTCCCGGCGGGGCTGAGCGGCGGCGGAGCGGGGCAGCCTCTCCCCGAGCTCCGAGCCCCCCGCGGAAGGGCTCTGCCGCCCGGCGCCGTCCCTTCCTGCTCGCCAGAGCCGTGCCGGGCTCGGAGCTGCCCGAGCAGGCACGCAGCGGGTGTTTGTGCGTGCAGTTCGTGGGTGCTTGAGGCTCTCCCCGTGCTTGCTGAGCTGGGAGCTTGGAAACTCGTAAGAAAGAGTGATGTAAGAGAAAGAAGAGCGGCACGTTTCTCTGTAAAAGTTCGATAGCTGGCTCTGTGGAATGGAGGCATTTAAAGGGAGAGGGGCGTGCGATTGTTGTCACTGGGGTAAAACCTGTGGCAGCAGAGCCGGAGCTGAAGGGTGAGCATCCCTCCTGTCCGCAGTGCCCCAGCTCCCCGGCTCCTCTGACCATCCCGGCTCTCGTTCAGCCGAAGAGCCGGGGAAGCCTAAAAGCTTCACTTCCTAAGGTGACATTTCACTTAAAACTTCTCTGCTCCCTTTTGTCCTCGCTTTAAGTTGTTGCTAATGATTTCAAGTGCCGTGCTTCTCCTCTGGTAAACATTGACCGTGCTTTGCAAGATCAGGAGTGGCAGTTCCAGATGGTCACAGCCTTACAGCCATCAGATGTGTGGTCCTTCTGGATACATTTTGTGTATTCTTAATTGCTGTTTCTTCTTACAAAGTAGAGTTTGCTCTTCTTTTTGAACACACACTTGCTCATCAAGTTTTTGTAGATGTACCTAATCAGATGTGGAAAATACTTGCATAGCCGTTTACAGGGACTAAAAAACTTTACTTCTTCTCAGAAGTAAAACATGAGAGTATTTTCAGATAAGTATTTAGAGAGCTGCCTAGGCAGGGCCCATGTCTAAGGGTCTGTTCCCAGTACCATTAGGACATGTTTGGTGCACACGGTGGATCCTCCTTCCTTTGCTTGAAAGGTTTGTGAACAGAACTCTGCGTGTGTATCCATGTCTCTCACAGAGGGCTGTGTGACAGCAAGTGGAGGATATGGCCCAGTGTGAATGTTTGGCTGTTAAAGGGGACAGAAATGCCTGAGCACAAGCAGCTGGGGCAGGGGGAGGAGGGAAGAATGTATAATGCCTTCAATTGAAGGTGTAGCAAAGGAGAATGGGTCTAGATAGTACTGCCACCTATGTGTCTCCTGCTAAAGAACCTGGAAACAGTGCAAATACAGCAATTTGTAATTTGTATGGCATGTACAGGACCTGCAGAGCTCCTAATCTGCACAAGGTACACATCAGGATCTTCGTCTTGACCCTTAATCCCACTGAATTGAAATGGGATCAGCTGTGTCAGGTTGCACTTGAGACTAGCAGAATTCTGAAATGACAAACATTACTATTGCTTTTGGAAGGCAGTTTGTCATATGGTCTGTTTTTAATGTCTATTCTTTTTTTGTTTTTTTAATGCATGTCCTTATAATCTTATTATAAAGTACAGTCAAAATAAAGACTGTGTCACCATCATTTGCTAAGATAGGAGAAAAGCTTCTGGAATTACTGTATGAAAAATTATTCCAGTTGTCAGAAATGAAAATGAATTAACCATTTTTGCACACAGTACTATGCTACTTTTCACAGAATGCTTCTGCTTTGCTGCCTGATCTCTAACAGTTTCTATTAATTTAAACACTGACATTTCTGCATTCAAACCTTGTGGCATTTGTGCATTCAAACATCTGCCATACATAATTTCTCAAGTGGATCAGAAATAAGAAGTGTGTGAATAGATTACCTACCATTAAAGGACTGTTTGAATTTGGTGAGTTATGTGTTACAAGGCCAAAGAAATGGAAATGCCTTCAGCAAATGTTAGTTTTGGTGAACAAATGCTATTTTATACACTCAGTGCAATAAATTATAATTTCTAGTTTCTGTATTTATAGCATACATTTAATTTCCCCATCAGAAATGGATGTGGTTATCAATCTCTTTTTCCTTTCTCTGTTTTCTTTCCATTTAGCAATACTGAGTCACCATGTCCTTGGTTTTATCCCAGCTGAGTCTTTCCTTTGAGCTGTTATTCCAGCCTTCTCATAAACCTTGTCATCTTATTCTGCCTATGTTTTGGTGATTCAAAGAAGCAGTTCTACTTGATATGCCATAAGCAAGCCTCATGAAAATACTTTAAAAATATTTTTTTTTTTTCTTTCTTACTAAGCAGATAGGGAATGAAATAGACATTGCAGCATATCATGCTTGTACATGCATAGAGCATAACTCAAAATCCAAAGTTATGTGAATGGATTTAAGCAGGATGGAGCCAGAGAAATAGGAGGGAGGCAGGGATTACATGCTGCCAGCTGCAAAATTTTCATTTTTGTCATATCACACCATAATAGCTGTGCAATTGACCACTCCCTTCATCCACACAGTGGCTATGGCCCATCCTGATAAAATTGCCAAAGGGATTCAGCCTGCCACACTTGACAAGGGAACAACAGTTTGAAAACTTCACAAAGAAAGAAAACAAATGGGTGTATTAAGGAACAGAAATTCTTATGGGGTCACATCACGCATTCTTACTTCCAGTGATAAAGAATCACAAGGCAAGTGTGTTTGCATCTTGTGGCTGAGGACCAGCCAGCAGCTGCAGGGCTCTGGCTAATATAGCATGTTTGTGTTGTACAAATATAAAGAAAAAAGGGACAGAATGCATTTAGAAATAATGGGAACTGTCTCTTGTGCTCATAACCTAACTTGCCTGCTTCCAACATATTCCAGAAAAGGTCTGGCCAGACAGATTTATTTTTTTTAACAAAAAAAGTGGTGAAAAGTGATTAGCTTGACGATTAGAGTGAAAATTTCACAAGGATAGCAAGTTCACATATATGACAGCTCACACACTGCCAGGGAGCACAAGTATCAACTCTGCATGTCTGTACATTTCCAGGAATGTACATTTTTACAAGACAGATGCTTCAGTCAAGGTTTGAACAAATCTCAGGTAGCATAAGCCAAGTATAATCAGATATTCACTGTGACTACTCTCTGCCTTGAACCAATGCTAATTAGGTCTCTAATTCTGACAAGCAAAAATTACTGCATTTGAAGGCTTTCAAAAATTGTAGGTGTATGTGTGTGTGTGTGTTTGCATGGATATGTAGAATGAGCAGGATAAAATTTTTAAACCACATATGGAATGCCCCCACATTGTAAAGGAAAAAATTATCAGCTAATCAAGTGCCCTGATAGCATCACTTCAAAATTTAACTGTCTGAGAAACGGGGAGTTGTTTTCTAGGGATATTAGAAATTGCAAATTTAAACAAAGATGATTCTTTCATGACAGTTTTTCTTTAGCTTGTATCAACTGTTCTGTTTTGGGGGGTTTTTACTGTTACAGCACAGGCACAGAAGCCTGATAGTTTTGATGAGTGGTTGTATTATATTAGTATGAATTGGAATAGAAAAGTACTGAAATGTAAAATTACTACACTATTTTTTTTACTTGGGTAGATCTAAATCAGCCTTGTACTTCCCAAAAGCATTTATTTTGCATCATAACATAATATGGAATGAGATTCTTTTTTTTTTCCCTGACCACTCATATGATAGTATGCAAATTAACTTTTGGTTCAGTCGATAAAACTGCATCTTCAAAGAAAACCATTGCAATGCTAAAAATATTTTTAATAATGACCACAGAAGCCATATTTGTGTCTTTCATCTCCTGAAGCTTCTTCTGGTTTTAATCAGTGTTCCCACATGAAGAACTGTGGCAACCTATGATAATAGAATCCCTATTCACATCTCTAGGGAAACAAAAACGCTCTCATTTGAAGAAGGTGATGTGGTGTTCTGCCCCTTCCACCCGTGGGCCCCTGCCTCTGTCACTGCCGGGGTATCTTGGCATCAGTTAAGTGGTTTCTGTCCTTTCCTCTGTGCGTTACTTTCTCATTGAAGTGTTTCTGCTGTCTAATTATACCCTTTCAATCAAATTAGAGACTGCAGCATCTGGTTAGTGCCTGTAACTGTTGCCATCTGCACCTAGATACAGTGCTTTCATTTAAGGAGGAGTGCTTAAATTGCAATCTCCAGCAAGAACTACAACAGTTTAGATAGAATGGAAATGACTTAAAACTATTCTTGGAGTACTATGCAAGCACATGCATCAGGCAACCCACACTGAGTCACTATCGGACCTGGCACCCTTGGTTTCATACCCTTATATTCTGCTTAAGCATTTTCCTGACTTTTCTAAAAGGCTGTAGGAAAAAACAAGTGAAAACTGAGCAGGCAGTTATACCATGTAAATTCAAGGAACCTTTAATTTTTGGTCCAACCTTACAGAACATTTCATTACACCACTGTAATGAAACCCAAGATTTAAATAGCAGCCACTTTAATTTATCTTTCATTAATCTGCAGATCTTTAAAAGAAAACCTTGCCTTTTGTTGGGCAGTGGTGGTAGGATAATTTCTGGCTTGGGTAGGCTAGTTTCAGGTTGATAATTGTTATCAATCTCTCTGGACACTACTCACTGCTCCAAAACATTAAACAAACAAAGTGGTTTGGGGTTTTTTTTTCCCCTCCAGTGGAATAGGAAGAAGTTTGTCATTCTGAATTTTCAGTCTCAAAAGCTACATACAGGCCTCAAACTTGGAAAGCAGTCTAAGAAGTCATTGAAACCATCCTGAAACCTCCATCCCTTCAGTCTGCAATTTGTAGTGTCTCTAGATAGATGTCTTTGAGAAAATCATTGGAAGCCAATGCAGACTCTGAAATGTCAGTGATTTATCATCAGTAAAAAAGTCAGGCTATTACAGTCTGCACTACCTTAATTTTTCAAATGATCCTGAAGTGGCGCCCATGTGGAGTGCAGGCAGCCATGCAGTGCTAAAGTAACAAAGGAAAATGATCATTGTAAGGTCCCTACATTGAAGAAGAAACCGACACAGATGGAAAGAATTTCTACAACAGCTGCTGTTTGATCTTCCAAATGTTGATCTGGCTCTAATAAAACTAATTGTGAACCTGTATCACACACTGAGTATTCACTTATAGTGGACAACATCCCCAGTCTTGTTTTCTGCTTTTTTTGTTCCAGCAGTTGTCACTCAATACATACTTACCTAGTCTCAGCATTCATTTTAGAAAGTTACTTGCTGTCAACCATGGCACCTGATGTGTTGAAAACAAAACAGCCCCCACAACAAAGTGCTGTCCATGTTTTCTCACTGGGGCTCATGAACACTGGCCTGAACAGCACCTGCTGGAACCTTTCATGACTAGAACCACTGCAAAGATTCTCTGATTAATTATCCCTGATTAATCTCTGATTAATTCTCTTTGCAGACATCCCCATGACACAATAGAAGCAGCAGGGTCATTAGGCAGTTAATTGAGTGAAATCATCATGGACACTGATTCTAATCACAGATTCAACATAAGCCTGCACTTCAGACTATGTCTGAAACCCAGCTGACTAAGATCTTAGAAGTATGAGGTCACACACTTCTAGATTTGAGTGGTCACAGCTTTCTTCATGTCCTGTCTGAAGCCCTAGTGTTCTAGTAGAGGTTTATAGCTGACAGAATCGTTTGAGCCTTGCATGCATGAACAAAATCCATGTGGCAAATCTATAAAGCACAGTGGCACCCTGATGCCTTCTCAGGGTGTGGTGCCCACCAGGTGTCTGCTCTTCCCTTGCTGTCTTTGCCACTGGGGGAGGACTTGGATACAGTGCAAGTTCTGTCTTAGTTTACCATAATTTTACCAAACTTTAAAGAATAAGGCTTGCTGAAATACATAGAACTGATATTAATTTTCTTGAGTCACAGTTCTGATGTTACATTCCAAGTGAGGGGCTCCATACCTGAAATGTCATGGAAGCATCACCCAGCCTCAGGCAGATGGGTCCAGTGGGTGCCCCAGCACACAGAGGTGGCTGCTGCTGGTTGATTTACTCTTTCCCCCTCCCTTTTGCAGAACCTACCAAAGAGAAATCAAATTATTTGAGTAAGCCAAAGACTTTCACCAACAGTGTTCAGTCCAGTCTTTTCTGACTGTTTAATTTACATGACCTCGTCTGAATGAGTTTTGTGCAGACGAATCTAGGTGACCTTTTTTTAAACTCATCTTTTCACAGAATTATTGTGGTACAAGATAAAAAGTAGGGTGGAGGTTCTATGCTCCTGTTCTCCTGTATCTCTTAGAACTTAGATTTGAAATAGAGAGGACAGTGGCCTTTCTGCAGACAAAACATGCACCTTCAGCACTTTGGGAGTATTAATTTCATGGTGAAATCACTAAGGTAGTGTCTTGGCTGCCATGCAGCAAAATATGATGAAATCACTGCCTGTGATAAACAGAAGAATTTAGTCAGTGAATATGCTGACATCTGTAACTATGCTACTAGGAATTCTACAGAAAACTGTACAAAATGTATCTCAGCAGATCTCACAGCTGACTGTTCAAGGTAAAAAGAATATAGGTTTGTGTCCTGGTTTCAGCTGGTAGGATTTTCTTCTCAGTAGCTGGTATGGTGCTGTGTTTTGTACTCAGTGTGAGAAAAACGTTGGTAACACTGATTTTTTAGTTGTTGCCAAGTAGTGCTTACTCTAAATCAAGGACTTCTCAGTTTCCCATGCTTAGACAGTGAGCAGGTGCACAAAAAGCCAGGAGGGAGCATAGCAAGGACAAGTGACCTGATTTTTTAAAATGCCAATATTTATTTGAAAATATTGCACTCCCATGCTATGGGAAAATTGTTGTTAATCCTTAACAAAATCCAAATTCCCTGTAACACAAAAGGTTTTGTATTTCATTTGATAACAGCTGCTAAATTCCATGACTTAAAGTTTTCACTTCAGTGTTTCAGGGATAATCAATGATTTTTCGTGGTATCTCACTGGCTCCCCTTTCCACATCCACATCTAAGCCAGGGGAGCTTTGTTACAGCTCAGCTGGCACATTTCCCCAGATCTCTTGATAGCACAAAGGAACACAGGAGGCTCTGATACAGCTACCTATTGTCTTGGGAACAAAAAGCTGCACTTAACAGGACTGAAGAGAGATCTGACTCTTCCTTTTTTTCTTAAAGTGCAGTGAAATTTGAAGAAAATCAGTTTTAAAAAGCTGACATGAAAATGTAAGTCAGTCACTACTGCAAGTTAAAGCATGGGCCAGTCTTAGCAGATCCTAAAATGGACTGAAGTTAACTTCAGTTTAGTTTGTGTGCCAGACTAAATTCAGGTATTGTAGCATTCCTTACATTTCTGAGTAGATGGAAATAAAGCAAATAGCTAATGCAGATATATTTTCTGGATGTGCTTATCACTTTTCACAAATTCTTTATGTTGCATATTATTTTATCTATTTTGATTACATTTTTCTCTCCTTTCTGCTAAATTCATCAGCTTGTATTTTTCAGCTGTAACCTACAAAAGCTTTTATATTAACTGTAAAGCAAAAGAGATATTGAAGAAAGTTGTAACACAGTCATGACCTTAAAGTGGTTTTTTTGTCATGTTTACACAGATATCTGTGGTGGCCTGAATACTGGAAACTCAGATTTGCATTTTTAAGCAAATGTGTGCAGCCCACCTGTATTGCTAGGGCAGGTAAATTACAGTAAGGAGGAGTATTGACCTGAAGCTTGTTTTTGTTAAATTATACAGCTTTCTGTCCACAGATGATAGCAGAATACATTAATGGCTGTGCAGACACCTCTTCTGCGTGCCTTCAGCAACAAAATTTCATTTAATAAAAATCCAAACTTGCCTAGGCATGAAAATGCACAGTGAAAGCACAAAACCATTGTCTTTCATCTGCTGTGTAATAGAACTCTGAAATAATTATTATAATTGTACCATTCTGATATTTGTGAGCCCAGACTAAACTAATTTCAGAGGCATGGTTTTAATACTACATTTTTCCTTCTTCTACAGTAGTTCTAAATACAAAAACGATGTACTGCTAATATCAGGATTAAAATGTGGGTGGTTTTTTTTTTTTCCTCTTCCAGCTGCAGCCACACAGGTCTTTCTAGACTTGTTTTGTAACTTAGATCTCATGAGGGACACCTGAGATCAGCACATACTTCAGAGCACTCTCCCACTCCCTCAGGGCAGTAGAACATCTCTGCAGCTGCAATATGGTTTCTGCAGAGAACACTATCAGATGAAACAGGAGCTTTCACAGCCTGTAGCTAGCAGAAAGCATTTGAGAATTTCCCCAGTAATGCTGTCCAGTACAAAGAAATGTTACAGCAGATTTAATTCTGACACAAAACTGGTATATTTTAATCCTATTCTTAAATAAATGCAAGGATGATAAATGTTAGCAAGTATTAATTATAAAGAGGATGGACTTATTTATGGTAAACTAATGATAATGATTCTTTCTGGAAGATAATCACAGAATGGTTGAGATGAAAGAGACCTGTGCAGGTCATGTCCCACTGCTCTGCTCAAGCACAGTCACCTAAAGCAGGTTGTGCAGGACCATGTCCAGGTGGCTTTTGAATATCTCCAGGGATGGAGGTTCTGCAGCCTCTCTGGACAGCTTGTTCCCATGCTCTGCCACACTCACATTGCATGGTTTAATCAAAAATGTTCTACAATTTCAGCAAAAGTAAAATAGTTTGTGCGTTTGAACATATATATCTCATCAGAAGATGTCCAGTGAACGTGTCCATGCCTGTGGCAGGGGGTTGGGACTGGATGATCTTTAAGGTCCCTTTGAACCCAAACCATTCTGTGATTCTGTGATTAACAAGCCCAGCAAAGCCAGGCAGCCTGACATTTGTAGTTCAGCTGAGAAGGGACTAATGTATTTAAAGAAATCATTCTCTACTTTGGTTTCTAACTTGCTGAGTGTTAGGAGGCAAGGATAACAAACTTAAGTGGGAGAAAATATGAGTGAGGCAGAAGAATACTGACCCATAGTTTTTAATCTGAAAGCATAAATGCTTTAGTAGCAAGTCACAGTATTGTGATTCTACTCTGCTGAAGGAGGTCCCTTTCTCAGGCAATTCAATCCCTAAGAATTTTCCTAAATCAGAATGTAAATGTTGGTAAGGTCCATGCCTACAAAGTCTTTCACTTTGTAAAGTACAGATAGGCACAACTTTAGCTGAAGTGGCATGAGATTTTGGTTGATATGCTGGTAAGTAGCAAACTGATAATGTCCTATGATTTAATTTTTGGGAAATGAACAAGTTACAGAGTCATCCTAATGAGTAAAACTCAGGGAAAACAGTGAAAAAGTCTTATGCTTATTCAGAAAATGCATGTTGTGTAAACTTCTCTTCAGACTTGTCTTACACATTGTTTATTAAAGTAATGACATCATAATCTCTTGAATAGAGGTCAGACTGAGAGAAAGCTTAAATCCTAGCCAGCATACAATGCAGGAAACATGGTCTGTTGGATATGGGGTGGAGGGTGAGGAAAGAACAAACACTAAACCTACACACATTCTTTCTTTTTCCATTTCTCTTTCTTCCCAGAATGCTACACAGCCAATGGGGCAGACTATCGTGGCACTCAGAACCAGACCTCCCAATATGCAGGGAAACCTTGTCTTTTTTGGAATGAGACCTTTGAGCATCCCTATAATACTGTGAAATATCCCAATGGGGAGGGAGGGCTTGGAGAGCATAACTACTGCAGGTAAGAAATATCTCATTGCTTTAACATTGTACCCAGTGTTACTTTAAGCAGTTGACAGAAAATTAGGAAATGTCCTGTCATGCAGTGAAGAATGTCAGAACCTTGGGTTTCTAACACTTTTTGGTTTACCCTGAATCTATGAGCACCATTAGTAGAATAAGTTTTTCAACCCAGCTCCCACACTTTTTCAGCACAGTCCCTATCATGTGTCCAATTTATAAGGTGCCATGACAGAGAAAGACTATAGATTACTTAAGTGAAAAAGTGGAGATTAAAATAAATTATCCAAATTAGAAGTACAGCAGTGCAGTGAGTGTCTGAAGGAGTCTCTGGATGGTTTTTATCATCACACACAATCCTGGTTCTGTTACACTCTCCAAGTTTTGTGCTAATGAAAGTTATGTAGTCACTCAAAATTCTAAGTGAGCATCAGTGATTTAGAGTTGTTATTTGACTCCAGAAGCTCATCTGTCAGGGGTTACAATACCAGATTAAACCATGGCAGATGCACCTCTATTTCCTTGCCTTCTAGAAAAAGTCCTCCATAACTATGTATAGAACTGAGAACAAAACCTAAATTTGAGAACTTCAGAAGAAATTCAGAGATGTTTAGGCTCTGCAGGCTTTTTTTCAGCTCTGTGTCTCAATAGGCATACTAATACAGAGCTGTGAAAAATATAATGGCCACTGAATTCTCTCTGATACAAATAAGAGAATCAATAATGTAATTTTGATTGTTGCTGTGTGGCAATATTCTAGACAGGCTGTATCTACAGGATCTTACTTTTGGCAGTCATCTCTGGCCAATATTTTGGTTAGTACAAAGCAAAACATGTACAAGCTGTGCAAAAACATGCATGAGAAACTGAATGTTTATCCAAATACTCAAAAAAACATTTACTTGAGTCTTGCTTTACCTAGCAAATGAGAACTTGGTAAATGTTACAAGGAGCAAGACGCCAATAATCTGAGATGTAAACCTGAGAAATTACTTAATTACCAAATAGAAATTTTCACCTGAGTCTGCTAGGTATTAGATTATCCTCATTGAGGTGGAGTTTGGCATTTTCTCCCTTATGCTGTATCCTATGTATAGGAATATTCTCACAGGTGTATGCAAAGACAGTCCTAGCTAGTGGATGATTTTTAACTTCACATTCTCTTGAAAGAAACTTGGAAAGTCACTAAGAGGGCCAGAGTATATCTTTAGCAAGCAAATGTTGGAGGCCTGTGCTACAGCTGTTTTAGCTCTTCCTCTGACATTCATCTGCTTGATGACAATGGACGAGTTGATCTTCCCTTTTCTCAGGCAGCACATACCTCACAGGGCTTTGGTAAGGCACAGTACATCTCTGTGAGATTTGATTTTAGGGACAACATTTGAATAATCAAATTTTACACTTGAAGTATTAATCAGAAGCATGTTACCTCTCCATGGGTGGTCCTTACTTGGAATATTTTGTTTACTGCAGGACCCTGTTAAGATGGAAATGCCTCATAGTGTTCCACTCTTTTCAAACATAACAAAATTATGAGGGCTGAAATTTTTGGAGATTTTGAAAGACAGAGAGTTGTTTGCTAACTGCATGCACTTCTGAGGTTCAAGACAGAGATTTCTAAAGACATTCATCGTGTTTCTCTGCAATTTCCTTGCATTTTCAAGGCATTTATGTGTAGAGTGCCATTATCATGACTGAATTCCAGACATACGGTTTCTGTCATGAAGATGTAAACTCAAAAATTCCTGTAACTCTGGAAACAAGGGAAAATGGGTTAGTTTGAGTACAAGCTTCACTTGGTTTTAGTCTTCTACTTTTTTTAGCTCCTGGAAGCTCTTGCATTACACCTAAATTCCTAGCATAGCTAGTCTTAGACTTTCCTTGTCCACTACCTCTACTAATCTGTTTGAAAGCCTAACTAGCAACATTTTAGTCATCCAAACTGCACTCAACTCACCAGTTGTTTTCAGCAGTCTGCTATTTGACAAAAAAACATCCACAGAATTTCTAAAATTGGATCTCCCACCGAAGAGTTGTTAATAGGCATAAATGACAACATGCAGCTGAACTGACACTTCAGTAGGGCTGTGTCATTAATAGAATTCATGCCAAAGACATGATAAGGAGATTGCAACTGGTGCTAGCTAAAAGACTGCCCAAAATAACAATTTATTCTCTTAAATAGATCTTTACAATGTGAATAGCTTTTCGCAGTGCACATCGAAAAAAACTTTAAATAACCTAATAACTAATTAGGTATGCATTTGTAAGTGATGCTACACAACAGCAAATAATCATAAATATAGTGATTATATAAGGACACATAAGGAATTAAGCATCAATATAAAGAGATCACCGCAATGGATTTAGTCAGTTTTATTGAAGGGGAGGAAAATAATTCAGTCTTTCCCCTAAGAATTTATCAGCTAAATGTTTTTATCACCATACACACAGAAAGTTGGAGTCTGGACTGTTTTGTACCAAGGCAGAAAATCAAGTTTATGAGTCTATGGAACCTGTACCACAGCATGGGGACAGAAAATCTTCCTCTCCTCAGTACTGACCAGAAACAGCTCTGCACCTTTTAACCTTAGAGTAAAACAAAGCTATAGTTTAGACATTACTAACATCTTATGCTTGATGAATACTGTAATAACCAAAGCTATCTGAACTTTGCATTTTTTTCTTGGTATATAAGTTCAACAGTAGGTATTAAAGCAAAAATAGTAACCCCATTGAAGCTTAATTAGATTAATTTTTTGTGTGTTTTTTGCAAAAAAACAATTAATTTTGCTGACTGCTTTTTCCTTTCAGAAACCCTGATGGGGATGTCAGCCCCTGGTGCTATATTGCAGAACATGAAGATGGAATTTACTGGAAATACTGTGAGATTCCATCCTGCCGAAGTAAGAGCACTGTGCAGATTTTTAGCTCTGCATCTCAGCTGAGCAGAGACTGGCAGTCAGACAACAGTGGGTAGTGATTTCCAAACACAAACCAGGATAAGGCAAAACAGTTTATTTTCAGTTGCAGACTAAATTGTATTTTAAACAGGTTTCTTAGAGTTAATGCTAACTGAATTGTTCCTCCACTGCTATCCTTTTAATCTTATCTCAGAATGACTGGATTATATTATTGACAAATAATAACTGCATGGCAAGGAATCACACAATACTTGTGAAGTACTGCTAGTTCTTTGAATCCATAAGTCATTAATTTATTAAAATCTAGAGGACAAAAAAAGGAAAGTTTTTATGTGTTCATCCATTAGCTCATAAAATGAATTGCATTAGTTTAATGTGCACAGAGCATCATACACAGAATTACTTGGAGGAAACAAAAACCAATATGAAAAGTGAAAAGGTGTCTGCGTGCTGTATGGGAACTCTGGGCTAGAATTCTGTCTCTGGCAGGTGCAGATTCTTAGCATTGCTGTGAAACCACAACCTGGACTTTGTTTGATGTTTTTAAAATCAGATAATTTACAAGATACTCATATGAAGCTTCTTTCTGGAATTTAATATTTTTAATGTATTCTATTTTTCACCATGTCCACAATGTCATGATTTGTGTCAGTATGTTCCAAAATTTTCTTTCCCAAATCACATTCTATAAAATACACCCAAATATTAAGAAAATACCCTAATTGTGCACTTTAACAAGCAACCATAGCTGCACATTTTAGTAAGTCTAATCATTAATGTCTTTATTTGCTTTCCTAACTTCTTCTATGCAAGTACCCTCTGTTTCTAAGGCATAACTTGGGTCTTCACTGCTAAGCACCAGAGCAGGTGTCCATGTAGGCACACATTTAATTGAAAGAAGTGTATTTCTTACTTGAAGTTAGGAAAACAAAACCAGACAAGAAAAATGGATCTGAAGTGATTTTTTTTCCCCTTTGTTCATAGTTTTGTTTTGGGGTTTTTTTTATGAATGATTCACATCTTCATGCTAGGCAAACAAATACATAAGTGTGACCTCAAGACAGATGCCTTTTAACTAGACTTAAATACAGATTAAGGGGTCTAATTTAGATAACACAGAATCATTCAACACTCTGATACTTGTTGTTCAGAGGATATCTTACTCTTATTTTTCTAATATACCAGGCATGATTTAAGAAACCTGACCCTCCTAATTAAGAAATTTAACTTGGTCTAAAATGAAAGAATTTGCATTTTCTTTAAAGACCACAGATGTTAACAAATTATCTGGATATGGCACCAGGAAAAAAGCTGAAAGGCAAATTCTCTCCACTCCATTTGTTCTGCACAAAGGATCCTTTTAAAACCAGCCTCGCTCATTTTCTCTGTGGTGGGGAGAAGAGGATTTAAACTTGGACACTTACTTGCACAGATAATCCAGACTTACATTTACAAAATGTCCTTTTGACCAGTAGCAGCTGCTTCAAGCATTGCACTGAAACTCGATACTAGAAAAAGGAATTGCAGCAATTTAGAGCAAACTGTACATTGCAAGCCCATCCAAATCTTAATACAAACCTCATGGTTTATGAAGCTGTGTAAGTAAAAAAATCTTTTATTCTTCACCACACTTTCTGTTTTCAGTAAGCATGATGCTAAGTCATAGGACCATCAAAACTATCTTGTGACGTGCACAGTACAAAACTTGATTTTTGTGATGGAGCAAGAATGCAATTGTGCAAAAAAAGTCCTATTTGATAATTTTTACAGAAAAATTTCTTACATAAGCTTCTTTTCCTTAATGATATTTACTACTAGAAAATTATCTGGAACAGAAGTTACCTATTAACTGTGCCCACATAATACCATGGCAGTGCCAACAACATGAAGCATCTTGATTGCCCAGAGAGATTTGCATGCAGTGATTCATCTGAACAATAATTAAGAATCTGCTGTTAAGAATTTTTCATTATGGTGATGAATTCACATGATTATATCGTGTGTCTCATTCCCTAATATTTATACATAACACTACATGCTTCAGTCAGAAATGTGTTCTGACATTCTGTGTATGTAATGTACAGAATTTAGCAGTGTTAGGTGAAGATGGATAAGAATAATCACTGAAGACAGTGGCATTTACTCCAGGAGGAGCTTAGTCTGCCCTTCTCTTCTTCATGTCTGCTAAGCAGGCTGGAAAGGACAGAATAACAAAATAAAAGGCAAGAGTGCAGTTCTGAGTGCTGAGAGAACATGTGCATCTCACATGGAGGATTCACAACTGAATGCTTCAGACGGTTTGTTTGCAGTGTTGCAGCTATTCCTGACTTTTTTGGTCTCCTTGTTAATGAGGTTAGGTTTAAGTTCAAAGGAAATAACAACTTAGACTCCCAGAATAAAAAAGTCAGAAAGAAAAGAAAGGCTTGCCTCTTAATTATATCTTCATGTATATGATTCACATGACTCTGTCCCCATAAACAGATTTCATTACTGGAATCATATTTCCAGTGTGCATGTAATGTAATAAATTTGACTGAAATATTGAGGAGGTGTTAAATGGCAGGGCCAGGTAAGGGATACAGAGCTTTTTGGAACACAGGAACAAACAGGTCAAACAATTTGTGCATGCTGCCATTGCACAGAGCTAGGAGGCTCTTCAAAGACAGCTGGATGAGCATGGCTGGAACATGGTTTTGAGCTCAAAAGGATTAATTCCATATTTTAATATATTGAATACCTGCCTTAACGTGTAAAATGCAGAAGCTGTGGTGTTTGCCAGGATTTCATTATGTCAAATGCTGCTTAAAAGAAAAATAATATGCTTGTGTAAAAGAGGTGACCTTTTAAGAAGAGGACAAATAGATGCAAATGAGTGAAGGCAGTGTAAAAGTGAAACATCACTGGTGAACATGAACAGTAATTGCAGAATCATTTTTGCCAAGTTTCTTAAGCAGGCTAAAAATTAAGAGCAAAGAAGGTTAAAATACCGCTAGGACACCTAAGAGACTCCTAAGTCTTAGGATGTATGCTTGATTTAATTAAAAAATTTAAGAAGTTTTCAAATTACTCAGTTTTTTAGCATGGAACATACTGAAGTACTAATCCTCTAGAGCCAAGGTTGAAAGGTCTCACTAATAAAGCTACTTTAAAATAATAATAATAATAAAAAAAATTTAAAATCCCACATCTCTTAGGAACATGAGCTAGGTTGGACAACTATAAAGATTTTTCAGGGCTGTGAAATCATCCACAATACAAAAAAGAATGAGCTCTCTCAGAGTTATCTACCCAGCTGTACTCAGCTGGGGTGGGGCTGCAAGTGGGGATTTCCAAAGGTATGTTAAATCAGGCTGCAACTTGAAGTCTCAGTACTTATATGAATGTTGCTGCAGGGCATATCAAAGCCATAACTCCATGTAAGTATTTATAATTGAAATTGTATTCTTAGAGAACAAAATTAATTTATGGACAATATTTGAAGCAACGTTATGTCATTATTTATAATAAGTTTACTGGGTACTGTAATAACCAATGACAACATAAATAAAACACTCATGCAGGACTCTGAGCACATCATGTAATTCAGAGCTGTGGTAGTTAGGTGGACACAAAGAATCCATGTCAATCTGGCACAGGAATAAAACTTAACATGGAGCTAGTAACAGATTTAATTTCAAGTATGTGAATAGATATGACAAGTGGGTGAGGGATAATTTTATGCCATTAGCACAGCACTGTATTGTACTCCACATCCTCTGCAGGAGGTGGTCATGGCTAAATTCCAGGGCTTTGATGAAAACTGCAAAAGCAAAAAAAAGCAGCACTGAAGGGGGAAAACTCTGATCTCCCATAGTGACCAAGGAGCCTTGAAACATCATATTAAAATAAATAGATGAGTTGGGTTGGTTTTTTTTAAGTAATATTGTTCATTTTTAATCTCTTTGTATGATGCATCAGATTAATATCAGAATTCAAGTTTTAAATATTAGGAAATTCCCCTATATAAGTATATAGTTCCTCCCATAAAACTTGCCAAACTCCATTCTAAAACAGTTCTGGTTCCCTTCCTCAAATATCCTGTTTTGAAAACCTCCAGAATGTCATTGTTTGGAAAATCAGACACAAATCACACAGTTTAATTTACATTTTCAGAATAGGCATGTCAATAGCAAAAAAAAAAAAAACAACAATGACCCTCCCTGAATCCACTTAATGCCTTGAGGTTTTTTAGTTACCTCTTTCAGGAGAAATGACCAAGTATTTATCTTGTCTATTTTACTGCAGCTTACTGAAACCAGCTAGAGAGTCTTACAGGTATATTGCTGAGAAGCTGGGATACTCTTTTGTCCCATCACTCATCCCTGGGCGTGTTTGGAAAATATGACAAGGATCATAGAGAGTATGAGTAACAAAGAGCAATGATTCCCACAGTGCAAAGTCAAACCCAGAACAGAGAGAGCTGCCCAGTAACGAGGTAGTGGTGTCTGGGATGTTTGCAGGCAGTTTTAGAATGACTGTTGTTTGTTTCTCCTGCCAGTGCCAGGAAATCTGGGCTGTTACAAGGACCATGGAGAGCCACCACCCTTGACTGGCACCAGCGAGACCTCCAACAAACTGACGATCCAAACGTGCATCAGCTCCTGCCGCAGTCAGCAGTTCAAGGTGATTTCTTTGACATACGTTTACAAAATGTCTTCAAAGACAAAAATGGCAACGTGCCCAGATCTCTCTGTCATACTTCTCCTCTTTCCCCACTTTTTTTAACCTTTGTGAGGTCTGAAGTTGCACTTCCAAGCCCTGTCTCTGCATCCAGAGGAATCTGGACAAATGACTACTGACTAACACCAGGAGAAAGGATGGTTGCTAACTGCAGTTGAGTGTCAGGGTGCCCTCCATTCCAGCTTTCCCCCTAGCCTGAAGCAGCATCCTGACAGCCCAAACAAAAATAGCCTGTGGTGGTTCCTCTGACTAATCACACTTCTCCAAAACACACAGATTCTGCTGCCAGCTTTCCTGCTCAAACAACTTCCCGCTGTCACTCCTTCAATTACTATTCCCCCCTTCCTTATGCATCTTTGTTGTCAAAGTTTGCAGGCATGGAATCAGGTTATGCTTGTTTCTGTGGAAATAATCCTGACTACTGGAGATACGGGGAGGCAGCCAGCACGGAATGCAACAGTGTTTGCTTTGGAGACCACACTCAGCCCTGTGGTGGGGATGGCAGAGTCATTCTTTTTGACAGTAAGTATTGAAGCAGGCTGTTTTCCCCAAAGGACAGGCAAATTAGGCAAAAGGCTCAAAAACAAAGAGAACTGTTGCACACCAAACAGCAAAACACCTCCATTCAGTATAAAATAAAGCTGCTTTCCATTTCTGCCTAAAATTCTCATCCAGTAGTACAGTAGTTTCACGAATACAAGCCGCACGGATTATAAGCCGCACCCCCGGTGCCTCGACAATGTTGCTGTCTTTGTCAATAGATAAGCCGCACCCCGAATATTAGCCGCACTTTCGTTCGTGCGCAGCTTTCACAAATTGGCCAATTAGTAAGAGGATCGCGGCATAGCGGGCTTTACTGGCTCGGGGCGGGGCCAGGAAGGCTCGGCCCGCTCATGGTTGCCGACGGGGCCGGGTGGCCCAGCTCAGCACCACGGCTCGGCGGGGCTGGCCGGCTGGTGCTGCCGCCGCCGCCGGGCTCGCTGGCCCCCCTCTCCCGTCAGCACCGCCCCGCTGCCGCGTTCGCTCGCCCGGCTGGCAGGGCTGCCGCCGCCCGGCTCGCCGGCCGCCCTGCTGCCGCTTTCGCTCGCCCTGCGCCGCGCCTCGCGAGCACCGCGCCTCGCGAGCGCCGCGCCCGCCCGGCGGCGCTTTCGCTCGCGGCGGCGCTTCCGCTCGCGGCGGCGCTTCCACTCGCGGCGGCGCTTTCGCTCGCGGCGGCGCTTCGCTCGCGGCGGCGCTTCGCTCGCGGCGGCGGCGCTTTCGCTCGCGGCGGCGGCGCTTCGCTCGCGGCGGCGGCGCTTTCGCTCGCGGCGGCGGCGCTTCGCGAGCGCCGCTTTCGCTCGCCCCGTCGGCAGGGCTGCCGCCGCCGCCACCAGGCTCGCCGGCCGCCCCCTCCCGTCTGCACCGCCGTCGCGTTTCCTCGCCCTGGCCGGCACTGCAGGCCCCCGCACCGCCGGGCTCCCCCACGCTGCTGGCCCCGATTCTGCTGGGCTTCCCCCGCTGCCAGGCAGCCCCACCCGCCGGCCTTCCTGCTTCTGCCATGCTCCCCTGCACTGCTAGCCCCAGTTCTCCCGGGCTCCCCCGCCATGCTGGCTCAGGCTCTGCCGCCCTCCCTGCCCTGCCCTGCTGGCTCAGGCTCTGCCGCCCGCCCCCCACACTGCTGGCCCCGCCTCTGCCAGGCTTTCCCACCTCTGCCGGGGCCGGCCGGGCTCCAGCTTGGCTTGGGGCTGCCGCGGGCTCTCACTTCCGTGTTGGCAGCTTTTAGAATTTTGTTAATAGATTAGCCGCCCCGGAATATTAGCCGCACTTCCGGGTTTCCACCAAAATTTTGGTCAAATTGGTGCGGCTTGTATTCGTGAAATTACTGTAATGTGAAATAGCTCTTCCAAGAAATGATGCTTGCTCATGCTCCAGAGGTTCTCTCACTTTCCCCACAAGTGGTACTAAGTCAGCTATCAGAAATGCCCTAAGAATTGATCTAACTAGAGTAAAACATTGTATGTGCAGGTGTGGATCTGCATTGTCAGCTGGTGGCATTGGAGGTGCTCTCTGGATTCACTGGTTTAAGTTTCCAGTTTCATACAGCTGTGAAGGAATGTCAGTTATTAAGCAGTGACAGTTAATAGTCACTAATCCACTCTCCTGCCTGCCTGATAGGATGGAGTAGAAGCCCCTGAATCAGTGATTATCTCATTTCTGCAGGGAGGCAGGAAAGGGTGCATGGTCACACACAAGGACAAGGGATAGTTGCAGTAATCAACACTGATGCACAGGTCAGAGTACTGAGGCACAAGGAGAGTATTCCAAGCAAAGGAAACAAAGGCTGTGCTCCCCATGCTGTGGGAGGCAAGGAGCAGCTGCTGAGAGTACCTGCAAGTACCTTCAAGTCACATTTAAGTATTAGAATCTACAGGGTGCTAAAGCTTTGCAAAATTAATGTATTAACTCTTTTTTCCCTCCCCATTTTTCTCCCTTTCCTCTTGTTTTCACAGCCCTGATTGGTGCCTGTGGAGGGAATTACACTTCTGCTACAGCTGTGATCTATTCCCCAGATTTTCCTGACACATATGGCACAGGCAAAGTCTGTTATTGGACCATACAAGTTCCAGGAGCATCTCAAATCCACTTCACCTTTGTCCTTTTTGAAATCAAAGATGCTACAGATATGGTGGAATTGCTGGATGGTTACACCTATCATGTTCTAGCTCGTTTTAATGGCAAGAACCGACCTCCCCACACCTTTAACATCTCTTTGGATTTTGTAATTTTGTACTTTTTCTCAGATGACATCAATCAAGCCCAGGGATTTGCTATCAGGTATAGAGGTAAGAGGCTGTCTTTGCTGTTTCTACCTTGCAGTGAAGCATTTAATTCACACAGGAGACTTCTGAAGTGGCAATTAAAGAACAAATATTTTAGCTCTGACAGGTGTTTCATCTCTCTTGTTGCCATACTCAGTGGGTGAAAGCTTTGCCAAAATTTCTCTCAGTTCAGAACATTCCAGTCAGCTACATCATAAACAGCAAAATACAGGTTTTCAAAAATTCAATTCCATACCTTCCTGTTAGAACAGATCAGAAAATGACAAAGGAAAGAAACAGAGAAAAACCAATAATCTGTCTGCATGTTGGTTCATCCTGTCTCCTTCCAACAGTCTCTTCCTCTCCAGCTGAAAGTCACCAGGAGAAAACATTGTGGTCCTTGAGTTGTATCTACTGTTATGAACAATTCTGAGAACCCCAACCTGGTGAAGCACAAGCTTTTTTAGGAATCAGATATAATTTGATTGTTTGAGTTCTCTTAAGTAAACCAGAGAGCAGCATGTCTGTTTATTAGCACAAAATAAAATCCAATTACATGTGTTAAGAAATTGTTACTGTAATCACTCTTGTTTTCAGCTGTGAAGGACAATGTGCATCAAAACAAGATCCCAGTGAATCACAATCACACCCTTTCAGAGAGGATAAATGAACAAGCAAATCTCAGCATGAATGCAGCCCGGTCATCAAAGATACTCTATGTCATCACAACCAGCCCGAGCCATCCAACCAGCTCCATGCCTGGTAATGACACCATAAAATGTGCAAATGGGAAAATACACTTTGCCAAAGCAAAATTTAGAGTCACAATTTCCTTTGCTGCCTTCTCCATGTTAGCAGATCCACTGTGGATCTTACTAACAGATTAATTTTTATTCAGTCTAATTAGCACTAACTGGGATTCTCATTTCATTTCAAAACACTTCTCAGCCTAAGTCAGAAATAGTGTGAAGATGGAGTTCTTGAAAATGAGAGCACATCAAAATACATGAGTCAGAGCAGCCTCCTTACTGAAATCAGCTTTAGTGACCACTGCATGCCACAGAAGGGCACAAGTTGCTGCAAAAATAGCAAACTCTTGTAGAATCTAGAATAGCTTGAATGCTGGTTTCATCCCTGTTACTCCAATTAACAAAAGTCTCATCAGTAGCACAAAGAGGACTAGACAAGTTAATGGGTGTAGGGGAAGTGCCACTGAGAACTGTGTTGAGAACTCTCCTTCAGGACATCACTGAATTCAGGAAATTGTTGAGTTGTAAATAATTGAAGGTGAATATCACTGTTACTGTCTCCTGTTGTTCAACCACCCTGGGCATCTGCTTTTCTGCATCACTGAAGCCTCTGTCCCACTGTGGACACTCCCACAGTCCTGAAGCTGCATCCCAAACCTGAAACAAGAGCTGCACACACCCAAACCAGCCAAGGTGCAGAACGTGCCTAGGAATAGCCTAGGACTAGGCCCAGCCTAATGCCTGACTTAGCACAGTTACACCTAAACCTCCCAGTGTTAAACTGCCCCAGGAACACCAACAGTAACAGCACCCTTGGATTTGATGCAGTTCCAAAAATACTGTTCAAATCATCATGTACAGGCAATGCTTTGAGGAAGGGCCAGTGGGTAGAAGGGAACTTCTGCTTGCTTTCCTAGGTAATTTCACTAGTATATGCTTTGAATTTTGCCAGCTTTCAATTTTAGTGGGAGGAGTCCTGCAAAGGAAAAAAAACAGCTCTGACTGAAAGTTGTATGGTTTGTGCCAGTCTGCAGAAAATACTTGTAGGTTAAAAGTATTGTCAAATTACATATTTGAATAAAGCATCACAAGGCTGTTTGCTCCTTTCATGCAATATTCTTACTGTAAAACTAAATAAATGAATGTACTGACAGCTCCCCCTCCTCTCCTTTGCAGAATGGACAATATACAGCCTCACAGCACTGCTCATCCTGAGTGTTACAGCCATCATAGCAAAGATACTTCTGCACATTACCATGAGGTGAGTATGGAGCAAAACCAACCACAGAGAACCAAGATTTCAGCTCTGAACCAAACCTGAGGCTCCTTTCTGCCTTCTGATTATCACATTGGCCATATTCCAAACCAAGTCAGTTATTACATATCTGTGTCCTCATAGAAGATCCTAAATAAGCACATTTGTTAACTTTTCAGTCTGTTAGGGTAGCAGTTGCTACTAGACTGTCTCTTCTGCTCTTGATTTGGCAAGACTTGTACTTTAGGAGGAAAATGTTATCAGACATCTAGACTTGGTGAGATCAAATTATGATAATTTACAGGGAAAAAATTAAAACCTCTGCACTCATATCAAGTAAATTTTGTGTCCTCTAGATGGACACTCACTGAATGAAATGATGGGTGAGTCATCAACAAGTCAAAATACTGAATATTGTATTCCCATAGTACAAACATGCTTGAATATACAAGGAAATTAATTTGTATTAATAGCAACTATAATAACAACAACTACAGTCTGTAGAGTCTGTCTTACCTTAATGTCACTGCTGTCATAGGGTGGCAAAAGGACACCTAACTTCTCATTTGGTCAAGCCAACCAAGAGACACTCCAAAACCCTGCATTTCACACAGCAGGTGAAAGTGTCACAGATGCAGTGGAAGCTGTGACACTCCCAGTGTAGAAGTGCTGCAGTATATTAATAACCATGGCTACCCAAGCACATGAACACAACAGTGAATTAACTCTTGTGTCCTAGGTCCCACCAGATTCCAGCTGCAGCTGAAACAGAAGATTGCAGTGATGTCACTACTGCTGGTGAGATCTGGAGTATATTTTATCAACCATCCACATCAATATCCATCTTCAAGAAAAAGCTTCGGAATCAACAAGACGATTGCAACCCACTGGTGGGAAACTGAAGCGTCTTTTCTTTTGCAAGAATGGATCTTCTTAAAATCCAGGTGACTTGAGATTAACCTTCCTTTTTTTTTTCTCCCAATCTCATACCTGTTTTCCAAAAAGTCCATTTCCAAAGGCTTTTGACTGACTTTGCCTGTCTGCTGCTCTCTTGGATATACCAGTGGGAACGGACTGAATTGTAGCAATAATTCTGAAATACTGGTGCTCCTCAAGTCTGTAGTGCTGTTAATTACTGCCTTTAAACCATTGCACTTAAAATAGATGTAAAAACTTGTAGAATTCAAAATGTCCTGAACCCCTGCCAAAGGTAACTGAAGGGGTATCTACAGGTTGAGGGTTTCTTGTGTCCCACTTGCCTGCACATCAGGCTGCTTTAGTCCTTTTATTCTTAAGGCTGAAGACAGAGGTGGGTACTGATAACCTGTTCAGCTACCACAGCAAACAGAGCTTACTTGCCTTGATGAAAACACATCTAAATGGTACTAAACAGTAGAATGGGAATCAAAGACTGGAAAAATTATCAGCCTGGTTGTTCAGTGCTGTGCTCTTTCTGCATTTTCTGTTTCTTGTGTCTTCAAGCAGACATAAAAAGATGCAAACACAAAAAATCACATTCAGGATGCCTCTAGAACAAGATTCAGCTACAAATATACATTTTGATTGACTAGTGCTCACCAGGTCAGGGCCTGCATGAGCATTGAAGCCTTTTAAATTACTCTGTCTGACCCATCATTCACTGATGTTTATGATAACTTTGTTCATCTTCACAGTGATCCTTTAAAAAATTATTGTACTCCAGCCTGACAGCCAGCATTTATCCTGGGTATAAGCTTAGGGCTTCTGAAAGGGATTGTCCAAAGAGACCATAATCCACTGAATTTTTATCAGTGAGGCTCACTAACAAATTTTTACTCTGAAGTCACATGCATTAATCTCAGCTGCCCAAAGTATTTATGAAGTTGTAGGTTGCTATCACCAACTCACCTGGGCCAGGCTGTGCCGCTGAACATGCAAGGAACAGCTTGACACTTAGCTGTGAGAAGTGTCTCCTTGACTGCAACACTAAAACAGAACTGAATTTTTAAGGTAATTGCCTTAATTGCCAAAGAACTAAAACATCAGTGGGGTTCTATCTGTGAGCTAGTTTCTCTCTGATTGCAACAGACAGCATTAACTACTTCTCTTTGGTAGACTGACTGCCCATCCACAACACTCAGATTTCTCATCCTTCCACCACAAGTGGGAGACAAGTGATTCCAAGGGATCAGCAGTGAATCTCAGCAAGTTCAGACCAGCAAGATATTTAGGAAAAACTGTCAATGCAAATGTCAGAAAAAATGACTGGCCAAGTTTACAGTGGGCAGCTCCTCAAACTGAGTTGGAGGAGGTTCACTGAGAGCCATTAAACTGCAGAAACTCTGGTTAAGTTTGAACATATACCAATGGTCTGCATATCCCAGATGTGCAGTCAGAGAACATTTATTAAGTGCATCTGCCAAAGGTAATTAAGAAAAGTAAGAAAATTGTCACTGAGTTTAAATTCATTCTCTCTGTCCTTATGTTTTTTAACATATAAGTCCCTCCTTTTTGAGACAACTACAGATTTCATTGAAAAAATAGAGCATCAAAGAATTAAGCAGTGAAATATTGTGCCTTACCACAGTAGATCTGGTCTTTTACCTGAACTGAATTCAGTCCAGCTCGATTTATGTACCACAGATGAGTGCTAGGGACAGCTGAACAATATCACAATACATGCTTAAAAGAAACCAGACTTTACTAAGCCAGCAATTATGGAATTGTTTATATAAAAAATGGAACAGCATGGGAACATCTAGTACTTTCTTGCATGAGCTGCTGGAAAGAATACAGGAAAATATAACTACAGTATTAGCTAAAATGAAGACAGGACAAGTTGTAAAAAATATGCTGGTTCTCTCTTGCATGTCATCATGTTGGACCAAAAACCATTGTCTGCTTCAGACCCAATGAAAGTTCTGAAATTGCCTTTTCTAAAAGTAAGGTTTTGCATCATGCTGTGTGGAGAAAGGGTTCACCTCAGAGATTCACAGCAAAACAAAGTAGGTTGGTTCCTAAGCATCCTTAATTTGGTGCAGTAAAAGGAAAGCAGGCAGAGAATCCCAGTGTGGTGCCAGATCCTCAGGAGCTGTTACAAGCACACAGGGCTTATCACAAAGTGATGAAGCTTTGCCTGCCTTATCAAATACAATTAAAGACTTTATCAGAGACATTCATAAAGCAGTTACCTAATGGTGATAAACTGAAAAAAACCCATCAGGAATACCCAGTGGCTGATTTACACCTACTACAGAAAAAACAGAATGTTACAGTTCTCTTCCTTAGAGAAGAACTTAATTTCTCTGTAATATTAGAGAAAATATTATTACAAACAGCAACAAAGATTGATGCTAATGCAAAATCTAGGGAATTCAAGAAATGAGATTTTTGTATTGCTCCCTTAGTTCCTCAAATATTTTTTATATAAAATTGTATTTCATGGGACTTTCATGGGGAACATTAGTCAAATTTATGTACAAAAGTCCCATAAAACCAGCACTTACAGGAGATGAACTGGTCATGGCACCAATAAATGAGTATATTAAACAGTGCATGGGAAATACACTGATAAAAGCATAGAATAAATTATGTTCCCTCCCACCAAATCTTTTAGAGTGGCTGATTCTAGATACTTCTAGTGCTAGCAAACAGAGCTATGGATGGAAATTCATGGACAGGGTCCCTTAAATAGCACTTACTACTTTACAGGGCTCAGACCATGAAGAGCAGGTAGCTCTCTCCAGTGTGGGTTCTTTCAAAATGTGGTTGGGTCACTCCCAGTCCCAGTGCAGACACTTCAGGGTGTGGTGATTTATGGCCAAGGTATGTGGTATCCATTAATGTAGCACGTTTTGATCTTTGCTGTAAGGGTTTGGGGAGAAAAGCAAAAAGTGTGACCATGCACAACTGATGTAATCCCACAAAAGAAATGCCCCTACTACACAGCCAGCTGAGAGCTGGCAGCTGGAGAGCAGGGACACCTCAGGATGGTGGTTGCACCATTTTCTTTGACAAATTGAACTGCAGAAGAATTTGTTTGGAATTGTATCTGAACACCCTTCTGAGCTCCTGCCTAGCAGTCCCCCCAAGAGGCTGGACAGGCTGCAAATGTGACACTGGCTAAAATATGAAAAGCAACTGTTTTGATAACCAAATCATCACGAGGAGCTGCCTCCTCATTCACACGGATTTCAGCTCCTGCTCTGGCCCCTGCTCACTCTTGTGTTGGTGTGACCAGCTGTGTAGTGGTGCAATAAACTGACCAGGTCAAAAACTGCCATGGCTTTTCCTTCCCTGAGTTACTTTTTACAGAGCTGAGCTCTTTGACTTGCTCATGGGGTGGTTGCACAGGGAGATGAGCTAAGAGCTCCCTGAGTCCACAGCTAGGCAGACACAAAGTCACAGGACAAGGACAGATGTCTGCCCAGGAGCTGAACTTCTGCTGAACTGCCACAGCAGGGATTTGTGAGCCTGCTGCCTTCACACAGCACCCCAGTTCCAGCAGCCTGCACTGTGTGTGGACCTCAGGTGGAAAGGGGCCAGCTGGACAAGTGCCTTCCCTCATTCAAAATCTACATTTAAAACTAGTTTAGTTTGTTGACTACATGATTTTATATGTATTTTTATCTTAATATTGTTATGTTGTGGGAAAATAGAGACTTTGTTATGTAAAAATGTGTGATGTGTTATAGTAATATATATTTGTATATGTATAGGAAATGCATTATTTAATACAGCATATTATGCTTGTATCTTGCTAACATTCTATAGGAAGAAAAGATGTTAGTTTACACTCTGGGAAAAATAAATTTTCTATACACTGTAACCATAGGGGGAAAAAAAAAATCAAATATACTTCTTTGGTATATATGATAGAAAGACATTGAGAATAGGGGAATTCAGCCTCAGTTTTGTGACAGAATAGATGCTGATAAAACAATTGCTGTAAGAAACACTTTTCTCCTTTGAATCTCATTTCTAGCCTCTAATTGTATTAGGCTGTTCATCAGATTCTGCAAATCCATGTGCATATACTCTCTGGATGATTTTTACCATCAAACATGTAATCTGCTTTTTCAATCAAGCATTAACAATCTTCTTTAGAAATTGTTTCTGCCAGATTTTCTACAGCCAGGACAATGCTGAGGAAGTTTATCCCATTGCTCATACAGACAATCCAGTGGGATTGCAGAATTAAATTCTATGTATTCCAAGCCCCCCTGGCAATAGTAGAAATAGGAGATTTTTCTGGATAGTCCTGGAAACTGCACTGAATCTGCAGCCTGGATGACTACAGGCCAAACACAGCAGCAGACACATGGCTGCCACTGAGTGAGCACAAGCAGCTATTCCACTTTCATCTTCTGCTTAATAAACCTTCTCAGGCAGTGGGAAGGAACAGATTTTTCTAGCGCACCACTTTGCCTAAAGGAAGGGTGAACTACAAAAACAACTCTTGACAAAAACTTGTCCAACTAGTTCTTACTGCCTTACAGCAGTATTTCACAATCTTCCAATGAAATACAGTTCACTGATGGTTTCACCTGAATATTGTTCTGGACATTTATGAACAATTCTGCTGCCTTGAGAGTGAAAAATACAATTGCTTTCAGACAATACCAGTTATTTTTGTAACAACAATCCCCACTACACACACATTTCATGCCACTCAGACTCTCTCAGATTTACTGAGCACCTGTGCTTATGGATGAAATTTGGCATTGTGAACTTCAGTCTCAAGACATTTTGCTACAAATCCAAAAGTTATCACATGAACCACATAAAGCTGTCGAGGAACCAGAATAAATCAAGCTGGAGATGACTCGCTGCTGAGGCATGCACTGTGTTTGTAACTGTTCACCCTGCATTCAGCAAATGGTTGTAAATAATAATTATGAAAAATAAATACAGTGTATTTGTGCAGGAGGAGTTCAGTTAGGATGACTAAAGTGTACACAAACATGGAATAAAGGAGGCAGGAACTGCTGCAGTTCACCAGATTACAAGAGCTCTGCCTGCTATACATGTTATTAGAGCTGAGAATGATTACTTGATATGTAAAGTATGATACTGCTCTGAGACAATTTCTGAGGTAACAGCAAATTGAAAGTTTTCAGTTTATGTGTTTTCAAACTTTTAAAAAGAACTGTAACAATTCTTTCAGTGTTTGTTTTGCAAATTGCAGCAAAGTGTAATGCTGTTTCCACTTTCTTGCAAGATTCATCTTTCCTCTAATTAATTCCTTCTGGCCAAAATAATGCTAGTTTAAGAAACCTTCAGAAACCTTTTATAAACACCAGAAAACCAGTGACAAATACCAAAAGCTTTTCATGAAGACTCGTTTTTCTTTTAGAAACACAATTGTCACAGGGGACTGGCCTCCCCTTACACAGGGGACGTTACTCTGCTCTCCTTTCTTGCCATTCTGGTTATGAGATTCTGGCACTTTGGCTCTTTCTGGGAACTGTTCCTTTCTTTTTTCTTGGCTGTTTCCTAAGCAGCAGTTTCATTCCCCATGAGGGAAACGTGTTCTTTATTCTCAAAGAGACACTGTTCTATGAAGCATTGAAGTCACAGGAGCCCGGTGCTTTCACTGCAAGATCAAATATCTGGTTTCAGGTATGCTATTGTCTCTCCAGACAGAGAATTAGGCCAGGCTGGCTCACAGGGTATGGACATGGCCATCCTTTTACGGGCATTTTTCTCTTCACACTACCCAAGTACCAACACACGTTACCTAACAGCTGTCACAGGATTTGACAGATGCACATGATATTGCAGATAGTGTTACAAACACCAAGTGTTACCATAATGGACAATCCATTGAGAATAATCTGCTCCTGCTTGTCTTTTTCTACTGTATCAAGGTTCTGTGGAAGTTTGTGGTGCTCCACAGGACTCTCATTTTGTCACCAATTTGTTCCTTAAACATCAAACCTGAAAAGTAAGAAAAATCTTCCCTCCTTGCCAAGTATCAAAATGTTCATTTTGGACGGAAAATATTTACATTAAGTAATTTAAAAAAAACACAACCAAGACTAGACAGAATAGCACACAGAGCTAAGCACCACACTCAAGTTCAGCCAGCAGCCCACTGCTGTCCTTCAAGGAGACAGAACATGGGCTCACTGATTATCCTGGGGACACTGAGGGTGGTGCTATGTCCTTAGAAGCACAATCCCCTGACAGTTTTCTTCAGAGCAGGGAACAAGAAAACAGAACAGCAACAGCAACCAGGGGGGTGGAGGGAAGGAAGAGAAGGGACATTCAGATGTGACCTGTCAACATCTGAGTTACCATCCACCCCCATACAGGGGTTTTATACTACATGTGTTTCATGAACTCATTTGCAATTGCCAAGATTCTGTTCACTAAGCAAAAAAAGGAGCACATACTTTAATTGGGAAGCACTTGCTCCTGTTGCTCTTCCATTATTGTGCCTGTCTTCCCACACAGACCAGGCTTTTCCATCATACCTGAGATCAGATGGGAACTGGTCCTCATGCTGTGAAAGGTCCCTACAAAATAAAACTCTTGAACAGTCTTTCATCCCAAATGGAGTTATCACATATGAAACAAGGAGGACTGGAGAGAAATAAGGCTCATTTCTTGGATGAATCCTGAGGTGACTGAATTACAGTGCATTTGAACATGGATGAGAGATGGGGAAAGTCCAGGGGATTACCAGGTGAAATTCTCTGGGAGAAGGAAGAAGCTGGAGAATCCTGGAAAAGGCTCTGTGAGTGTATCACTGGATGGGAAATGAATAATACATGAAAGTGAACTGTTTACACAATGACATACATAAATACACATATATGCACATACAGAGCCACACAGCCCAGGCTCCCCTCTTCTGGTGTCTGCATAAACATCTCTGATGAAATTGTGCTCTCTGCTGACAAAACCAGCACCACAGTATTCATTTTCACTTCAGCAGGAGCAGCAATTCCATGATCCAGGACTATGACCTGGGTCTAGCTTGACTATTCAAGCTGTGATTTACCCAGCTGTGCCCACCTGTATCATGCTGTCTCAAAACAATCTTATTTCAGGACAATAAATTGCTTTTACCTGAAATTACAACAGAGTAAAGTTCCCCCTGCCACAAGGAACAGGCAGGTTCCAAACATAAATGAGGATTTCTTTCAGCAGGTGTGGTACTTCTCATGTTCCTGGGGTTTCAGGGGCTTGTGTGACACCTATCCCACACTGCCCCAAATAACTGGTGTGCTGTGTAAAGGCATATACATATCCACCTAGCTGTTATTTTAAAAAAAGGAAAAAATGTTGTTTATTAGAGTTCATCTCAGTATATCCAGGACTGTACTTTGAAGAGAACAGCTGTGTCCTTTCCCCCAAAACAAGAAGGACAACTCCCACATGTATATGCAATAAAACTGTATTTTTCGTGTGGTTTTGCCTTTTTTTTTTTTCTTTTAATACAGACATTTGTACACTTTCTTACAAAACTGCAAGTAACTACACTTCTCTTAAATCATTTTTGGTCGGCAAGTACTGTAAAATCTTTGTGTGCAATTATCATGTATTTACAGGGCCTCGTGTTAGTGATTTTCAATGATTATTACAATAATGTCACACACTCTCAACATAAGACATGGCTTAAGATAAATATATTAGTAAATAAATATTCTGAGAACATATTTCCATACATGAAATGTGCTGCTATACATATACAGAATATATACAAGATGCTTTCTAGCTTTTAAAACATTTTTAAAAATGGTAATGAAGGAGAAAGAGCCCTTTGACCATATTACAAATCTTTACAGCAAATTTTATACAAAACAATTTTAAGTGCTATAAGACAATTTTAATTAAAAACATTTTAAATAGTGCCTCATGAGCCAAACACAACAACTGTTCATGTAAGTAGTAGAAAGGCATTTTGTTATAAAAACCATCTATCATGGCCAGCTAGCCTGTAAGTCTGCACTGGACAGAGTTTTATGTTAAATGCCAGAGCCAGCACAGAAGGCAGGTGTAGGTGTCTGTGGTACGGCCTGCAGAGACTTGTACCAGCAGAGATTCCCACAATATGTGGGACCAGTACATCTGGGATCACCATGAGCCAGAATATTCAAATCTTTTGAAGAACCGCTTTTGCCACAATTTGCTGTTTTTGTTACAGAGTACAATGTATCTCAGGTGGCCTTTACAGCACCTCACAAAACACCAAGCAGAATAACCAAGCTAGTATACCATAGCTTCTAGGATGCATTTCTTTTTTAGTGGAGGAAGGAGAGGGTAAGACTTAAAAATTAAAAAAAAAATCCAAAAATCACAAACCTTTAGTTTGTTCTCTTAACACATACCACTTACTTCAGTCATTCAGAGAATGAATAAATTTTTAATAAGCTTTATACACAGAAAATGTGTTTATTGAAATTTTTCTTTTAATCTTATACCCAGATACTGCCTTGTAATAATTCTCTGAACAGCTGAATTTTGGTGCTTGTTGATTGAAAAGATGTAATGTGAATTCCTTTAGCTGGAACTCTTTTCCTAACTCTTTTACTGGGTATGAAAGCAAAAGGAAATAGACAAATGTATTTGTTATTTCTTAGATCTTTCCTTCTTTTAAAATAGTTCATTTGGGACTACAGAGAATCTAAGTTAGCTTTGCTGGGTCTCACAACCAGCCCAGTGCTGTCAAGGACATTGCTTTGGCAGAATATGAAGTGTACATCTCTATTTCATGTCTTTGAAGTATCTCCAAAGTGAACTTAGGACAAATCTTTTCAGAAGACTGGCACTGTGGGCATTAAATACTTAATTTCCCTTTAGAAGAATTCCTGCTGTGAATACACCACAGGATGACACTGTGTCCTCAGGCACATGCAGCATGACAGGCAATTTAACCCATGCTATGGTAGCCTCTTACTCAGAAGCTGCTGTTTCCACAGGAAACAATTGCTATCAGAAGTGACGACATAAAGTATCTCATGATAACAAACATCCCCACTAGGACAAGAACAAAAGTATGTGCCCAGGCTAATGGGGTACAGAAAGCACTCTGTACACAAGACAAAAATGAAGCACAACCAGCTGGGCCCAAGAAACCTTTAAAACAGATCAATCTATGGAAGCTACACCAACCACAGCAAAGAAGAAAGCAATGATTAAACCAAGTCCCTCGCTTTCCCACACACACAAAAGGTGACAAGCACTGCTTCCCTTAGGCATGCTTGCAGCCTGTAAGGAAACAAGAAATCCTGTTTCCAAAATCAGCCAGCAAAGCTGCAAGCACACTGCAAGCTCTGTTTTCCTGCACATGCCAGCATTCCTCACAGCTGTAACGGGCTACAGGTGCCTGAAAAACTTCCTATGGAAGGAAAAGTTCATTACCTACAAAGGTAATAATACCCTTTCTAAGCACTTTGTTCGAGCATCTGCTTGAGGGAGAGGTCCCCAGCATTCTTCACTGGTCAGAAGATACAATGAGGTCCACGGTTTAAATACAGGAAGTGAGGATGAGAACATTCTGAGCTATCAGTTTCCTTACCCCACTCTGTTAAAACTAATCCTAATGGCAGGACACCCTCCTAGCCAAACCATCAGAGCAGCATGAACGGGGAGAGAAGGGAAGAGGAGAAAGGAGACAGTCCAATGCTTCACCTCCCTCAAAATCACTCACATAACTTGCTGGCTGCTAGGATTTGCTACTGGGATTAGTCAGTATCTGAGCATCCATTCAGCAGCTGTATCCCTCTGGATTACTATATTTCAAGGTGCTATCTGGTTTCTAAGGCAGTTGTAGCCCTGAGCTTATCAAAGGCTGGACTCCTTCAAGTAGGAGATAACAGCATCTACACATAGCCTGGCTTATTAAACACACTGTGTTACCTCTCAGCAAGAGGTCACTTCTAAAAAGAAAATATAAATAACACTTTGTCATTAATATAGAAATGGCACTAGAGCTCAGAAATGCTCCACACCATGTCCCACATGGGCTTTGCACACAAATCAAGGCCTGAAGGCTTCAGGCAGGAGGGACAAAGGAGACAATCAAACTGAAGTGAACACAGAGGAAGCAGGGGAGGGACTTCTCCACATTACCACTTTTGTGTGTTTGTCAAAGCTTAAAAAAAGTTAAGTCCATGAGAATTTGGAGTCTCTGATAAGCTCCACTTCTCCATCTGGGATCATCTGGACAGGTCTTAGTCACTGATTTGGCTTCTCTCCAAGGGATGAGATCCAGCACCTGAAGGATAAAGAAAACTAAGGAACATTGCATCTATAATATTGCACACAGTTTTGGGCCCCCAGAACAAGACACTCACTGACTGGAGTTCTGCAGAGCCAAGATGCTCAGAGAGCTGGAGCACTTGGTGTGAAGGGGCTGAGGGATCTGGGCTGTTCAGCCTGCAGTAAAGGCATCCCTAGCAGCTGTGCAATACCTACATGGAGGTTGTCCAGTGATGAAACCACAGTTTTCACTGACATGCATTCTGAACAAGAAGTGTGGAAGTTAAGTGGAAATATGAGATGTTCAGACTGGATATAAAGAAAATCTTTTGACTATAACAGCAGTCAAGCCACAGGAGTCCAGAAATGGACTGCATTCTGTGTCCCTGAAGGTTTATCCAGCCTGACTGGATTAATTTGGTCTAATCTCACAAACTTGGTCTGGTCTCAGAGCTGCCTCTGCTTTGAGCAGGAGGTTGGACTAGATTATAGCCTGAGGTTCCTTCCAAACTAGGGTACCTTGTGATTCTATGAATACCCTTTAAAATAACCCTGGCAAGGCAGGTAAGAAATATCCCCCTCTTTCTGTGAGTGGTTATTTTTTCTCCCTTGTCTATGTCCACAGCACAGAGTTTCCCACATATTCTTCTATGGCAATTCCAAGATTTTCACCTTTTTTTAAAAAAAAGACCTTTCAACTAGTCCGTTGTCTCTCACAGTGGCCGTCCCTGTTTAGGCAACTCACCACAGCTGCCATGACTAGCACAGTATCTCTTGCTGTGTTAATTCTAATGGGGGTCCCCTCCCCACAAAGATGAGCATATTATAGAGTTAATCAAGATATCATCTTCTCTGGCTATAACCAAATGAGCACAGGTAACCAGGGAATAACACTTTGGGGTGAATGGTTAGTCAATAACCTGCTCTTATGTGAAGGATGGAGCAACCTTATGGCTGCAGGTACCTAGGTAGCTGGCAGCATTTCATACACTAACAAAGAAAGGTAGCAAGTAATCAAAAAAAGCACATATATTACCTGTGGCCTTTGTGGTCATCATAAGCTTCTGGGAGTTCAGAGTGGGACTGGGAAAGGGCATTCCAGTTTCCTCCTCCTGAGAGTAGTTCTGCCGCAGGAATGATGTTGCCTCATAGCACACCTCCCTCTCGACCTGTACCTCTCCAATACCTTGACAGTGCAGGTAAGTGTCTAGCTCAGGTGTTCCATCCCAGGAGCTGCAGCCTCCTATGTGGGTCCCTTGGTGCTCTGGTGGTAGAATCAGCTCACAGTCTCTGTCTTCAGGAATTATGGGAATGCGTTGACCCAGATCACAAACACCCTTACAGCAGTTTGGCAAGGTGTCATCAGGAAGCGTGTACTGCACATTCACTGCATAGTCTTCTGTATAGCAGCCACCACCTCCACTGCCACTGCTGCTACTACAGGCTACCTGCTTCTCTTCATAGAAGCAGCAGGGCAACCCCTCATATTTTACCCCATCTGTCCTATGTAAGTGGTCTGAGTTAATACTGTACAAGCCTGGGGTGTTCCCTGACTGTGGTTCAACTCCTTGGCCACATGTCCCCCACAGAGGAGAGCTAAGGAAGAGTGCACTGCAGTCAGTTGTCCCATTGCTAGGCTCCAGGGCAGAGTGCTGGAATTCAAAGCAGCATGCGCATGCCTGCTCCGAAATCGACCCTGCTATCTCTGGATTCTTCCAGTTCCTTTTAACATCCAAGGCAGCACCAGGAGTGGCCTCAGGTCCTCCCTCTGAGGTAGTGCCATTTGGATCCCTGTGCTCTAGTGAGGAATTACTGCTATAGTTCATATCCATGCTGCAGTTAGACAGTTGGTCCCCTGAGGAAGAAGCTGGCACAGGCCGGCAGTCAGCACCCACCGTACCATGACCGTGAGCTGGAAGCTCGTCCTGGTGGGGGCCCTCCAAGAGCACAATTGCACCCCTGTTTGCACCACCAACCTCACCCACTCGGCAAGGGCTCCTGCTGCGGTAAACGTACGGGTCATAGTCACTGCTCAGAGAGCTGCGGAAGGTGGAGCAGCTCCCATAGACCCCCTGGTTACTGACCTCAGTGCAGTCAACCATGGAATCACTGGAGGAGCAGTGGCACTGACCAGAACTGCTGCTGCTGCTGTCACTCCCAGGGCAGTCAGCCAAATACCCACTGCACACTGAACGATGGCCGTGATAGCAGCTAAAGCTGGAGGTACTGCCGCTCTCCAAGCGGGACGAGGGCATTACGTGTACCACAGGAGGGAAAAGCATGCTGCTACCAGGCTGAAAGGCACGGGAAGGACCCTTTGAGGAAATGCCAGCTGGAAGCTGTCCATCTTGCTCAGGGTAACTAAGGCCTTGGAAGTAGTAGTGCTGATACATGGTCTCGTATCGGGAGAAGCACGCTGCTTTGGAAAAGTTGCGTCCACCAAACTTGGGCCTTCGGAAGTTGTGAGCTGGAGAGTAAGCCCTGTGCTCCAGGCTACAGTGATGTGTGTTTAAAGCATGGTCCAAATGGATAGGCTGATAACTGCGAATGTAGGCCGGGGACGGGGCTTGGTAGAGGCTCTGCTCGCCGTGTCGCTCGAGTGTCAGCAGGGTGATGGGGTTTCCGTGAGGGTCCATGCTTGTCCGAGTGGGATACGCCGTGATCTGGCTGGCTCTGTGCACTCGGCCCGGGTAATGCACAGGCAGAATCACCCTCTGCTGCCGGCTGCGCGCTGGGTTGATGGATTCCAGACAGATCGGAGCTGCATTCCCCTTCTTCTGTTCTGAATGAGAGAAACAAGAATGGAGAAGTAGAACGAGCAGAAGGATGTTTTGTTTCCACGTCATTACATTATGCTCCATTTTTTTACACAGAAGGAAATAAGAGCTAAACAAAACAATAAGAGCAAAACCAAACAAAGGCATGTCTGGAAAACTGAAGCACTCAAATGTATTTGCTTAAAAAGCAAAAGAAGTTAACTTATTTCAATACTGTTCTCATACATACAAAATCTTTTGCTTACATCTTGCAGAGGTTGAGAGAGGCTGGAAGTCATTGCTCAAATTTTCACTTTACGCATTTTTACATAAATGTGCAGCGACAGAAAACTTTCTTAAGACAGAGGAAATGAAAGCAGGAAGAGGGCAAGTAAGGGAAACCACGTTCCAAATTACAAAGCCATGGAAAAATAAAAGCCCATACATTGTTTTCTTTGTAATTCCTAAGGGAAAACATATCCCTCTTCTCCAGTGTCCTTGCTCTCAGGGCTGCACAACACTGCCCTCAGCTGGGCATCATCCCCACCCCAAGGTTATGCCAGCAGCACTCAGCTGTCCTCAAAGAGTTTGGGGCTGACTGTATTTCCAGGGCTGTGTTACAATAAGGACTGAGAGCTCCATGGAGATTCACAATCAGGCACAGTTTTTATTTCATCTTTTAAGCTGTCTGGAATAAACACACCCAAGCAGGCACACTGCAGCACTTACCGATGATGTTATGGCGGCAGTGAGGGCAGGTGTGATGCTGCAGCAGCCAAGGATCCACACATTTCTTGTGGAATCGGTGAGTGCAAGGAATGACACGCAGTTCCTACAGGAACAGATGAAGGACCATGAAAAAGTACTTCCTAACAAGCGAATTTTTCACAGTTTGTCCCTAGTTTTTTCAACCTGGCTACTACATGGAGCAATTCCTAGTCAGGAAGTGAAACTGCACCCTAGGTGGGTTACAACAAGGAAGTGCTAAGAAGGGAAAAAATGGCATCAAGACAGCCAAGATCACAACAGATAGTGCTCAGCTGTCTCTAAAAGAACAGTCTGCAGGCACTTCAGAACTCTGTGCAGAAACAGGACATTTCTTTAGGACACTTTTTGTAGCATGTCCCTGTGACTCAACACCTTAAAGAAGGCCATCACTAAAATTTTCCTTAATATATTTAATGAACTTTAAAAAAAAAAAAAATCAAGAGTAATGATGTACCTTTCCTAGAATTATTTGCAATGGGAAACACTCAGGTAAAACCAAACCAGTGTACATGATACTTTTTCTCTTGCCCAGGACTCTTTATCCTTCAGCTATGATCTGTTTACAGGATTTCCTGAGCCTGATGGATATCTCAGAAACCTGCAACCAACCTTTCTTCCAAGTACTCCTCATGAGCTAAAGTTTTCAATTTCTAACATGCTTTGGCAAGGAGTTCCACAGGGCTACTACCTCCTGGTGGACAAACACCACACAACTTAGTATTCCTCTCTGTCCCCAAGTAATCTGGGTCTAAAGAGTCCTTGCCCACTGAATCATTTGGGGTTTTTTTACAGAAACCAGTCAAAATATTTGATCATTTTGTGACTACCCTTTCCTGAAGCACCTTCATTTCCATTCTGTACCTTTTGTGAGGTGAAGTCAGAAGTACACTTGTACTCAAAGTGAGAACATAACTAAACTTACATTGTGGTGCAATTCTGTTTTCTGTTCTGTTCTCTAGACATTCCCATCCCATTTCCAGTATCTGATTTGCCTTTTTAACTGCCATGATGCAGTTAAACTGCCACCAGTTTGCTTTCACAAAGCATCCAGTTCTTGTTCCTGAACAGCAATGCTCAGTTCCCAACCCATCCCTGATATATGTGAAGCTCTTCCCTATGTCTGTCACTTCAAGCTGAAGTTCATGCCTGAATTTCCTCTCCAGTCAGTTTGTACAGCCTGTTTGAAGTCCTTGTCTACCTTCATCCTTGCTACTCTGAATAATTTCCCATCAACTAACTTCACTAAACTTTCTATTTGCACCTTGCACCACTCAAATATGCAGCTGGTATTTTCTATTGCCTTAAAAATTATGACTCTATTATGACTCACTTCAAAAGAAAATGTACTCACATAATCTTTCTAATGGAAATGGATAGCTGTGAATACTGACTGCCTCTATTTTATTTCTTTTGAGGAGCCCATTTTCTATTTCAGCCTCTCGTTGCTTCCACTGGGTAGAACTGTCATGGACACCAAGCCCTGACATCAATAAAGTGACAGTAACTGAGGAGTCAAAAAACTTTTCCTGAACATTTTGATCTCTTTTCCTCTAGTTTCCCAGCAGTGCTGTGCATTTGACATTTTTAAGACAGGGTGCCATCAAATCTTGAAAAGCAAAACCCTAAGGATATTCCTTACCTCCAACAGAACTTGCATGCATCATCACCTTAGTACATGACTTGTCAAAAATACCCAGAGAACCAACTGCTGAGGCAACCCTGACTTCTTTGGGACTTGGTCTTCAGAAATGCAAGAACAGTGAAGGCAGTGACTTGCAAAAGGGATCCCTCACCTCTCACATTGCAGCATGGTAATTCAGAGCTGCAGGATGCAGCTGAGGCTGCTCAGTGTGATCAAAGTGACAAGTGGCACCACCTCAGTGCACAATGTACCCAACAGCCAGCCACGTACCACAGTGCTAAAACCACCTACATTCCCAGCCCATGGTGAAGAAACCTTTCATCCTTTACCTCCCCATCAATGTACTTCTCCAAGCAGATGGCACAGTCAGAGGTGGAGCTGCTACTGAGTGTATCCAGTGCTCCACAGCTACTTTCTCGGTGTCCCTTACTTTTGGACTTAAATTTCCTGGTCTCCATTTTCTCCAATGCTTGCACTGCAAGCCTGTTCATGGAATTCTACATGAGAAGAAAGAAAAAAAAAAAGAAAAGAAAAAAGGAAAAAAAAAAAGCCAATGCTGCTGTGTAAGGAACTAGAGTGTAGTAGCAGAGAAACACCATATCTTACAGATCATGTCAGGTAAAACTGATGTATAATTTCTTAAATTAAACACAGAGAATGCTAATTAGAATTCAGATCAGAAGCCTCATGAAAAGAATGTATGCACATGCAGAAGTGAGAATGACAAACTACTCTGAATTAGAACTGGGTGAAGGTGCTGACAAAGGGGATACACTGCAACTGCTCAATTGTTAGGTAGCAACTATTCAAGCCTACATATAAAACTTGGCCAGGAACTTTTTAAAAATATGTCAGTATTGATTGTAATGCCCCAATATACTGTCATCACGACATTACCTGGAGCAACACTTGAGAAAGGGATTAAAATGAAATGTTATAAATTAGCTGCATCATTTCCTCCAGGACAAACTCAAAGTATGTCACCTGGAATTTCACCTAACCAAACTTTTTACCTTGAAAACCCCTCCCATTTCAATACATGTCATCCTACTGAAATAATTTACTATTTATTTTTGATCCACTCCACAATACAGCAGCAAGAGTCTGGACTTATTTAGAAGTATACCAGTGCTACTGATAACCTGTGAGCAAGCAGAAATGTTCTTTCTTCCCAGTGGCTAAGTGGATTGTTTTCATTTCAGGATTTAACTGAAGGAACAACATGGATCAACGTAAATCTCCTTTAAGGATATTTTCAAGTTCTTCCAAAGGCCTACACGCATGGATAGAACCACACAGCCACCAAGATGGCTATTATTTAGTCAGCACCCTGTATTTCCAAAAGTTGCAAGTGCATTTCAGGACAAAATAACAGAAGCTAACTTTCAGAATTCAGTGAATCCCCATTACTGCTCTTACCTGACTACGTCGCTGTTTCAGTTTGATCTTGACAAGAAGAATGAGGCAAACAAGAGACACAACCACAAAGAAGGCCAGGAAAATTCCCATATCAAAGTACTCGGTGGGTTGCTTAAAAATTAAAATAAAGGTATTATTTCTCCTTCCTTTAGATCATACTCAAATCTGTTGTTTCTTTCTCTTTTAATTTTAATGGGGCAGCTGCTGAATGCACACAATGAGAATGGCAGGAGTCAGAGTACATTGTTCTGTTCGTTAACTGGGATTCTGAGACAAAACCTGTGTTTCATGTGCCACTGCAAGTGAATAGAATACACAGAATGGTATCCATGAGATGTCAGGTTTACAGTCTCTGCACTGCAAAATCCAGACTTTTAACTGAGTGAATCACACCAAACCAAATTTTTATAGCTTATTGAGTTGCTTATGCATGTAAGTGACTGAAAAGCAACATTTGAATTTTCAAAGAATAGCCTACTTCTCAAATACATTTATTAACAGAAGGATTCTCTTTAAAAAAAAACAAACAAAAAAAGAAACCAGAAATCAAACCAAAGTGGCCAAAGTGGTAACTGGGACATGGAAGACCTCTAGTTTTGTTCTTCTGTAAACTATATGTACAGAGTGTTAGGAAAAAAGTCTGGAAAAACCATTTTATACTACAATTATAAGTATCAGATAATCTCATAGTCAATCAGATAATCTCATAATTTTTCCATCTTTAAAATGCTACACAGAATTATTAGTTAACACAGGGCAAACCACCTTACAAAACTGAACCATCAGGAGTGTGCAATAACTAAGCTACTTAATCAAGGAAAACTGCAGTGTGAATTTTTTAGCCATTTCTATATTTAAAAATATCCTTCTGAAAGATAGCAGATACCACACTGTGGATCCTGTACTTACACCAGGTACAGTTGCTTGTCCACAGTGCAGTTACTCAGTTTATTTAGGTCAACAGAATTTCACAGGTATTAATGCACACAAGGAGCACCAGAACATCTTCACCCTCAGTGCAGGGAGCAAGCCCTGCCTGCAGTAACAACAGCACTGTGATACCCAGAGAAAGGATCTGAAAGTCTCACCCGTGGGGGGCGATGCTGAATCCTGGCCCGTGCCACTTTCTGCTTGTTCACTATGTTCATTAGCTTGACAGCATCAGCACCTTTCACATACACCACTGGTCTCTTCAGAGGGTCCTCTGAGCCCTGGTTCAGCTAGAATTTGAAAAAAAAAAAGTAGTCTGCTCAAAAGGCATGCTTCAGGAAAACCACTTTCCTTCTGGACAATGCAGAGAGTGGTTAAGGAGTATGAACATGGAATTGATTTCAAGCACTGATTGTTCTTTTCTAGCACAGACCTTTAGTTAAGTACTCCACAGAATGAAACCTGAATTAAATTTTTGACTTATGTTTATTTTTTTATGGACCAAAACTAAGATTAAGGATAAGCAAAAGCTATTTCTGTAGAGCAGCTTTAACTTAGCTGCATTATGTATCAGTGCAGATATTAATACTGTAATGTTAAACCTCACAATGAAGAAGAATAAAAATCTGCACATTCCAAGTGTAGTCCCGACTACATTTTATCACTCTTTCTATTTCAACATTGTTCAGAAAGCTGAAGAAATTTCTATGTGAATAATCTCATATCAGAGTCCTGCCTTTCAGGTTCAAGTTAAGTTAGCAATTTCTGACGTTCAACTCTACAAACTCACTCAAAATTGAGTTCTAGCAATGATGAGATCTACAGTTTGCAGGATGGGGGTCCTCAAAGACTAAAGCATTTGAGTAGACCACATCATTCACCCTGAAATTTCCTTCCAGTCTAGCTATGTTTTGTCAAAAAGGTCAAATCAGAGAATCAGAAAATAATGTGTGTGGGAAAGCATGTCATGAGCCCAACCTGATCAAGGCAGGGTCAACTATGACATCAAATCAGGCTGCTCATGGCTTTATCCAGTCAAATGTTGAAAAAAAACCTTCAAGTATGGAGAAAGTGCAACTTCTCTGGCCAACAAATCCAGAACAACAATCTGCTAAATCATACACCAGAAAGTCTAGTAACTAGACAAGAGAACTGTTCTGTTAAAAAATGGCACAGCACGTTAACATTATAGCTTATTCTGACTTACAAGAAAAATATGAGTAGAGAGGCTGGTTGATACAAAACAAGCAATGCACTGACAAGCAGATGGAAATGGTACAGGGGAAAGGAAAGAGATGACAGGAATGTGAGCAAATAGAACAGGAGTATCTTATGGCTGAGATTAACATATCTGCATTGTTGACAGCTACCTGTTAGTTCTGGCTAAATCCTGTAGAAATTGCCAGCTGACTGGTCCATCATCCTGATTAAAGGACTCTACTTAAACTGAGCAGATGATGATAACAAATTCCATTGAGACTTTTTCAAAGTGCTTCTTCCTAGTTTTTGACTGATTTTCTGAGAACACTGATCAAGCTACTTTTAAGGCAGGTGTCTTGTGATGAGCTAAAACTAGCTGAAGTATCCAGGGATCCTATGTGACTACAAGCCTTGCTGGCCTAGGGCCAAATCCAGTCACTGTCCTTCCATTCCCTGACACATACTCTCTCTCATGATTTCTTGTCTCAGAGAGAATTCTCCCAGTGTCAGACTCTTGCTAAACATGATGCTCTGGGTGTTACTCCTCTTCAAATATGCAAAACTAAGGAACAAGTCAGACTTCAAAGAGCATTTCTAAAAATAAAAGTTTCACTCTAAATTTACAGCAAAAGATACTGAGACCAATGGGAATAAACCCCTTTAGGCAAAGTCCTTTCATTTGGCATGTACCAAATTATCTGAGGGCAATTCTTCTGGTCAGGACTGCCTCCAATTTCTGTTCATTGACTGGCAGGAGGGACTGCCTTTGATAATACTCTACTCCTCCCCTTCAAAGCAATGTCTCTTATTTGTTCTAGTGCTTGGTAACAAGCATACATGAGAAAACTTCCTCAATGTCTTAGGGTATTTCCCTTTGAACCAAAAATACTCAGTATTACCTTATGTCAGTTTTCCCTCCACTGTTATCTGTCATGGTTTTCCACAATTCCATTACGAGTGCCAAAATGGTAGTTATTTTAAAGACAAAGCACCCCTGATGTGAAGGGTTCTGGAGATTTTAGATGAGAATCAAAATCCATTACAAACAAGCATCCAGAGCAGCATGAGAACAGAGTCAATCCAGTAACTGTTACTTTTAGAGTATGAAAGCTACATCCACTCATTCCTCTCTCTCTTGTGTCAGTGTTTCCACAGGCTACTGCTCTTTCATCTAACAGAGTCTGCTTATTCTGTCAGCTACTGCTCTAAGCCACTAACCTTCTTGATTTTATGGGTACACCCAAAATATTCAACATCCACTCGACTAGTTTCCCAGCTCTTGGGACAGATGTACCCACTTTATTATTTATAATCAAGCAGGAAAGCTGTTGTTAGAAGGAAAAGAGCAAGAGACAGTAACTCAGCTTCCCAGAGCAGGATGGTTGAAAGAAGCTGTAACACAGAGTTAAAAAATAGAAAAAGACAGATCACATCTTTGTGAAGATACTTTTCCTGTGTAGAAAAGGGGAGAAAAACAACCCTGTGAATGTTTTCAAGCTCAAGGTTGCAACTCTGATGCACATGCAGACCACAGTACTCAAAGCATCCATTGCACAGGGTCTTCTGCATTCCTTTGTCCAATGGATACTCATTTCAGAATTAAAGCCAGTTTTAAAAATGTAAACATTGATGATCTCTCTTTCTCCCCAGGAAACACAGGCTGCACTTAAAAACCTTCAGCTCCACTTGTTTCTGCTGTAACAGAAACAGCAGTTTTGTTCCAAGATGAAACAGAACTAAACCAAATGCAGACTATTTTTGTGCTTATGTTTCTCCACTGAAGTAACTCAGAATTGGTTGAAGTATGTTAAAGCCTTTCATAGGGCTATTACCTCACCCACTTCAAATAAAAAGATGAAAGTTATAGCAAGCCTTGGAAAAAGAAGAAAAACCCTGCTTGTCCACAAAATACATAGGCAGAAATCATCAGCTGTAAATGAGAAAGAAATGGTTATAAGTTTTAAAAAGAAACTTGTTTAGAATCAGATTGTTTTGCAATCTCAAAAATAGCAGCTGTTCAACAACACTATTGATCACAGGCTGGATAGAGCCAAACATCCCGTGTTTTATACACAGAGCTGGGCAAAGAAAACCTCCTTGATTAGATACTGGGCCACAAAAAATTTGCCTTCATCCTCTTTCAAAACTGTAAACCCAGACCTGCATTCTGGATTCTAGCAAAAGCTAGAAGAAAAATCTAACTCCCCCAAATTTTCCCTTTCTGCCAGGTTCCCAACACCTACATTGCTTCCTGCCTGACATTGCTTCATACCTGATCAATGGCATCTGGGTTTTCAGAAACATCAAAGATGACCGCTGTGGCTCCTCGCTGTACTGCTCGTTTTGCCTGCAATAAGAAAGACAGCATCCTCAGTCCCACCCCAAAAGGTAACTTCTTAACTCAAACATCACTCCCTCTCCTCATCTCCAGATAGAAGACTTCACATTTCGTGTTTCTGTATAGTTTAAAAAAAAGACAGAACAATTACAAACACAGGAGTTCCTGAACCAGCATGGAATGTAGTAAAACTTCACTAAAGCTCCTACAATGTCTCTGCTCCTCCTTTCTCAAACTCCTCTTTCAACAACCTTTTAAAGGAATTCAAATTAGATTTAGACTCTCTAAAGACATTAATAATACAAGTATTTTTTTAAAAAATTATGTTCTTTTCCCTCCATTTTACTTGGAAGTGCCATTAAAAACCATCTTCCCTATGACTTGGGGTGGAGACAAGCTCCCTAGTGTAGAAAATTAAGGTGGACTGGGTTCTTTGTACCTTTTCAGTATAATTCTCACAAACTAGGATATCACAATGTCAAAATGTCTCTCAGAGAATACTGCTTTTTCTGACCATCAGAGGTCAGAACTGCTGCATATGCTTCTTATGTTGATCAGAGCTCCTAAATGCACAGCTTTTCATCAAATACAGTCCAGACCTGGAGTTACCAACTGCAGAGAGAAGGTATTAGAAGGTATTAGAAGATATTAAAATCTTCTAAACAGACAGAGAAGAAAGTATTTTAATTACCGAGGCTAACACAGGGGCTCTATCCTGTTTGTACCACTGACCTCTGTATGTACTGTTCAAATGCTGCTCAGTGGCTCCACAAAGCAGTAATTTTTCAAAATCCTATTGCCTTTACGGACACAAGAAACTATTTATCCAAGCATGACAGCTGTCACCACCACAGTATTAAACAAGAAGGAACTGGCCCTGCACAGAGACTACCAGAACTAACATTGATACATAAGAGAAACCTATAAAAGTGATAAATTATGAAACATTACACAGCATTTTCCTGGAAAAATGTTGGCCAACACAGAGAAGCTGGTTTGAATACACAAAGGTCATTTTTCTTTGCTCTATTCTTGTATTTTAAATCAACAAGGCTCATCAGACAGCACATGAGGGAAACCAACTCCCAAACTGGAGCTTTTTCTCAGCCCACCAGGTATTTGTCCCCTTTGAAGTCGGCACACCTGGTTAATGACTAAGAACTGCTGGGGAGGAAGAGTTTAAAGGAATTTACCACCCATTCTCCTTCGCAGTAGCCCTGAGGTGAGGGCTCATCCAGGTTTCCCAAAAAGGCACCCCTTATAGCACGCACTGCTTATACAACTGTTCAGGCTATTCAGATTGTTTTTTCAGGATGATCAGTCAACAAGCAAGGCCCCTTGATCTCTGAAGAGATTTTTAAAGAGATTTTGCAGATCAGCGCTGATAAAAACTCCTTAATTGCGTGAATACACCGAACGAGCAGCAAGTTTCCCCCACCAGGTGTTAAAAGATGAAAAGCACCGAGTAAAAAAATCGTGCTGCGGAGAGCAAGCACAAATTGGGGTGACCCGTCTGGCCATCGTGCCAACTGCAGCGCGGGCTCGGGCCGCCATCCCCGCTGGGCCCTGAGGGAGCGGCGGCCCCGCACAGCGCCCCCCTGCGGCCGCCGGAAGCGGGGAGAGCGGGCACACGCGGGGCTTTCACTCCTCGCTGCGGTTTAAATCCTGAAAGCCGCGGAAAGGTTCGCTCCGGCCAAACCTTCCGGGCTCTGCCGGAGAGGTGAGACCCTCCGTGCGCAATGTGCTGAAGAGCCACGGCCCGCACGGGGAGCTGGGCGCCGGCGCTCTCCAGGCTCGGTGGCCGCCCGGCGGGCCAGGTTCCGCTGGCCGGAGATCAGAGCGCGGCGCCTCCGCCTCCCCCCGCCTCCAGCTCGGCCTTAAACCGGGCAGTGCGGAGGGAAAGCAGAGCAGGGGGAGCAGAGCAGGAACGCTTCTGTTCGCTGGGCATTCCCTCCTGAGCTCGGCTCCAGGAGCGCACCTGTGCCTGGACACCTGCCGGCCCCGCTGCCGCAGCCCCCGAAATACCGCAGCGCGATTCTAAACGTCTTTGAAAATGCCCTGCCCGCTACTCAGTAATCAGGGCAGCTCAAAATAACACGGCAATTTAAAGTCCCACTTAAAATAATGTCAGTCTGTAATAGGCACGTGATTTTTTTCTTTTTGGGCTGGCCAGCATTTAGACTCACCCGAGTCATTTTTCTAAGCAAAGTGACCAAACCTACAAGCTGGACGAGGGGGGAAAAGAAGCTAATGCAGTACACGTTTTACTTTTACATTTACAATACTTGTGGCAAACAGACATTTCCACAATTCAATTCCCATTCATTTGCCAGGCCTATTTCTTTCTATGATTGTCTTCTGTGGCTTAAAACAAATTACTGCCACTACATACCAGTATTATTCTCCTTTTGTAAAGAGTAACAGAAAACAAACAAAAGAAATGGTAATTGCACTTCACGTAATTCAAATGATCACTTTGTTCATAGTGATAACAACTTCCCAGTCCATCTCTGTGTTCAGAGTCTACAGTTTATGCTATTACAGAACAATGGACATTACCGATAAAATGAACATTAAATACAGTCGCAGATTAAAATCTGGCAGAATTTACTAGGCCTTGTAATCTAGGTAAGATAAGAGGAAATACATATGACAAAAGTCCAAGAAAAATCTCTCTCCACATCTCCAGGACGGAGGAATTTTCATTTATTACCTCAAAGAACACCAGAAAGATTTTAAGAGCTCTGCACTACCTCCCTCTGGGTCAGGCAAATACAATAAGGAAGTAACAACTTCCTTGATGAGGCAAACTTTCATCCCAAGGGACCAGATAATTATTAAACAGGTGCACTGTTCCTCTCATTCAAATCAGGTAGGATAGCAACAATCAAAACAGTAAGTTCAGCTCCTTCCTGGCATCTTGAAGGACTTTGCATGCTTGCACATATGAACATGGCAAGCATCTCCTCCTCTGCTTTCTAGTATGGTTTCATCCCAATTAATGTTTCAGTTTTTATGCAAAAGTGCAGAAACCATCCTAAGAAAAACTGCTTAACAAGGTTTTCCTTTAAGAGAAAAATCATACCAGCATCAGCCTTCATTCATTGCATTCACTTCTTTGCCAGAGTTAGAATTGCCTGACAATATTTGGTAGTATTTGCACCTCAGGACATGACACTTCAATCTAATGGATTTCAGAGAGTGAATAAATTACAGATAAGAGAAAGACTGAGGCTTAAACCATAGGTGGGGAGATCAAAGTTCATTAAGCACTGCAAGCTCTGATATTTACATCAACACAGTAATGCATTACACATCTATTAAGAGAGTATCTTTTGTTGAAAATGGCTATTGGTAGAGCCAGATTACTACTTATAAATAAACTTTTAAGTTAACATCCTGGATAATACTGATGGGCTGAAGGGAGAAAAGGATGCTTTAAAAGCATTGGCTGTCTGTGTAAGCCACAGATATATCCTGGTGTTATAAAATTATGTTCTCACAAATGTTTTTACATTAAAAACTACCTATCTCTCTTTGTGGATTTGTTCAATTGTTCACCCAACTCTAGGTATCATCTTTTTGGAACTTAGTACACTCTAGTGAACAAATATTAATTGTAATTATGGTATGTGCTGCATGAGTGGGTTAATTTATTCCCTGGGTTAAGAAACTCATAAAGCTGGGGGAGATTGAGCAATGGGTTTAAGGAGTAACCAGTACAGATACCAGTAAACTCCTTTTAGCAAACTATTCCATCAGGTGTCAGCATTATTAGCTGGTCCTCCAAAATAATCAAGATGGGAAGCACAAGAGTAAAGATATGGTACATAGAAAACAGTCCAATGGATACCAAAAGCAAAATGCTGCTAGAACTAAAGGTAACAGCACAGCTCCAATCGGTATAACAGCTTTTTCCTATTCCCATTCCATTTTTCAGTACATCTTGGGGTTTGGGGCAGAAAATATGGTATTACTCTAAATCAATGCAGAGACATTGAACAAAGTGATCAATAAAATTGGTTTGTAGCTGAGAACTGAGCCAGCCTGAATTTCCTCTGTCAGTTTTTGAGGGCTTTTTCCCTCTCAGTTTCTCTATGAACTAATAATTATTAAACTTGAGGCATATTTTCTGTATATTCCCAGCCCATCAGATCCAACAGTCTATGTCAGATCTCTCTCTACATTGTGGAGTCAGTGGTCATTAATCTGACAAAAGAGTGGGATTATGCAAGCAGTGTTAAGTGGAACATTTTTCATAGCTGATTCTATCATCAGCTGTCTTCTGGTGCTTTGAAATTAGAGAAGTCAGCCTCTCACATAGCATACTGGTAACTTATGAGCAACACTCAGTGACATGCAACTTGCAAACTGTGAACCCAAGGAACAAAATTCTCAATGCAAAGGTGTAGTGTCTTGTTTTACTGCTCTGGAAAAGCAGTTCAAAGATTTTAACAGTCTTGACTGCTAGGGAATACAGCTGAAGGATGGGATTTCCATCTGCAATATTTCACCAAAGTAAGTTATGAATATAGCAAGTCAGTGGTCTTGGTCTTCTCTTGAGCAGACTCAAAAGTAACAGTGTCTTCCAATATCAATTGATTTGCACCTGTTTTCTCCAGATCAAGTGAGACCACAAAGATATAGACAATATTACTGAGATATGATAGAGAATATGCAGAATTAGAAGCCTACCATACCAGGGTTTAACTTTCTGCAGTTTTGAGAAAACCTGAGTTAAGTCTGGACAAACCCAGAAGTTCTAATGATGAGGAGACCACTGGTTCTTACATAAATGCATGAGGAATCTGCAGGTTGTGACAAGGAGATGTTGCCACTGCCACTTTGCCATTCCAGTCAGCTGAATGCTATTCTGACCCTGATACTCTAAAGCCCTAAACTTCTTCAGGAGAAAGGAATACCGTAAATAACCCTGTTTAAAAAAGCAGTGGGTATAACTGCACCCCCATTCTATGGATGGCAGTGTTAGATTTTCAGTATGGCAAAAATGGCATCACATGAAGCCAGGCAATAAAATCCAAATCTGCTCATCACTAAGAACCTTATGTAAAACCCACAGCATTGTGCAAAGACACATTTTCTTTGCAACTGTGAAAAATGCAAAACCTTGCTTCTCTCAGAGCTACAGACAACCACATCTGAACAACCCTGGCCTCTCTCTTTTCTCCCCCTACACTGCTATCAGGCAATCACAGAAAATACCTTGTCCCTTGAACCAACACTGGAGCTAGCAAGCCAGGCCACAGGCCAATTCTGCAGGGCAGAGGAGGAAGGAGAAAGGACAGCCATCTACTTTGCAAACAGCACAAGTTACAAATTAACCAACTGATGCTTCAGACCTGTTAATGTACAATTCCCTGGTAATTCCAGAAACTCAGTTAAGCCAAGCATAAACAGGATGCCATTTCAAACCTTTTCTGAGATAATGAAAAAGGAACTTTCATATTTCTGTCTCAAAACGAAGGCAGAATATTAAAACAAGACAGCCTTGTCTTGTCCCCATGTATCACACCAGCATAAAACCCCTTCCAGACTCACATACTCGACCTCTCTGGCACCTTGAGATATGTTTTATACACATGCCCTATAGATTCTGAATTACACAGCATTACAACAGTTGCTTAGCAATTAAGGAACATAGAAAGTATGAAGCAGAATTTTTACATTTAAAAGCATAACACAATTTAAAACCAATGTACCTTTCTGTATTAAAGAAAAAAAACCCCACCAAACCTTAAAAAGCTATGTATTTGTAGTTTTAAAGAAAACTATCACCTCATGCAATACATAATCACATCAACAATATATATACACAGCAGTGTGATTCAACCACTCAGTGCTGAGAGGCTCTCAGATGGTTAAAATGAAGAACAAGAAAACTCAATGTCTCTCTTTTCTGGGGTTAGGGAGAAACACTGCTATCAGTTCTGAGCCTAACCGAGTAAGGACAGTAAGAAAAAGACATTTATTTAATCCTGAACACATCAAAGCCTGCCAGCTGCACATCTCTTAGGATACATTTCAGAGTCATGGGACTCCAGCCCCAAACCCCTGACCTCTGCTATCACCATTTTGCAGGCCAGCAGCCCTGTTGCTATGACAAGGCACAGTCACAGAGAGAAGGGTGAGCACTGGAAGAGATCAAAGGAGGGGACTGGGGTCTTGAACTAGATTACATATTCACAGAGAACCTAGCACACTCAGCAAGAACTGGGTGGCTGCATTCACAATTGATGGTTAACCCTTCAAGCTTTTCCCAGAACTTCTACATACAGTTGCCTTTGAAATATAATGGTCACAAGATGAGGATATTTTAGGAATTATGTACCAAACATGTACTAGATCATATGCTATAAAATACCACTACAGCCAATCCAGATAATTCTTAACTGAAGGTGTACTGAATGTAGATAGAAATGAACCAGATCTAAAATAATTGTGTAAATGTACAAGCATGTTGTGGTGCTGACAGAATAAAAAAAGAGATATAAGAAAGCATTGGAGAAGTTGTAAGTTAAAGAAACTATTAATGCAGACCACTATAAAAAGGCATCCCTACAGTACCCAAGCTGTGTAAAAAGAATGTACTGAAGTTCTCCTACAGGCATGTGCTCTAATAGAACACTAACTTTAGAATTATAAACTGGTATTTATGGACATCAAAAGGGAAAACAAAGAATTATACAAATTGTCTTATATTTAGAACGAGAAATGACAAAACTTTGAAAAATTGTTAATAAGAATTCCATCTAATCTCACTCAATTTAATGGTGAATGCTTAATATCATCTGTCTTGCTCAGCCTCACCCTCAGGAAGCTGACCTTCATCAACAGGTTGGTATCTACTGTGAACAAGGACATTTTAGAGATAACACGATTATCTGAGATGATGAAACAATAAATCCATATCTCAGTAGTAACAGAAAAAGCAATGCTCTTTGCAGGGTTATTAAGTGCCTGCATGCAGTCCCTAACAGTATGTTCAGACAGACATGATATATATACCAAGGTGAGTTGAGAAGAAGCAAAGGTATTTTCACTTCTACACACATCAAAGTGCTGCAGTCCTGGAGGTTCTTTGGCAGGGATGAGCATCTGCATCCAAGACTACACAAAGGCATGTAAGCCCTAGTAAGGGACTTCAAACTTTCTGAATGGACAAAAAATCATGTAAGATTCCCTAAAATCCAGCTGATTCTGTGAGATCCTCCCTGCCTACTACCAGAATCAGCCTGGGTAATAAGTTCAGTAGTAAAAATCTGCATGGTGGGCCAGTATTGCAGTTTAGCTAGCAACTTTTCATGTTCATGGCTGGCTAATACAGGATGATATGGCTCTTCTTCCAGTTATCCTTGGTTTTGCATTAATTTAGTTTCAAGGTCCCAGACTGTGGTGGGCCCTTGTTGTTAGTTTGTTGACTCTGTAAAAGAAAAAAAAAAATTAAAAAGGAAAAAAAAAAAGATAAAAAGAAGGGGAAAACAAAAATGAAAAAGGTGGAGGATTTTTGTTACAAAGGGAAACTGGAAACTTCTCTCCACGCAAGCAGAGACATGGCTGTATTGCAGAGGCCTCGGGGCAAGGATTAAAGAAAAACAAAATAGAAACCCTTCCATCTCTAATTAGGGTCTTCATTTGCCAAAGAGCCATTCCACAGCGGGAGGAATTACATTCAAGCCGTTGCTTGGATAACGTCTCCCAGCAGGTTGGCTCCTCAGAACAGGCTACTCCGAGCCAACAATTTCTGGTTACTTGGAGGCAAGCAGCCTGCATATTGTTTTAACTGGCCTGGCTTTTACAGCCAGTTTTGCTGAAGAACAATCTTCTATTCAGAATGCAGAGATAAAAGCTTCACTTGTTTTGAATTTGTCGCCAGTTTCTTTATCCCTTTCTTTTTTTAAACATGGGAATTATAGGTTCTGGAGATTGCATTATTTCCCTTGTAGACTTCAGTGTTTTTCTCCCTCTAGCCACTTGATTCTTTGCCAGTGAAGGCTGCTGTCTGGAGTCCAGCCATTCATCAGCCCCTACCTCATCATTAACACTGTGGTGCTGGCGGTCACAGCTCATTGCTGGCGACAGGAAATCCTAACTTGCAAGAGGTTAACCACAGCCCATAAACAGTCAGACTGGCTCATTAGTCCCTTACACTCGGCTCAAGCGACCCTCTGGGAGTTTCAACACCGTTCATGGACCTGAAGTCTATGGATTCTGTGCTCTTTGTAAATACTTCCTCCTCCCCACACCCACTTAAAAGCTCACTGTGGATCCTCAGGGCTAAGGTCCATCTTTCTTCCTATCCCACAGGGACCAAGTTATTGGAGCATTTTGAAAAATTACATGTCTGTGATGGATTCTCCTGGCTTACCAATTGAACAAAATGTCAATAGGCCAATAACTGAGACATTAATGCACTAGAATATATACATTCTTGTGATATTTTTAATAGTTTTTTGTGAGAGTTTCCTATCCCTACTGAACAGTTCCAAAGCCACAGCAATGCAAACACTAATAATACATAATTAATCTGTATTACCCAATTCATGTCACAAATATCTCCAACTCAAATGTTCAAAAACTAACCTGCTAGAATTGGAAGTAGCTTGGTCAGTACTCCCTACACTGACTGAAAAGCACTTCCCACTCATTTTGAGTTCACAGCATGATCACTTGTTTCATTTGGAGTCATTTCCTTGAACTCAGTACAAATGTTAAATCATCATGTTATCCAAAACCGCACCTCTAGATATCACCTGGTCATCAAAAAGATAAAACGTTTAGAGCAGAAAAACATGTTCTGGCAAATTATCTCAAAGCAGTAGGATATGAAAGCACAATTTGTGTAATTTTTTTTCTCTTTCCTTCCTTTCAGTCTTGTGAAAATCATTGCAAAACATTCCCACTTTATGTCTGCAATTTCTTAGGATCCAGCTTTTTACCACTGTCGATTGTATCTGCCCAACTTTTATTCTGAATATTGGAGTCCCTCTGATGCAGCTCTGGTTACATTCCGAAGTTCTCCAATTTCTTTCAAAGCCTTCTGTCTCCTAGTGCACCAAAATTAGGCATGTCACTCATCTGTGAAGTCCTAAATAATTCCATTCCCTGCCTCCATATCTGCTCCTTATTTTCTTCACTTTCTGGTCCATTTATCTGATTCTGCTTGCCAGGTTTCTTTTGTGCTCATTTCTATACTCTAACACAGCAGCACTTACTTGCTCTCTCACTTTTCTGTTTCAAACTCCATTTCTATAGTTCTTCCAACATGTTTACCACTATGCATTTCTCCTGTTAGAGACACAGGTAGATTCTACATGTAAAACAAAAAACAACTCTCATTCTTTGAAAGGCTTTGAAGGCACACAGAATAATGAGGGCCCAAAACCTTAAGAGACATTTAGCATTTACATATTATTGCTATTATTTGTAAGTGCAGCATGCCTTAAATAACTGTTCCTTAGTCTTTATTCAGCCCTTGACTTCCATTAATTTCACTGGGAGATCTGACTGAGCTGAACTCCAGTAACACATGTAGTACAACAACAGCTGCTTCTTTAGCTTAAGGGAGAAGCAGCTGTGTTCCACAGTTGGTTAGAAAGGAGTGAAGATGGTGGTGGGGACTGCTAAGGACTCAACTCTAAAAGTGGACATTTATTTAAAGTAATCAATGCAACAATAGCAAATCTAAGGAGTGCCCAGAGGGAGAAACACGAGAGAGGGGCCTTTGTTCATGAATAGCTGATGCTTCTCAGAACTGTGCAGGGAACATGGAAAGAAAGTTAGTGAAATAATACAGTAGCAGATTGCTGGCACTAGCTACCAATGGAAAGAGCTCACCACTAGCCATGAATGAAAACCTGACAGAGCTCCTTCTTCTGAGTGCATAACCTGATTCAGCCCTTGTTTGTCCCTTCCTTTGAGCTCTCTCCTCTTGGCTTTGATCCAGTTCTTTTCTTTCCTTCTGCATCTTTCACCCTACCATCCATACACAAACCTTTCCTCTCTCCACATTTCAACTGGCTTGCTTGCCAGTTCTCTTTCCTGTGCTCAACCTCAAAGGGACTGAAGAAATTACAGTGGAAAGTGGCAATGGAATGAGAGGATTTAAAGAGGGAATACATGAGAAAGATACTCATAAACTCAAGAATTCAGTTATAATGATGACACTGCTGTTTCATGCAATGGCCCTATGTTCTAACACTCTTAGATGCAGACTTTATTCTTCCTTTTTTCTTTCCCATTCAAATCCCCATCATCTATAAAAACTGGCTTGTTGCTAGTGTATGGTCTGTGGGGAGTGAAGAGACAAGGAGATGGAAAGCAGAAATACAGTGAGCTTTTGGCAAAAGCATTTTGTTCTATGTGATTTCTTTCTTCTTCTTCTTGTCTTTCTCTGTGTGCAATTATGAAAAGCAATCTTCTTCCTGAAAAAACATGTTATTATCCCCTCATCTCTTCTATGGTAAAGTTTTGTTAGAACTCTAGAAATCACTGTGCCTGTATGTTACAGAGGTGTGATCACACTGCTAGCACTGGGGAAGTAAGAAAAATTGATGCCAAAACATAAATGGCATCAAAAGTATTTCCAAAAATCATAGTATCACTTCAGATATAATTTTAAAAGATGTTTCATGGTTGTTTAAAATGGATGTTAACATTTCAGGTGTCCTGGACATTATAAATGATGTTGAAGTAGGGAATAACAAGAAACAATCATTATGGTATTACAGGTACTTATGATGTTTTTTGATGCTTTGGGAAAATTATCATTTTTCTCTTTCTCAATATATTCCTTAGAACAAATACAGTAAAGACAAACACAAACATGGCAGGGGTTACAATTATATATGCTAAGTTTTTTCACAGTAAACTGTAACTTTAGGTTGTGCTAAGACAACAAACCTCGGAAATAAAATTTAATGCAAAGTTAATGAAGACTGAAAGAACATGACTGATTCAGAAGGTCTGAATCCTAACAGTAGCCAGGGATGTTATTTTTCCCCATTAAAACTCATATTCATTTTTCATTACAAAACAATGGGGTTGATAAAAACGTTAGTTTTTGTTTTGATAGATTTCTGGCATGTTTGACATTGCATTATAGATCTATCATCTGGTCTAGAGCCAAAGGAGTCTAGTCTCACTCAAAAAGCTTTCTTCTATTTATAACAACTTCCTTCTTAACACAGAAGGTCTAGAGTTCAAAACAGCCAATATTAAGTTTATACTGTCAAAAAGCCTTTCTCAGTCTGTAAATGACATACATTTATGTCCACAGTGCCATCACAAAAAGCAGACCCTTCCTCCTCTCACTTGCTCCTACCTCCACTGGACACTACACTGTCAGCACAAACCTCCAGGCAGCCACACAGTGAAACAATCAAACCAACCAATCACTCCTATTATTAGTTTTCATCCAGACCAATTAAATTTGCCACTAATTTTTGAGACTACTGCCACAAAAAGAAGTACAAATGCTTTTTGGATGCTGTTTGCAAAGAAGAAACATAGGCTAACAAACAGAAGGAAGAAAAGGTCCCCAAATTGTGGCATAGATACCACAAGTGGGATGTCAACTACTTCAATGGATAGAAGAAGTTTTTCCTGAAGTGACAATATTTCCTACCGCAGCACAAGACTCATCACAGGGTGCCTTACTGCAGCTGTCACTACCAGTTCAAAGTGTCTGAACAAGTAAAGTTTTGGAAAGTTTTGGTTTTAGGCATGTCTCTCGTTAATTTTAGATCTTAATCTATAGCATAGTTCAGTCCTGATTTCTGAACAAGATTAGCATGGAAGAGCGTTTGACTAAATTCAATATGCATTTCTACAACTGAACTGAATCTATTTCTACAGGAAATGATCCAAATGTATATAAAACTATTAATGTTATAAAGAAACATAAAGTATACTTATACTGTCAGCAACCAATTTGAAATTATAACTGATTGCTTAATTTAGGTTATTAATATAAAGGTGTAAGTTGCTTTTGTTTAATTTGCCTTTTTTATTAGTTTTAGTAAGTCTGAAAGAAAAAAATTAAAATGGACTCCTCACAGGCTTTCTTGTTCCTCAAGTCTTAGAACAGATCTCTCTTTATTCAGGAACTAAACTACCAACATAGCCCCATAAATTCTCATTTGATTACCTTATAAGAATTTTTATACTTAAACTAAATTGTTAGACACAATTCAACTGTTAAGTGCATTTTCAAGTTAAGATTTTGGCCCCAGCCTAACTAGTATAATAATAATGATGACATGGCAAAACAAGAGATTCTTCTAGCTAGCATTTGTGTAAATTTTAGTAAACAAGTTCTTAGAAAAGAAGTGAATGGATATTGGAAGAACTGCTAGGAATTTCCTCATATTACAGATTTCTTTCATCTGAAGAAAACAGGAAGCTGTAGTAGCAGGGACATCCTGTCTTTGTTAGGTTATACTCAGATGCACATCCTCAAATACATATATCCTACTAGTACAGAAGAAGAGAAGTTCCTGGAAAAGAAAGAAGAACAAAAACCTTTCTTGTAGACTTTAATCCTGCAGAAAGGGAAGAAGTGCTATTTTAAACAAATCTTCAGCATTTTCTCAGTGTCCTGCACTGAAATAAAACCCAATGTTGTTGCTGAAGTGCATTTCTCAATCCTGACAGATGCAATTAGGGGTGGGGGAAGAACAGGGATCTGCATATTGGAGAGCACAGGACAGGTACAGTGCCATCATGGTGCAGTGGGTCACAGGATCCCAGAGTGGGCTGGGCTGGAAGGGATCTTAAAGAACACCCAGTTTCAACTCCCAGCCCTGCCAGGATGCAGGCAGACAATCAGTATTGCAGGCAACCCTGCTTCTGCCTTCCTCCAGCACAGCCCCACTGCTGGAGCAGTGAAGGAGTCTCATTGTGCTGTGAGCAGAGAGAAGGCAGGAATTCCAGGAGGGGAAAGGTTCCCTTTGAAGCACATGGCACCAAGAGCTTCCCAGTGACCATGGCAACAGCTCAGTGGGTTCCCAGCCTGAGAACCAAGTTACTACAGCCATGCCTCAAAAACAAAAAAAGTCTGAAAGAAGGAGAGAGGGGGAGGTGGGGTCGGGGGTGTGGGGGAGAGAAGCTGAAGCAAAATTAGCCTGGCAGAAACTGAGCGGCTCCCTGGTAGGCAAATCCAGCCAATAATGCTGCTCGGGTTCACGGGGTTTCCTTTTCATTTCCAAAAGCTTTCTTCTTCCTCTGTCATTCCCCTTCTAGCCCTATTCAGGAGCTCATAAGATCAGTAAAACCCAGGCCTTTGCTTTGCCTGCATGCAGCATGGCCTCAAACAGGGCTGCACTGTGATCAAAGGTAATGGTAAAACACAGCTGCCACACACACTCCTTGCCTCAACCACGGCCCAGTTTTCATGGGCACTCTTAACAGTAAAAACATTTTTTTAAACACTTTCATTTCCATTACATCATGTAAAGAAGGACCAGCAATGACTAAGAAGGATGAGCAATTACAAAATCAATATGAATTACAGAAACAGTATGAAAATGGACACATTACATTCTGTATTGCTACCTGTGGATAAACAAGTAGAGTAGAACTAAAAGCACTGACCAGAGTTTTACTAAAAAAAAAAAAAAAAAAAGAAAGAAAAACAAAACCACTCCCCCAAATCAAGAAGTACCTTGACAGCCAAAACCAACAATAAGAGTAAAGCCATACAAAACTTTTTACCTGATTCATGTCATGCAATTTACCTGTACAGCTTTTAACTAGTCTACAGTCTGCTTCACAATATTCCAAACAATATCACCTCTATGATGTCCCACCTTGAGGGCAGGTTAAATCAAACTTCATGAACAACAAACTATAGGTTTGCACTCCTTGATTTCTTCCTCCTTTTTTATATGGAAAAAAATCCATTTCCTTTCCCTGTTCAAGACCAGCCCTCCCCCATTTTCCTTTCTTTTCCTTCCCCTATTCCTTTTCTTCTTCCTTTTCCTTCTACTTTTCTACTTCTTTCTTCCCCTCCCTCCTTTCCTCTCCTCTCCCATTCCTTTCCCTTTCACATTTTCTTTTAAGTCAGCTGCCAAATCCTAAAAATAACCAGAAGAAGACACAAATACTCATACAGCAGGCTTGATATTTACTCAGGCAAAGAGTTTACTGGGCACACTGAATCCTCACATGGCAATTTATGCACCAATCATGGAAACTGAACTTTTCAGAGACCCGGACAATCACAACACAACTTATCCTCACTGGAAGATAACCAGGCTGACTTAACTGATAGACCTGAAAGAAGCTCAGGGCTGATGCTCCTGCTGCTATCTGCACTCAACAACATTCCAAGAATTCTGAAAAGTCCTTCTGAATCAGGACAGAGTGAGAACTGAGCAGAAGGGTTGCTAGCAAAAGATGGAAAGAAGAAACTACAGCAGAGAGCATGAAATAAGGAATAAATACTTCAGGAAGAGAAGAATAAATAGAGAAAATACAGAGCAATGAAGTGAAGTGCAGTATTGACTAGAACCTTGGCCTGAGTTTTTTCACCTGTTGAAATTGCTACGTGTAAACTGACACACGTGGAACTCCATGTCCCAGTTCTCTGGACACACCTTAGGTCACATCATCATTAAACATCAAAGCAGATGCTACAGAGCTCCTGAACCAAAGCCAAAGTCTGCTGTTCAGTAGGTCAAGCTTTAGGAAGCTAATATCAGCAGATACTGAGCTGGGCTTATTCTGGAGCTGGGGGACATGGGGAGTACAGAGGACATGGTGGGATTTGGGCACAATGTATAGGCCGGGTATATATTTTTAATATTTTATTTGTGTGCAGGGTACCTATGGTTCAACTTTATCAATTTCCTTACATAATTTTCAAGAGCCTGACAGATGGGACTGAACAGACTCCTTCCTGTAATGGCTTGCCTTAAGATTAAACTTACTCCTGGAGTTTATTTATGGATCAATATGCATCTTTCAGGACTGAATCTTCTCTCATTCCCACCTTTACAAGACCTCATCCTCAGATTTTATCTTTTTAAGAACAAAGAAGCAACAGCTAGAATTTCTGTGAAACAAAAACAGTTTTCCAAGTCAGAAAATAAAAGCTGTCTTATGTTGCAATTCAATAGAAAGGGAAGTCACTTCTTAAAGTCAATTCTTAAAGAGATGTACAAGTTAAACCTGCAGCAACTTTTAGACAAGCAAATGGCTTCCCATTTCCTTGGAAAGGTGAAGAGTTTAGAAGTTTTGTTTATAAATTTACAGAGCCAAGTTTTATGTAAAAAATGTCAACCTGTAATTTTATTTTCTGCCTGATACACTGCTAACCTGAAGTCACCAACACAATCCTACCAAGTTTAGGCAGCTGGATTTTAGGATGGCCCCCTGTTTTGCAGTAGTTTTCAACTACACAGTTACTGGTAGAACTTGTGGCCTATGCTCTTTCACACACTTTCAAACTCTCTAGACTTCAAATGCCAACATATAATAACCTCAATACTCAAAAATTCTAAGTCATCAACAAAAAAGGTCACTTTTCTGCTTTCTTTTTTAACATATCTGGGAGCAGTAATGGCATTAAACAAAGAGGAAAGTCTTGCACTTAAATTAAGATTCCACAGGTCCCATTCCATGGCAAGGGATGATGAAATTATTTTTTTTTACCAATACAGTAAGATTCACTTGTTATTAGAGGTATCTATTCTGTGGTAAAAGTAAATTAATCTTTCTAGGTTTGAAAGCTTCTCTTTCCCAAAAAAGAGGAAATTAATGTATGTATTCTCAGAAAATTGTGCCTAAGGAAAACCAGTAAGATGCTTTCATTTTGACTGCTTTGACCAAGAATCACAGTTGCACTTCACCCTTTCTACTCCAATACTGCTTCTGCTACACAGCCATTTTTGCTTTCATCTTTGTTAGGTTCCTACAGAGCTCAGAAAGGGAATGCTCAGCTCCCAGTCACCATCTCTATCAACTGGGTTATGACAGCATCTTCCCCTGAAGCACCTAGAGTGAAAACAGGCAGAACAGGAATACTTTGTGGAGTAAGGGGAGTTTTCCCTTGGTTTATTTCTTGCTGATTTTTCTCAGAAAGGAACCAATCCTTCCAAGAAACACTTCCATGCAGCCCCAAACTATCCCCTTACCTTTCCTAAGACAGTGAGGCATGGCTTGGGCTCCAACTCTGGCTGTTCCAATTTCACCACTCCTACCCAGCCATATTCATACAGGTCTTCCTCATCATTGCTATTACACAGTCCAAGTGGATGCATCTGAAACAGAATCAGAAAGAAACCTTTAGCCACTCATTAGAATTCAAAAGCATACAGACATATAAATAAATAAAAAAGTAATAAATAAAAGTGCATTTGTTTTAAGGTACACCAGAAAAACTGAAATGTAAGCTGCATATATGAAGAATTCAGTACATTCCTGAAGCACTGTATGAGTACAAAATCTTTGCAATTTTATGTAAGCTGTCATCTTGGTTATGAAAAATCATTTAAGGCTAACAATTAAATGTGATTTTAAGTCCTTAGCTCAGAAATAAAATTCTTAACTACAAAGCCCCCCTTGGTATTGCAAACCACTTTTCCTTGCAAACCGACAGAAATAATACAAACTGTTTGGCAGAGTCCCTTATAAAAGCTTTACACATCATTAAGATCCAGACCCCATGTTTCCGAGCCATTATCACCTTTCTTTTTAAACAGTTGCACAGTATTAACAGCCTGTCATCCTTTGAAACGAGCCTATCATGTAGGCCAAAGATACAAGAAACTTCCTAACCATTGTGAAGCATTCTCTATTGTTTTCTGATCCCACATGATGTGGGGGGTAAGGCTATCATGAAGTGAGAAACTTCATACTCCTTTCAGACTTTTGTGTTTCTTACATTAGGCAACAATATGTCTTTGTTTTAACTTCAGATATTTAATCTGTTCCTCCTCCTTCCAACACTTGGTGTAGTTACACCAATTAGAGCAGTTACTCTAATTTTATTATGGCAAGGAGCTTCTGGCACATGTTTGTATTTTCCAAATTTGCTGCCCTTTCTTAGGATAATATCTCTGTGTATAAACCAGAGTATCATACATCTAACTGTATATTTCTCCTTGTTCTCTTTTTCTTTGGATTTTTCACAGATCCTCGCTTGTTTCCCAGGGTTTAACATATACTCAGAGTTTTTTTTTTAAAAAAATGTTCAGTACTCCAGTCAGCTTCGTGCTTTTCCTTAAATCTCAACTTTATCAAACTAGCTGAAGAAAACCACAAACTGATACCAACACTATGACAACTTTGCTTTCTGGTAGCTGATTATAACAGGAGGAGATTATACTGCTCAATAATTTACATATATATACACCCCTCACTAATCCATGCAAAGTAGCACCATGTAATGGCCCCTAATCCTACCATCACTTCTGCATCACCAGCTTGTCGTTTTGTCCTTTTCTCCTTTTCTCCCATGTCTTGTACCCTGACTTCCATTTTGCAAGTGATACAATACATGGAGTGCTATTTATATTATCTTGTGGGGCCCTAACTTTCTGAATAACTTGGGTGATTACTGTAAAATATGGGAAACATGATGGTGAACTGACACAATACAGGGATTTTCCTACCACTCGTTATTTTTCAAGATTTATCACCACTCCATTCCAAGAAAAAAAAAAACACACTGTACTAGGTAGACTCTTAATTCAGTTTCTCTCCCTTTATTTTTTTCCTAAATGAGTTACTATCACACACATAGATTAACAACTTAACTTAGTGCTAAAAGCTTGGGAGAAGTACTATCACTGGAAGATGAACCACTCTGTAAATTCAATATCTGATGGACAAACTCCTCAGCACAGACATAAAAACAGAGGATGGAGTCAGGCTGAGTGCTCTCTCCTGAACTGCCAGGGCAGATATACCAACATAATTAACCTCACAACGAGTCCATGGGATCCTTTAAGCAAACACAAAGCTTTAATCGATATTAAGTATCTAAAGCAACAGAGACCCATTTCCTTGATGTAATTCCCTTGACATAGGGTGTATCAATTGAGCTTTGAAACCATAACCCATATCTAAGAAGTTTCTAGTTCAAAATCCTTGAAATATGCTGGGGCACTTTGCACATGCCTGAAAGGGTAAAACTGAAACCACGACTCAGGTGCTTTTATCCAAGGTTACAAAATCTGTACACATTGCTGATGGTCTAAAATAACTTTATAAAGAGTTGCACCAATTTTATGTGGGTTAGTGTTACAGGGCAGACAGACATTAAACCAACAGATGAAGAATACTTTGCTCTGTAACTCTATCACCTAAAAAGTCCTGATGATTAAAGGAAAACTTTCACCCTTCTGCCCTTTTTTATGTCTGCCAGGATAAGGCATTATAGTATTACAAAATGTCATATGAACAGCCCAGGATCTTTCTCTGTCATGTATAGAAAAGCTTTGGTCTTTTTTTCCCAGCCATAGAATAAATAACAGCTCTACCCACTTTAATCCAGAGGTAAAGGACTAAAGAAGGTAGAAGGCCAAAAGGAACAGAAAATTCTTTCCACTGCCACCTTCCTCCAGAATATTGTTTTCTGTAATAGCTTCCAAGTGTGAATGACCCTCTGGATCAGCCTCACCAAGCACACTCTGCAGTTATGTCCCTGGAAATCAGTACAAACCTGAGGCTGAAAGAGCTTCTTCTCTTCCTCTTACAAACATGTATTAAATACACTGAAAAAACCCCCAGAATCAGCACCAAGGCCAGTAAGACATGGGTTTCAGTGACAGAAAACTTTCTGTGCAGAAAAGCATTCCACCACTCCAAGCCACAAGCAGTTGGTAGATTCTGCCTAGATACCACAAGCTTCCATTGTAACAATCTCTGTAGATCATGTCAGATAAAATATACTGTCATTTTCCAAACCAGAGATAGCAACCAGAAGTGCAACATGAGCATGTGAATTTAAGAATTGAAGCCTGAAACACTGGTGTTACTTCTGTTTAGGTACCCACATGGAATAAAACACATTCACTGGGGCTGATGGTGCTTATGACAGGACTCATCCAGTGTAACTATCTGCTATGTTCTCTTGGTTTCCTCTCACAATACAAGTGAATTAAGAACAGAATCACAGAACACAAAAGAGTGAGGCTAAATGAAAATATCTATCAGGCCCAGGGAGGATCCAGGGTGTTTCTCAATCACAGACATGTTTTACTTTAAACATACTAAACAAAAGAGATGATGGACAACCTACATTGGCACTACTAAATTATTTTCTGTGAGGTGGAAAATCATCAGTAGTTTCAAACTGTCACAGTAAAAAGCAAATTCAAAACACTACAGTGCATAAGCCTTTAAAAAGGAGCAGAACTATTCAGTCTTTTTGTGAAGACTTGAACTCTTTATTGCTGTACAGCCTGAAACAACAGACACTCCATATTGCTTTCCCACCTGGAATGCACTTGGCATGGATTCATCTCTGTCCACATGAAATCACATTCCTACACTAGACAGGCTTTTGAAATAAAATTTATGAGGTTTTGCAGTGCTCAAAAGAAAACATAAAAAACAAGTCAGCCTGAATAGGAACTCTATCATCAGGGAAAGCTTTCTCCTAAACCAGGTGTAGCCTCTGGTAACCAAAAGGAAGAGTTCCTTTCCTGGCTTACCCCAGGTGTACAGAAGCAGAGCCTGATAACTCAATTCAGACTTCAGATACTTTTGGTTACCCAGCCCCTCAGTGTCCTTCCTCCAATCCCATTTCCCAGGGAAGCTTCTTCCAAAGGAAGCACCCAAAGTCTGAAGTGTATTAAGGCTCAAATGAACTAAGGAAACCAAGCATAAATATTTTACAGGGAGCAGAAAAACCATTAGTACACTTCTGCAGTAAGCACCTCCCCTATCAAACCAGCCTTATTAAACACACAAAGTGTACATGCTTTTTTCAAAATGTAGTAAGTCACAAAACAGATTTTGAACAAATAACAACAACTTCATTCACCAAAAACTATTAGAGGATGCAGTGTCTGATTCAGAGAGAATCCAGTATTTTGATGCTAGACTCACCAGAAGTTGGATGGAACACAGATATGGAAAAAGGGGCACACTCACAAATATAGAAATATTCCTTGGTGGTGCAGAGAATTAGGAAACCATTAGGAGCTCAAACTGGCAGGAGATGTCAAGAGTAACAAGTATATTAACAGCAAGAAGAATTGCAAACAATAAATGTCTGCTGCTGAATGGGCTTGGCACAAAGCAGTAACAAAGCAAGCAACCAACAGCTGTAAGGAGGGTCGAGCCAGGAATCATCCATGCACACCAGGCATACAGGTATCCAAGGAATCTGATGCCTTCAGGTGTCTTATCAGAGCTGGCTGCTGTAATTGCAATGTCAAGCTCTATTATTTTTCACAGGTCATGGAGACTGGGGGAAGGCTCCTGATGCCAGGAAAAGAATGCCACTCTCAGCAAAACCCAAGAAGACAGATCTGGGAAACCCCAGTGTTGTCAGCCTCTCTTCAGTACCTGAGAAACTCATGGAACAGATCTTTATGACAGCTATTTCCAGGTACATAAACAACAAGATGGCAGCTGAGAACAGCAATCTGGATTTACTAAGTATAATTCATGCTTGATCAATCTCTGTATCTTTTCTGATGCAGCAAGATGACAGGAGAGCTGTAGATGTCATCTACCTTGATTTCAGTGAAGCATTTGACATTGTCCTCCTTCAACATCCTTGCTGACAAACTGCCGAGGTATGGATTCATGTCCTGGTTTAATTTTCTTCTTAGTAGCTGGCACAGTGCTGTGTTTAATATTAGAGTGAGAAGAATGTTGCTAACACATTGATGTTTTAGTTGTTGCTATATCAAAGACTTTTCAGTTTCCCATGCTCCACCAGTGAGCAGGTACACAAAAAGCTTAAATGATTATTAAAATGACCAATATGAGACCAAGAAGGCTGAAAACAAGTCACGTTAAGTGTTAACAACATGAATTTTTTGCATTTCCTCTGAAATTTTAGCTCCTTACCTATGAAAAGAAAAATTACTTCTCAAGAATTAAAAAAATTACTTTGTACTCATTCTCTAAGAAAGGCTTGAATCACCTCAGCTGATCAAGATTTACCACTAATTGTCACCACCACTGTGATTTTGATCTTCAGCATAATGCAGCTACTCATGTAACTGCATCACCACAAGACTATTTGTTCCTACTGCCTACAAATACAGCAAAATGAAGAATTTAGCTTTTCCATCTCCATTTACTCTTCTTTATTGGCACAGCAACCTGTTACCAAAAACTGATTAAAACTGACTGCAATATTCCAACCCAGCATTGCTAAGACTTCACCAGAAAGAAAAGGCTCAGACCTTAACTCCACTGTGTCATGCTATTTGAAAATGGCATTAGTAGAATGTGCCATTACAGATAAATAATCCTAAACTGTACAAATAGGGGGAGGAATTTTTTAAGAACTAAAGAGTAGATTTTCTTCAAAAAAGTTAGGCATTGTTATTGTTTCTGCAGCCTCATGATAAAACATGAGGTTTTTTTTATGCTGAACTGGAACACAACAGCCTTTTTAGAAAAGGTGAAAGCTAGAAGCATTTCCCCATCAGTCTGCAGCTTTGCCATGCAGAGAAGAATGTTTGTTCCCTGGAACAAGTAGAAAACTCCATTATAGTATGGTTTCTTTTCTATATTAGGCCTATTTTTTCTGTTTTAAAGAAGTACATCCTGCAAAAAACCAAACTGCCACAAAAAGTAACATCATAGGACCTGAGCATTTCAGCAGTGCACTCTTCTTAGCTATCAGTTGTGACTGTGCTGTCCAACCCAGTGGTCAGCACTGAACCCACAAGTGGCTTCCACTCAACTTTCTCTACAGCAAGAGCATCAGGCATTCCTGAAATCCTCTCCACAGTCCTCTTACTCCAGGAAGTATGCCAAAAGGGATGATGAGAAATCCAGTCTATGCTGTAACTGAATGTAAAACCAGAGATACTCAGCTGAGCACATCCACCATGCAGAAGAGGCAAATTCTACAATGCAGACTGGCCAGTACTACAAAGTCCACCAGATCCTGTGAAAAGCAGCAGTAAGTTTTGCAGAGAAGCCAAAGGAGGTTTTGTTAACTAGGAAACCAGATCTTAGCACTGATCTAGTTCATCAAAAAACTCAACTCACCTGTGCCATGGTCCAGCTTCAAATCCCTGAGGACAGGAGGAATGCCTGAACAGACACACCTGGAAGCAGCAGCATGTTCCTGCTAGGTCTGTCCAGCTCAGAGACACTGCAGACACCCACAGCATGTGCACAGTGCCAGACATTTACAAATCTAAACTCAGCACATTTAGATTTGTAAATCTGCACCAGATTTGCTGCATAAGCAGAGATTGTACAGCCCAAGATATGCAGCTGAGCAATCTATTGCAACAAAGCTGCTGGACACTAATTATTCCAAGCACTTTGCAAAGGAAGCTCCTAGTCTATTCAAACAGAAAACTGGCATCTCCTTCCTTTAAAGTGTCTCAAAAAGCAAAATTCCCATGAAAGACAATTTGAAGGAAGATTTCTTCTTTCAGGAATTAAAGTGCTTTGGTTACACCAAGTTCTCCTACCATAGTATTTGACAGACTAAAGGAGAACAAAGTGATGTTTACAATTGTGGCTTTTTTCCTCTCTCTTTAAATTGATGGAACGATGCTGGCAAAAAATGCAGGCATAATGTCACTATGGATGGGAGAAACTCAAGAGAAAATCTGGAATAAAATGATACCTTCATAAATTACTTTTAGCAGAACTCATCCAGTAGCTCCATGATAAAACAAAAGAGTTCTGGCTCTATAAGGAACAAGACAAACCCCCAAAACTAATTACCAAAACTTCTGACATAATCATAACTGGCTGGGAAAGGCAAGATTATTTTAGACCTCATGAAAAACTGCATTTGTCCCATAGCACTCAAGGGGGGGGACTTATAAATATTAGGTCACTGCCACATGATGTCCTTGGCTAAAGTTAAAGGCCTGATACGGAATTACCTATACTTTGCAACTAAGTTTTCTAGCAGAAAATGGGAGTAGGAAGTATGAAGACACCCTGACAAAGACTGAACAACATAATGGGATTTGTTCAACCTTAGGGGCCCAGAAAGAATGCATCCAACAATTCAACAACAACAAAACCCAAACAAACAACAACAAAACCAAACCAAACAACACTAAACCCCAAACAAACAAACTACCAAACAGGGTTGACTGAAGCTGTTCATATAAGGAAACCCTAAAAGAAATTTTCCTTTGCATTCCCTTGCCAAAAGCACACAAGATGCACACTTAGAAAATTTGGCTGAGATGAAAATTCCAAGACTGTTAGGAGGGAATCAGAAGAAAACACACACAAGTGCACGTAGCAGAGAAGGCAGTATTTTATTTTACAAAAGCACACACCTCTGAAAAGTCTCAGAACTATTTATTTGCTGATTGTGTTTCAGCAAGGAAGTTTGACAGATCTGATGCTGACCCAAAATTTCACAGTACTGTAAGACTCCAGACCAGTAGTGACTGTTCATTGCATGTGCACACTGATTTGAGAAGTCTAAACTCACTACAGTTCATTTTTCTGGCACCTGAACTGGTCTAGATCCTGACTTTCCAGGATGTAGTAAGAGCTGACTTACTTCTCCAGAGCCCTCTGACGAGAGAAGATATTATTTTGTGTATTTTGCAATAAGCTACTAACAAGCAGAGCTGGTTTGCTTGCATTCAGGTTTGTGGGGAACTTTGCTAGACAAACAGAGAAGGGCAGGGAAGGAGAGAAAGAGGAGTTAAAAATAACACATTATTTCTGAGGCATCCTTTAGGGGCATCCTTTGGGTTAGAAAGTGAAGATCCAATTAAACAGCAGCATAAGGATATACTAATTACATCTGAAGATCATAGATATACCCCCCACATCCTATTCTTCTAATTTTGGGTGGAATGCTGCACTGAAGCATTCCAGCTGCATGCACAGGTGCATCCAAATTATTTTCTTCATGTCTACTGTAAAATAGCCTCAAACATATATTACTTCTGCCTTTATTCATCAATATTCCACGATTGTCAACTACCATATACTCTCCTTGGCATACTTTGATGAAGATTAATTTTATCACAGAAAATTTGAAAAAGGAGATGGTAAAATTTGTGAAAGTGTGTAAACACTGTTACTTACAATGCTCTGTTCTGAATAACCCATTCAGCTTTCACTGCAGTGAAAATTGGATGTGTATCCCTATGGTTGGTTTGATTCCTGATAATACCATACTTCCTACCCTAAAGCTACTGTCCCTATAAGACTCTCATAAAGGATAGTCTCAGTATTTAGCAGTCTTATTGTTTGGATTTTCAAAAGTACGTGTAAAATGTGGCCCAGGCACAGAGCTTTAGTGCATCCCTTTCCATCTCACAGCACAGCCTTCACCAACAAGGTGATTACACTGTCCTGTCTCCAAGAGGAAGCATTCACTGGAGGGAGAGAAGAGGAACAGAGAACATGCACACAGAGAAAGGCTATACTATAACTAAGAACAATATTGTACTTAAAAAGAGGGATGGGGGAAGGGAACTAATGTGAGTAGATTGTTACAAAAGTCCTTACCACAATACTAATCAAACTTCATTTGTCCTATACACACACACAAAACAGGAACTCTGTATTTCTGCCACAAATCATTTTCCATATGCATGACAGCATTTTATCTATATAGAGAGGTAAAGGCCACAGAGGGAAAAAAAAAAAAAAGGTGAGAATGCAGAAAGAAATGAGGCTTAAAATGCACAACACTCCATTCCATCCCCCTTCCCCTCACGCCAACCTCTCATCTATAATCCAACACAAGAGAGACAACAGGCAAACAGCAAGAGGTCATCTTCAAAGGGCTGGTTGCCAAGGGAGGCCAGTGGAAAGAGGGAAGGCATGTCCTCATCAAAGTCCAGCAGCTGTGGGAGAGCCACAGAGGTGCAGCTTCCCCTGGGGCTGCAGTGAAATTCAGAGATGGAGGATAAAGCTGGAGCTGGCAATATAAAGTGGGCAGCTTTGCACTTTGCTTCGGGGGAAGCACAAAAGAGAAGGGTTAGGGTATTTTAATCCTTCTCTCCACCCATCTTCGCACTTGAGATACTTGAACTACTGTTTAAACTCATCAAGATATATCACGTAGAATATGCTGCAGTAGCCAGCAGCAAGGATCAGCTTTCTGCTCAGTTCAGAACTAAAATTTTGTCTCAATGACTACGCTTAGAAGAGGGATGGAAAAGGATAATGCACAGCCAGCTGTACTTTCATTGCTTCTCACAGAAAACATAAATACATCTTCACTGTTGCAGCCTGGGAGACAGTCACACAATAAATACTGTCTGCAAACACTACCCAACAAAATATGTGCTCTTTTTCTAGGAGAAACTGTGGAATAATAAATAATTTGCATAAAAATTAGAAGCCAATGTAAGAGCAATCCCAGACTCTGCTTTTTAGAACTCTCATAACTTTTTGAGTCATTTTTATTAAATATGCACATGATGACCAAATGTAAAAATTAAGCCCCTAGTCCTCAAAAACAGGAAAAGCAGCTGCAAATGCAAGCAGTGAAATCTAAGAGATTAAGTAAAATTTGAACGCAAAGATGAAATAAAATTGCTCTACTATGGACAAAAAAAATTAAAATTCAAGAAATAATTAAAATTTTAACTTTGTAGTTCTCAAAAATTAGGAGCTACTCTATTTTAGAAAACTGCCATCCTTCCCTGATAGAACCAGTACTTTGTTATTATTTTCTCTTAAGTGTCTTAATCAGCCGACAGAGCGTAAAAATACAGTTGTTGAACTATCAAGTAATGGCAGGATGGAAATAATTTCATTATATTTACCTCCCACGTCATGCCCAGTATCTTCCCCAAAACAGACAAAGAAGGGAAGCAGCTGGCATCTGCTAAGGATGAACAGACACACTTCTTGAGCGTGTGTTTTGGAGCATGAAGTTTCAGTTGCTGTGAGCACACTGGCAGCCTCAGTGCTAATTCAAATGGCACCCAAGTTACATGGTTTTGAACAAATCCTCTGGGTTGCAACACAAAAAAAGCCATCAGCAAAAAAGGTTTTAATATTTAGAAAATTCTTGATCACTACCTTGACTGCAAGTCAGTCTGGAAGTACCATTAAGGAAGGAAAAAACAGATCAGCGATGCAGTCAGCTTAGTTAGTGCGAAAAAGAAATTTTTTCAAGGCTGAAATGTAATAGTTGACAGCCTAAAGATGTACTCTGTATCTCAGTTTAGTATCTGAACTGATCTTTGAATATTTACATAGACACTCTTTCAAGATTCTATGAACCATACAATCTCTGGCCACTAGAAAAGTTCCTTCAGCCTGTGCTGCACAAGATGCTCTTGAAAGTTTTTGAATATGATGAAAATTGAACAACCTAAAACAGAACACTGATTTTGTGTCTTTCAGAGTGATATGATGGAGACAAACAAACCACCCATCTCTGAGACTGTGCCTCAGAGATGTGCTCTGAGCTCAGGGTGGAATGCTGATTTCTCAGTTCCCAGAGCGTGCCCTGAGGCACAGCCCCAGCAGAGGTGGGATTCCAGCACTGCCTGCTCTCACTGCCCAGACCAGACTTTCCAGCACCCACTCTTCTCCCCACTCTCCCCCAGCTGCTCCTCCCACATTGCTTTATTTCTAAGGAATTGTTTTTATTCCTCTGTCTTGATATGGAAGTACCTGTGCTGCATACTCTGTTCAGTCTTTCCTCATTCCTCTGCCATAAATCACCCAGTTCTGACCCAGAATACTGCAAATCCCTCCACATATCTCTCAAGACATTAGAGGAAGAAAAATATTGGAATCAGCTATGGCTATTATGGTCTTTATTACTCCTTTGTTATGCTGCTATTAGACTATTTTGGACACCTCCCCTTATTTCTTACCTTCGCAAAGATTTCTCTAAAGCTTAATCATTAAGATTTCTAAATTTATAAATAGTTGACTTGAGGATAACTATCATGTTCCTACATCGAATTTTGTCATTAATTACAAAGCACTCTCCTGCTCTCTACATTTAACTTTAGCTTACATGGCAACAACCAAAAAATATTCCAAGAAAATCCCTCCCTGTGACAGTTTATAGTCTGAAAGTAGTGTTCATCTTAGATTGTTTTTCAAAGTTTGCCTTTTGGTCAGATTCTTGTTAACCTGTTATAAGACATTCTGGACCAATATACAAACGAGAAAAGTTTACAGAAGTTCTGCTTCCAACTCCAGCTGCCACATACCTTCTCATATCCCTGTTTCCCCACTTTGTGCTCCAAGCTTTCTTCTCCAAAACTCCTTATTTGACCTTCCTTTCACCTGATAACCCAGATTACTTCAATGGATTTGTACTCAACTTATGGCTTCTGCCCATGTGAAAACACTTTAAACTGCTAGATAACTTTTAGAGGGAAAGGACCCAAAAGGGAAATGAGGGGTCTCCAAACAGGTATTGTTTGCTTTCAAACTGTCTCCTCTTTCTCCAGCATCAAGTTCTCAAGAAATTACTTCCACAGCACCCTTCATGCTCTGCACCTGCTTTGCACATTTTCTGGCAAAATCCAAACATCACACCTAGTTTTACGTGCACTTCTCTGTCAGCTCCAATCAGCACAATCTCTCTGACCTATATACTGTGGAAATACAGGTGAAGCCAAAGTCTGCTGCAAGGACACAAGAGGAGGCTCAGGAACAGGATGTGTGCAATAGAACATAATCTCCTTTACTGGAAGGAGAGATGCCCCTGCCCAGAGAGGAACTGAGTACTTCAAAAGAAGCACAGGCATGTAAATCAGGTGCCAAGAGTTGTTCCTGTAAACATATTAAGGTTCAACATTTGGGTATTTCCATAAAAGAAAAATACCTGGTGCACTGGGCTTTCCATTTCAGGTAATGAGTACTGCACTGTTTCAACACTTTCTATCACAAGAATTCAGTGCATATTGCAATCTTTCATGTTACCAGACAGAAAGCACTTAAATCCACTGGGAAAAAATGCCCTTCTTAAAAACTACCACCTGATGGCAGCCTGTGGCTTCGGTCCTATTGTTCCAAGTGGCAACTGGCAACCATTTTGAGTGAGATTAGCTCTAGCCTGAGTCACCACTGAAGAATGCTCCGTAGTAGAGGGAATGACTTGAAAATAAAAAGCTATGCTTAATTCTAACCTAGCACATTGCTGAGCTAGTCTCTGCAAACATTCCCATTTCACACACTGCAAAACTGATCCTCCCTCTTTCAGCCCTAATTTGTTTTATTTTGCACAGGAAATAACCAACTTAAATGTAACACAGGCTCCAACAACTCAGTCCAGTGCACAATTCATAACACTTGGGCAGATCAAAAGCTGATTGATGGCCAGTTGCACTCGCTGCTCACAGCCTATGCTTTGACATCTTGAACCAGAATCTGAACTATTCTGCACTCAACTAATTATCACTTCTTTGCTCTTTTTCATTTATCAAAGGCACTTGCAGGAACTTAGCATTTGGTGCCTGAAGGATTCAATTAATGTTATTTAAAGTCAAACGAACGATAGTGGAAGTTTCTGGAATTCTGGAGACCTGATGCGCTCCCTTTTCATTACAAGGAATTTATTCCTGATCTAAGAACAAAAATCAATTCCACTTTGAATTAAAAAAAACTACAAAAGTGAACTGTTTTACAGAACAGTACACCAAAACAGGTTTTCTCAGTTTTTTCTGAGAAATATTAATGTTCATACTTATCATATTACAGCACCCTGGAAAAAACCAGATACCAGAAGTTTCTCAAGTTAATTAAAATTATGAGCCAAATCCAGCTTTAAATTTCAGATGGTTGTGCTGTATTTCAGGATACATCAAAAGTTCTTCCTCCTTTTCCCATCTCTTTCCAGATGATTCCTCCTTCATATGGCCACAAATCTATTGCCTCCTTTCTCCTCTCTTCCAGACCAGCCCTTCACTACTTCACTTGCACCCTTTTTTCTCATCCAACTCCTCCAGCCCTGACAGACAACCCATGCAATTAGTCCAATAAAACCTATTGGCTTGGGTTTAGTGCTGTGTATCTCCTGCTGGCACACCTCAACACTGAGGTATGCCTCCCTGATTGGGAAATTAATGCTGCAAACTGCTCTCCAAAAACACAGCAGTGTGGGGTGAATGAGTGCTGTCTGCAGGACATTCCCCTCACATGTCAGAAAGTTTGGACAGTGCAGTGAATGAGGTAAGATACTATGAGAAAAGAAAATACAGTGTTGTGGTTAAAGCTGAATGCTGCCCAACAGACGGGATTGCTTCCTCTGCCACAGGATTCCTGTGCAATGTTGGGCAAGTCATAAAAACAGCCATGCAGGGTGTGACCAAAAATCCAACCAGCACAGGATCCTATCTTCAACAGCTGCTAACTGCAGAAATTCAGAGAATATGAAAAGCAGAAAAAAATACAGAATTATTATGGCTTTAGATACAGTCTATTAATTATGGCTATCAGTGATTAAGACTTCCAGAGCTGAGACTTCAGCCAGAATACTGTGTTTAAGTAAGCAATGCATCTACGTTCCATGTTTTTACCTAATTCCTTTGGAATGAGACACATACTTATGGCTTTTACACCATCTTAAAGCACGAAACACAACCTACTGTTTTTAAAATGTACCTTCTTTTGCTTGACTGCAAAGCTGTTCCATGAATTTCAATGAGAATGCTCTCATAATCCTCTGTTACAAGGAGTAACCAATAACTGTTCCTGAATCACTGTCTCTACATCAGACCTTACTCAAAGTCTCTTGTCAACAGACTTCCAAGCTGACAAAATTCAGATCTTTTTCAGTGAATGTCACTGCTACATGATTGAGCTGAGCCACATTTTGTGATCTACCTGCTCCTTTATCCAGTCTCCTCTTCCAGTTTTACAATGCACTACAAGTAGCATTCATGCTCTTGGAGCCCAACGGTGCTCACCAAGTCTTCTGCTTTTCTCTCTGATAATTTGCTCTCTTACCTTTCCTACTAATTGCAACATCCCATTGCATTTTCAGTGTAAAGGACAAGGTTTCCAGAATACACTTTATTCTTAAGAAAGGAATCTTAGCCACAATTTTGAGAAGCTTTTCATGGTGCTTCTTTGTTTTTCCTGGTGCATGCCTCCAGTTTGTATCACAATCAGCCAAGATGAGCACTGATAACCTGCTGTACATCCAGCTGTGACTTGGGAGAATCCCTTTAACCAAGGTCCATAAAAGGCACATTAAACCAGATACAAACAAAGGGAAGGGTCTGCAGAAAACGTGACAGATGCAAAAATAAAAACAAAGTCAATGGAATCTGTGCTGAATCACAACAATAAACAGGAAAGGCCAGGCATTGTGAAAAGAACAACCACACTCACAAGCACATCTTTGCCCTCCACTGCTGGGGAGCCACTAATTTTGTCTGTTGTGTTTAAATAACACTGAATTGGTGTTTATTTTTAAAAAATACATGGAAGAGTCCATTCCATCAGGCATTTTGAGAATAGCTTATGTATCTACAGAATGCTAATATATATCACAATCACCAACGGCCACAAGAGAAAAACATCTGTGCTGGAAAAACCATGGTTAGGATGCTTCACTGACTGTCATACAACATGCAGCCTCTGTCAGGTAGCTAACAGTACAGCAAAGTATTTACCATCAGTCTTGAAACAGTCATTCTAGCTCAAGAAATCACAACCCCCCCCAAAAAAAATAAAATACAGCCATTCAAGTAAACTTCTCTTTGTATAACAAGTCCACAGACAGAATTACTGTAATACTGTTGCTCTCTACAAAAAGTTAGCACATTTTCTCCTAGATTAATAACCTTTTCTAGTTTCTTACACAAAAGAAAATCTGAATGAACAAATCAGACATTGTAGCTGACAGTGCTACAGCTCTGTTCCTATATATACTCCCTCAGGCTGGAGTCTGAGTAAAACCTGTTCATGATCAAACTCATCTGCTCACTATCATCATCAGCTTCCTGTTCATTCATCAGTATATGAATGGTTACAATAGGGCCATCAAGACAAAAGATGGCTTCAGAGGGAATGTCTAATAGAGGAAGAAGTTACATCAGCCTGACGCTCCTTTGTTCACAAAGCTCTGACCATTAATAGCAGCTAAAGACAAGGCAGCTGCTGCACAGAATTAGGAAGAGACAGAAAGAACAATTACTTCCTGGCAACGTTTTTTCCCCTGCAGCTCAAAAAAAAAAAAAAAAAAAAAAAAAAAACCTACAGAATTCACACTTGAACAGTTAGAGAAGGAGAAAAATTCTGGAGATCTAGTTGTCTTTCCTCCAATCGTGTTAATGAGCAATTTATGTGGGTTCCTGTCAGACATGGCAATAAAAATGCTGTTCTACACTACAGGCAGCAACATGGACTCCACTGCACTTCAAAAATAAAGTACAGCATCACAGTGTGCAGCAACCCCCAAAATCAAAGCAGATCTTCCCTGTGTGCTTTCAAATTTAGACAACACATGAAGTAATGGACTGGAAAAAAAAATGAAAGAAAAACCCATCAAGGGCTCTCCTTGATCCTTATGGGAAGACCTAAGGCACAAGCTGGCAGAGCCTGGAAGCATGTAGTGCAGAATTCTCACCATATGCTTGCTCTAATCTTACATTCCTTCACAAATATCTGCTACTGGTTTCTGCCAGAGTCACTGAAGCAGAGGAACTTTTTTGGTTAACTCAGCATGGCAGTTGTGTTAATTCACTTGGTTGCATGAATCGAAAGGCCACAGATAACCACTGGCAGAAGTGGCTGCACAAACTCAGTAGAGCATATAGGAAATCAGCTAAAACCTCCTTATTTTTTCATTCTGTTGCTCTCCAGAAGCAAAGAATGGGGATGTCATACTGATGGCAGAACTCATCAATTTACCCAGTTCTGTGGGGAGAAACCTCTGCTTTATTAACTGTCTTCTACAACAGACTGGAACAGTGTCCTTCACATATCTGGATGAGATTTCCAAAAAGAATACATTTTAAAGCAGAAAGCCATGGTAACTGCTAGGATTCCCATCCCAGAATTTTTCTCTAGCCTCTGTATATGGTGAGGGGAAAGTGCCTGCAGCAGTAACACAAGTACATGTCAGAGCCCATCTCAAAGCTCTGTAAGATGTGCAAATTTCCTGGTGCCTGAAGGTTTGCTAAGTAGAAACCAAAATCAGAGTATTTTAAGCGTATTGAAGCACTTTCTATTAGTGTCAAGTATCAAATCACACACATTTGTAGAAGCAGCACGGCAGGAAAGAGATGCAGGAGGGTGAAGACAAAAAGTTTTGATGCTGACCAGCAAAATTTAGAAATTTCCAGATGAGGCAACACAAGAATGCCAGTATCATCCCACATACTCCACAACAAAGAGGATGAATCCCTTTTTCAGCAGGGATGTTATTGCTTGCCTTGTTAAGGTAATAAACTGATTCAGCAGACTATAAATGTAGCTTTGACCCCAGAAGAAGGCATTAAAGTTAACAATATAGGCAGTCAGCTTTCCCTCATGGTAGATTTTCAAACTTCAGAGAAGCACAGTTTTGTGTACTAACCTGAACTGCACTGCAAATGGTCTCAGGCCTACAGGGGAAGGAAAGCTGTAGATTTTGCCAGCAGAAACAACCACTTTGATCTCTGGCATTCTGGAATACATTTCAGGACTGAGATAATCCTATTAGGTCTTTCTTCTAAAACAAAAAGTGAAACAATGCAAAATAGTGAAGCTGATTTTAAGTTTTGGCATTAACAGCTTCCCAAAGACTTAGAGAGGGATGGGGCTCTCCCTCCCATGGGAGACTCTACAAGAAATGCATGCAGGCTTTGCTCACATCTAAGCAGAAAAGCTTGTCCTGCCTGAGCTCCAAACATGTAAAATCAATGATATTGATATGCATCGCCTTTCTGCAAGTATTTCTTTGAGTCATGTAACTTTTGGATATCAGACTGTGCTAGCTCAGGTCATTTGCCATACACCACACAGGCACACCTTTGGGTGGAAAAGCTGGACTACCATGCTCTATGTCACAATTCCACAAGGTTCCCTTTGAATTATAAAGGTGGGACCTTTACAAGCAAAACGAAGGTTCAGAAACATACTTCTGCAGCTGTAGCACATAAAGTGAGGTCTGTAACAGAGAAGATGGAAAAGTCCCTCCACCCCTGCACATCTGTTCCAGAAAAGTCCCACCTCTTCTTCCCCCTTTCCACAGATAAAGGGGGAGAACAACTGTTTCTTTCCCATTCACAGATTGTGCCTGAACAAGCCTGCACTTCTTGACAATGGATCTGGTTTATCACATCCCCTCCAACTCTACCTTGCCTATGCTTGACTTTTTTTCATACAAATCCCAGGAATTTTTAACCAGCATTCTCAAAAGAAAACAAAATAAGCTTCCATTTTAATAAGGACAGCAGCCTGAAAGCTGAAGCATTCCTTCCTTTACCATTTTCCTACTTCATTCCACATGGACACCACAAGTCAGAGAATACCACATGCAGAAGTTGTACAAAGTAAAATAAGAAAAACTGCAAGTTTGCAGTCACTTCAAAATGTTTGAGCTCCATGCTCTTCATGAAAAACTTCTATATACTGAGGTATCCCTGCTCTATCTCTGTGGCACATGCTTCACCTCTCTAAACAAACAAGGACTGTCTTTGTGCCTTTGTTTAAATTAAGAAAAAGAAAAAAAAAAAAAAACCAACCTGTCTCACAGGCTGTGATTACATCAGCAAGAGCATTCTCCTTTTCTCTATCAATCCTCCCTTACTCAGGCTTTGAAGAGCCTCTGTGTGCTGCTGCCACTTCCTTTGATCTTTCTATTTTATGCCCCAGGGCCAGCCCTGATAATATCTGCTTTGCCTGCACAGTTTTGGAAAAGGCAGCAGCACCCATTCCTGTCCAAGAGCAGCTTTGTGCACACACTGAAGCGGCATGTGCGCCCTGTGCTCCCGGAGCAGCAGGCACACAAACACACAGCCTGCACACACGCCACTGCAACAACATGTGGGCAGCCTGCCTGTGCCTCCTGTTAGCGCCTGCACTTCCCTCCTCTCACAGGGGATGACCCTGACAACTTATGGTTAGTCTTTCAGCCAGGCAAGGCAACAGCAGAAACCCTAGAGGAAAACACTGCCTATTTTGGCAAATAAATTCTTGACGGTTTTTTTTGTTCAAAAATAAAAAAAAGGCAGAGGTAGAAAGCTAAAGACTGAGTGGCAAAGCAGCAGGGATAGAAACACAGAGATCCTACCAACAGCTAACAGCCTGATTCTTAAATTAGTAAAGATGAAAGGACACTATCATTATTATTACTACTATTATTATTATTATAGATAACTCTAACTTCAAACTGGAGATCTGACCTGCAGCACTACCATCACAGTCTCTCCAACAGATACAGCCAGGCATTTTAATGTTACCCCTCATTAGCTGATGGGGAAATTGCTTTTGATCATCCTTTTAGTGGCATTGCTAAAAGGAAATTTGTTTTCCTCAGTTTCATGTAATGGCATCTCTCCCCAAAAATACATGCAAATACTGACAAGAGATTATTAATCCAAGTGTTGCCCTAGAAAACCAGGGAGCAATTTGAGTTTGTCTAATTGCACTGCTGGTCCTGGCAGGAGACACGAGGTGTATCAGACCCAGTGTGCATCCATGGCAAGGTTTGCTGTGCAGAAGCAGGACCCAGCAGGGCCATGCACATTAGATACACACAGTTCCCCATGGTACAGCACTGTTAACCCACAGCTTTTCTTACAAACATCATGGTTTAGTCTCCTCCAGCTGGGGCAAGTGCCACTACTGTCACTGTCTTGTCAGCTCTTGCTGCATTGAGAGTTCAGCCTGGCTAAAGGTGCATCAGGTCTGAGATTCCACAGGTTCTAGCCAGCTCTGGAAAGCTCTTTCCAGACAAGAGTTTGACCTGTTTTACACCACTCAGCAGAGGTGAATCCTTCTCATCCCAGAGCAGCAGGGTGCACTTCACTACCAGACCACATCAGAAGCAGTCAAGGAACTTCCAACAGGACCCCTATATTTTTCATGCCTGTATGAGAAAGGATATTTTTAATCTGTATTTCTTGCAATCTGTCCTAATCCAAAAATTTATGAGAAATAAATAATATTTGAAGAATTTCAGAAAGAAAGCCTTCACAGTGAGACAATGAAAGAAAGCCTGACCCTCCCTGCCATGTCCCACTGCAGTTGCAGGCATCTGCCTGCTCCAAGCTAAGCCCACTGCAAACTGCAGCTACAACCCCATTCCAGGTTTTACCCTCAGCCGCTCCTCCTAGTACTTCAAAGGAAAAGTATTTTTGTACAGCCCAGCAAGGAGTGTAAACTGTTCAGCTGCTTCCAAAGCAAGATTATTTAACTCTTAAGTACCCAATATCCCTGCCCTCAGCAAGGGATTTCTGTGTAAAGAAAAAAAAAATTTACCAGGAGCCTAAACATTAAGTCTGATGTGTTAATGACTTAACTAAAAAGTGACATGCCAATAGCCACCTTCCCATTTCCCCTCTCTCTTGTTTTGGAGGCAAGAAAGAGATCAGAAAAATTAGGACTCATAAAATCAATTTGTGAGGGCCACAGAATGGTTTGGCTTGGAAGGGAATAAAAAGCTCATCTCATTCCAGTCCCCTGCCATGGTCGGGACACCTTCCACTGGACCAGGCTGCTCCAAGCCCCATCCAACCTGGACAGGGCATCCACAGCTTCTCTGGGCAACCTGTGCCAGTGCCTCACCACCCTCAAAGTAAAGATTTTTTTCCTAATATCACACAGATACTTTCCATAACACATTATAAATTTTTTAAACAGTTAGAAGACTTCATTTCTCCTCAGTAATGTCAAGTCAGCTATAACTATCTAAATACCTTCTGAAGTCGGGCCAAAGGATCCCACAAATCCAGCAAACTCCAGTAAACCAAATGCTTCCCTTGGCCTCCCACCCATTCTCACAGTAGTGACAAGCTGGAGCACAGGCTTCCTAACAAATGAAACCTCAAATAAAGCTCTGCAGAAAATATGAAAATAGCCTGGTTGTCTTTATGCTGAGAGACAACTATAAAGGTAGACACTCAATGTTCTTTTCTTAAACTATAAATGGGAATAATTTAATTTCTTTTGTTCCAAAGTTCCTCATAAAGTTTGAGTTTCCACACTCAGCAGTTATTTCCCTACCACTTGAGGCACACAGTGAGTGTGCCACTGCCCACCACTCCCCTCCTGCTCCCTGGGCTCCCAATTTTGTTTCAGACCCAGATGGCTGACAATTGTATACAAACACTTATAACCCACCTTCCACCAACACAGAGATCCAGGGAAAGGCACTCATCTTTACATTAACAGAAGATGGGTGAACTTTGATCTCAAACAAGCCACTTCATTTTGTCTGACATCAGCATATATACTCAAGCATACGTACTCATATATTTCAATTACAGAATCTGCAAAAACCATTGGGATTTACTGTATCCAAGCTTCTTTCTGCTTGGTTATTAAACAACAGAGGTTGCCTACTAATTAAACACAAGACTCTTGCTTACAGTGAGGCTGTCCCTGCCATTTTTATAATTATGCTTTTATTCTATCCTTTATTTTTTATATCACAGCTTGTCTCACTTTTATTTGTACAAGGCTACACTCAAGCTGCATCTTCTTTACTAAGGGACATCTGTATTTAAAACACTCAAAACCTGGTAGGTATGCTGCCAAAACCTTCATACAGATTACAACACAGGTTAAGATATTGCTGCATTTTTAGTTTAGCCATTTTACTTCTGAAATATTTTTTTTCTCTTACACACCTAGCTGATAGTTCAAACAACTGCACCTCTGTTACCAACACAGAATAACAGCTTGGAGAGATTCAAGTCCTTGTTGCTTTGTAAAATGTTACCCTGTATCTGCAGAATGGAGAAGGGGCTCCTTTGGAGAAGGTAAAGGTAAACATAAAGGAAAGTCCCTTCTTCTGAAGGATAAAATAAACAGTGACTGCTGCAGCACTGCCACAGCAGCAGCACCATTATGATAGTTTTGCTAACAAGGATTTGGGATTTGCCACAATAAATAACTGTGTTCCCACATTGCCTTCTGTACGGTGACATTAAAATTTCTCTTTTCTTCCCCCTTCTTTTCAGCACTCACTTATTTCAAGGTGATCCCAAGGCTCTGAGAGCAGGACAGAATTACCATTAGGAAAGGCAGGGGTGCACGTGTGGAAAATACAAGCAATAAAATTGGTGTGTGTGTGTGTTAAACACTCTCAGGTGTGCAAGGCAATGAAGCACAGCCAAGTGCTTCTGCCTCAGACCTGATTTTGCTGAATGGAGAACACTCTCAAGTTCTTCTCCTAAAACTCTTAGGAATCTTTAACATCCAGTCCACGAGTTGCCTTTTCCAGCCTCTCTATGGTTTCAAAGTTAAGAACAGAACTGAAGAGAACCTGTAAAATTATGACTGACTGTGAGAATTTAATGTGATAAAGTTGTGAATTTCATAATCATAGTTTTCTACAAGACCTGTCTCAGTACACAAGATGGACAGAGTAAGGGTTAAAAAATTAGAGAGGTTACTGCCTATAAGAATTTCTTATTTGAATGCAAGTTGAAAAGTTACCTGTCAAATGATTCTGTGTAAACCTGAAAGTGGCTAAGAATCATCCCCAATATATATGAGTCACATGGCTGCCTGAATAGCTCCTTCATTGAGCATCTCTATAAAACATGGGTGAGCAATTCCCACCAGAATATACAGAAATAACAGCCAGTTCTACATTATTCAGGTTTTTGAATTCCCACTCAAAATATTCAATGTTCTAGGTGCTGCATTACTTTACTACTATTGGTTAATATTGCAAGAGCTTCATCACTCAGCAGCAGAGCCTGACGAGTCAGCACAAACTCTACACATAGACAGGAGACCCAAAATTTGAATTCTTTTTTCCAAAGACTGGAAACAGCTTGGGCAAATCACAGCAGCAGGCTTCCCAGACAGATAAATCAGAGAGAACTCACTTGAGCTGTATTGAAAACACAGCTGTGGCTGTTTGCAAAACTTTGGTGCCCCAATTGACAGCTACAAGGGAAAGTGTGTCACAGGGAATTTCCATGTCAGGCAGCAGTGCCTGTGGCTGAATGTCCAGTACAATGCTCAAGGTTGATTGTCATGCCCAGTCCTTCCCAGTGCTGAACTGGAAGACTGGACAGAATCCAAAATATTTGATAACAGATCACTATTACCTGGAAGGAGTAATAATTTTATATTAACATTTTTTCTGCACAAGTGATTGATGCAAGGGGATGTGTTAGGCCTGAAAGAGCCATTAAAAGCTATTTTGAAAGTTAAATAATTGTTCTAATATCTAATTAGGGGGAAATGAAGCTCTGCCTTTCTCATTTTCAGACTAGAGACATCAATCAATGCAGCAGCTTAAAATCTCACACTACAGTTTCAGAAACTTGATTTGGCTTTGGGCAGGTAGGCTGGGGAAAGGTGGTTGGCAAACACTTCTTATCACAAAATGCACTATAAAATGAAGTTGATGACAAACTTCCAGGATTCTGCTATATGCACTACAAAAGTAATATATTATCTACAGACTAGCACACTGACAACTATTCATGCATGACCCATCTTTTGGCCAATATTAGAGCAAGAAAAAAGTAAATCCCACTGGAACTTTGAGAAGGGTCTGAATAGCCAACTTTTGGATCTGCTTTTTTGCACTTTAATTCTCTCTGTCAGATCCCTAATTTTGACCCTAAGAAGGGCACTGATTTCCAAAGCACTACTAATTAGCTTTATTCAAGAAAGGGAAGGTCTCTTGAGATAAAAAATACCAACCCTAGTTTCTCTGCCTGCAACCCATCTGTAAGTAATTTCATCATGAAATATCAGAGCATGACAGAAATAATGCCACCTATAAAATTGTCCTGAAGGATAACCATGACTCAGGCACCAGTGATTATTTTAACAGACCCTGCAGGGCTGGGATGGGAATTCTGAGATTCTGCACTACCCTGGCATTTCCCTTCAGTGTCCTCTGAGACCTGGTCCATGTCAAGGCACCAGAGATAAGAAATTTTAACACTTAAGGAGCATCACATATAAGAAATTCTCTCTTTTCTTAATTTAATTCTCTTTTACTGCACATTTGTGGCTAGATATAACAAAGAACTTCTATCAAAGACCTCCAACTGCAGGACTAAATCAACCACATTTCAAAGCAAGCCAGTGCTTCCTTCCCTACCCTCAAAGATAGACGAGAAATTCAGCTACACAAAGATTAACTCTGAATTAGTTAGAGGTCATTATAATTTTTTCCTGTCTTAATTATTATAGAAGAGTGGGGTTGAAATGCTAGGATCATGAACTTTATTAATTCTCTTGCAAATCATTTTCACCTTAAAGTTCAGAACAGTTTTGTGTTTCCCTAGTAGTGCCCTGATAATTCACACAGGAACTAAAATGAATTAGAAAGGTGAGAATTCAAAGGCAAAAAAAAGCTACCAGGAAAGAAATCAGAGGTCAAACCTAATTTTTTTTTTTTCCCCCCTGTTCACCCATCCAGATTTAACATCAGTCAGTGCCTGGCCATCAGGCTGTCAGCCCCAGAACCAATCTCAGGCTGTAACCAGCATCAGAGCCTTCCAGAAAGCTGCTCCCCACCTCCTCTCCATCCACCCCAGACAGCAACAACATGGGCTTGGAAAAGCAACCTGTAGGACAGCAGGGGAGATCTGCTGCTCTGCCAGGATTAAGTGCCAAATTTTAAACACTGTGAATGAAGTTTATTGACCACTGAATAATCCAGTACCTACCTCAGTACTAGAAATATGATCCTAGAGTCTTAACATCAGAGATCAATTCCCCACCAGCTAATGAGAGACAGGAGCAGGCCAACATTAGAAAATTTAAGTATTTTCCTAAAACATGCATGATTTCAAAGCAATCTTTTCTAGCATTTCAGTTAGGCAGCATATGCTCACCTGTTGCAAAGCAGAGCATATGTTTTGTTCTAACCCATTTTGTTCATGCTTCCAACAATTCGCTTCATTCACTGTTAGCAGTCATCCCTCAGCATCTGCAAGGACATTTCATTGACAGGTTTCTAAATGGACAGTAAAAAAACCAAACCAAAAAACACAGCTACCCATAAAGTCCCAGTCAAACAGCACATTCTTAATTGCTTTAATGATTGCTACACACTTACAAAGGTACTCTGTATCCTTAAGAAGTGAAGGAGAAGCACTGAAAATGCCTGCAATTACTCTAAAAAAAGTATTTTTAATGTAAATTGCTTTATCTCTAGATATTGTTGGTTTTTTTAAATTATATTCTTCTAGCAGCTGTCTTAGCTTGAAAAGGTAACTAAAACCAACTCCTCTTTCCAGAGGCACAGTTTGTAATGTTATTTCCACATAAGACCAAGCAGCAAAAATCTGTGAATTCACAGAGATTCTCTTTAAGACTAAGAAATGCTATTCTGTGCTGAGAAATGGAGCCCTGCAGTTGGGCATGGACATGCCACATTATCATACTGACACCAAGATTAAATTCCTCTACCATACAGTTCATGAACCATTCCTTAAAGCAGAGTAGCCATAACCACCATGCCTCTGAAGGCAGAGAAAGTGCTAGAGGATATTCTCCAGCTGGGCAGTGTTTACAGTTTGCTATACCCCAGCAACTGCTTTAGGATGGCTTTCTTCTAAGGCTTGTTCAAATTCTTTTTGTTCTTCTGAGCATCTCTTGTTTGTTATTTAAGCTTTTTTTCTAGCAAGAACGCTATTAAAAAGTCAAGTCCCCTTCCCCACAACCTTCCCTTGACAGATACTCAGGATTCCTACTACTTTTCTCAGTGGTTCCTACCTGGACTAGTCCTAACCTAGGACAAAATTCTGCTGTCTTAAGAACAGATTGCATCAGTTTGTGTATTCTGTTCTAAAGACTGCAGAACCCATTTTATCTGGAATATGTTTATAATGACAAGATTTCAACATTCACCAGTATTTGGACAGTACAACTGCTAAAAAAAATTACATAATTCAGCTTCTTAACTAGTGCTACCTAGTCTGACAAATACCTTTATCTATGAGGTTATTCACTAGCATTACCCTTACCACCCAGTATGTTTTATCACTTACACAGGAAGCAAATATTTTCCCAGCTTCACCAATTTGAATTCTAAGACACCAAGTGCAACTTCAGATGGAAAAGTAATTTGATTTGCAAAAATTCTCATTGCAACAACATTTAATTAGATGTATGCTACTGTCTATTACTTCCTACTAAGACAAAAGCACACTTTTTGACAGAAGGAATCACAGAATTACTAAGATCGAGTCCCACACCACCATGCTCATCACTAAACCTTGAAGGTCCCATCCACACCTTTTTTGAACAATTCCAGAGACAGTGACACCACCACTTTCACTAGGCATTCTCTTCCAATGCTTTACAACCCTCTGTGTGAATTTTTTTTTTCTAATATCTAATCTAAACCTCCTCAGTACAACTTGTGGTTGTTGGAGAAATCCTGCCCAGAGACAGAAGCACTGAGTACTTCCATGCTTGATAAATTTCCCTGTCTCACAAGGATATTTCAGGGTATGTAGGAAGAAGGAAAACTACCTTTGTTAAAAACAGTTTGGAGGCAGGAACTAAAGAAAAATGAAGTCACAATCACGTCCACCCATCCCTAGACACAAGCACTGGAATGGCACTCCAGCAGCCATACAGCTCTTTCTCTAGTTTTGTGTATGACAAAGTTCTGCTTACTGGCACACTGCAGAAACTCTCACTGCTACACAAGCAAGTTCCAGGTCTCTATTGCCCTGCTGAATGTCTATAGTAAGAGAAGCCTAACTCTTTGAGCAAACTGTTAATGTCAAATAGACAAGCAAGCACTTTTCTCCTGTGGTTGATTTCCAGTGCTGTTTATCACCTAGGCAGTGACATTGATTTCACTTGCTGAACTAGAAAAGGCTGTAGCAGCAGAGAAGTGCAGCTACAGCAGAAATGTCTAAACTCACTGACCTTTTCCTCTGTGGACCATGCATTAAAAAAAATTCTCATCACTGAAAGACAGAATTTTTACAAAGTGAAACCATTCAAAATAATATACAAAAAATCTGATACTTCAGTAATGGTGTTCCAAGTTGACTTAGGTGATCATCCTGTAACACAAAGTGTACAAAACTCCACAATAAATGGTGAGTGCAGCAGAGCAGGATACAGGAATCTGCCCAAACTACCAGCATCCACATGGAGAAGTTCCAGGAAAAAATGCCATTGCTCTACTGTCCCAGTTGGCCATGGCACAACTTCTGTGGGGCAGGAAATCAGTAATAAGGGAGTCCACATGACATCCACACCACAGGGCTGGGAGGGTAAAGCAGAAGGGAAACATGGCAGGGGAAGGAGGAGAAGAGAAGCCCAGAGCCAAAGCTGAAGGAACATTTTCTTTCTTATGACACACATGCTGCCTCCTGTGGCACCATCAAGGTAAAAGTTCAAATCACAAGGCCTAAGACACCAAAGCCAGTAGCATTTTAAATACCCAAACCCCACACCTCTGTTTCTTGAAGTACAGTGCCAGCTCTGAGTGCCAGTGGAGCAGGGAAGTCACAAGGCAAAGAGCCTGAGATGGGTTAAAACTTGACTGAGAGCTCATCCATCAGGTATCTTTTCTAAAACTCCTGCCCAAGTCTGCTCAAAGTTTCATTCGAGTCAAATGATCTGAGTGGCAACTTCCTTTTAAAGCTTTTTTCCATAATTTCTGATCAGCTCCTACTGAGAGCCAAATCCTGGGTTTTCAGTTTTCCTTCACACCACAACCCTGTCCTTCCTGAGGGTCTGTGACAAACACTTCTGTGATTCCTGAGGGTGCTCCAGGTCTGACCCACTGCAGACCCAGCTGAGTTTATACAGGTAATGGAGAAGGATTCACTGTAACTGGGTTTTGCTCAAATTCTATTTTACTGCATTTTACTCTTTGCATCTCTTTTACTCTCTTACAATGTGCAGCAAGGCTCAAACAAGGAGCTACAATCCAGTTCCTGGATTACCCCCCAAGCTGTAGGAACTAGAAAGGAAATCAACTGGTTCCCCCTGTAAGTATTTAAGCACTATTTCTGTAACATAAAACCACTCTGATGTCTACAAATCCAAAAGAGACCAAAGAGTAAACAGAGGGAAAGAAATTTTGTTGTGTGAGGAAGAACTTCTGCTCCAGTTAAAAAGAATACATACTGGAGTGATCTGAAGCTGCCTATAAATATTCAAGAACATCAAAGCCGGTCCTGTTAAATTAAAAATGCTGTCACACAGATAGGAACTAGCCTCTAGCACTGCCAGCTTCAACATGTGAGCCTCTGATCTGAGAGGCAGAGGCTCAGCTCTTCAAGAAATTTTATTCAACATAAGAAGAGGAAAAAAAAAGCAAACCAGCAGTTGAGTTTAATAAGGATATTAAATACCTTATGAGTGAGCTAAGTGGAGCTTAACTCTTTCAGGACACTTCAGCCCTTTCACTGAAAAGGACAGTAGCTTCTTCCCATACAACTTCCAAGCTGGGATGTCTCAGGGCTCCAGGAACCTGGATAGGTTCCTATCCAAGCCCCAGAAACAAACACCCAGCACAGACTCTGGGAACAGAGATCTGCTCGTACTGCATACCTCACACATACACATGTGTATACATTTTGGCTAACTGTTCCATGTCAGGGATCTATGTTTAATACTAAAGCTGTCCAGAAAGATTTCAAAACACCTTCCCACAGTTGCCTGAAGACAAGAAGAGTGGTAGACAACAGGAGAGCAGATCACTTCATCTGATTTTTGTTATTGGAGGAGATGCAGCTCTAGTGTGAGACATTTACCCCAACCTGCAAATACAACTGTGTTACTTCACTGTAGAAAAAACTCTATCAATTCCCAGTATCCAAACCCAAAAAGACTATCCCTGACAGTACTGAATGAGGGCAGGGGGAACTCTGGCAGAGTAGCTTTCTCAAATAAAATAGTTGAAAACTGAAATATGATCATACTTCCAAAGTTATTTTGCATTAACTAGTCCACAACGTCTTCTTTTCAGATGCAATTCTGGGATGTAAAAGACAATATCTTTTAAGGAGGCAAAACACTGCTGGCTACCAGACTGGGGATACCTTGTCTCTGAGCAAAAAGAGGTCTCCAGACCTTGGCTCCTCTTAAATACTGAACTCAGCAGCATCCCTTGGCACTGTTTCAAAGTTCATTTCTCGCTCCCAGCCCTGCTACACATCATCCAGGATATCTGCCAGCTTGGCATCCAAATCCTAAAGTGTTCACCTACTCTTTATTCTCACAGCAGGAAAGACAGCATCTGCTCTAAAAGGCTTCTAAATAAATACAAATCATGTATGAGAAAGTATGCTGGACCTATAAAAACACAATACTGGAATGGTAACCAATACCTTTAGAGACTGCCTTAGGAGAAAACTCCGTGTGCCTAAGAAAAGGGCAGCAATTGCTACATTGCATATCCTAACCTCCAAAGCCAGCAAGGACAGGTTAAACCTCATGCAGAAGGAACAGAAAACACCAGTGCACACAACTGGTATGCTGTGTATCTAATATTGATGTTTTATCTGTGAAACACGGGTATTATTATTGTTGCTGTTGTTATTAGAGTAAAACCGATCAAGGCACAATTGAGTGCCACCATTTAGCCAAGCCCAAACAAGAAGTCTATAAATCTTTGAGGGCAGTCTCTGTAAGGAAAATAAAATAAAATTTAAGGAACCCCAGAGCCTTTAAAAGAGGTTCTTCTCCATGAACCACAGAATTTTGAAAGTGACCCATCAGTGTAAAAAAACCGAAGAGAGCACACCTTCTGCATTTCCAATTCAGTCCTTCAAAGGTACATTTCTTAATGTGTCATCAAAGCAGACAGCTTAAAAGCTCAAAACTTGCAGTTCCAAAGGTGAACTCAACTGCAAGTTTGGTTTGAGCCTCTTCTGCTTGGGGGAGGAAGGGCAGAGTGGAATGGATAAAACAAGAAGTAGAGAAGAAGCATTTTTCACAGCCACACTTAAACCACTTTTTATTGTGTGTATTTTTTTAAAGCAGGCAAGCATCAAAAGCCTCAAAGTAGGAAAACAGATCTTGGCACAAACTAAGCTCTTTTCTGAATTAAAAGCAATTTTTCAAACACTACAAGCAGAAGTATTTGAAAGTTGCTTACCAAGCACATGCAATAAATTCACGGTAGGAGGCACATACTTGCAACATGCATGCCTGTACAGCTAATTAAACACTTGTACTCAAACCATGACTGCAGACTCCAAAATATCCCCCTTAGTTCTTCTCAGGCCAATCACCTCCTCACTGATTCTTCCATTTGCTTTACTACTGGAAATTATGCAAAATAATAAAGCAGCTTAAGCTCAAGGAAACCAAGAGAAAGCTTAAGCTGGCCATCAGCTTTAGAAAACAACTAAAATCCTCACATTAATGCACCGAGTAACATGTGTCTGGGAAGCCTAGAGAGCCTGCATATATTAAGTTGTATATTTAAGGTTGTACTTGTGTCTGGAACATAACAGGCACCTAATCAACCTTTGTAAACTGGCTCTTCATCTTAAAGCCAAGTGCAACAACAAAAGTCTCTAAGCAGCATGAAAAGGAAATTCAAAAAAATGAATGAAAGCAGTCCGCCACTGTAGAGGACACCCTAAGTCACCAGAGGCCTGTTTTCCTGAGCACTGCTACTCAAAACCTAATGTCTGAGCTTCACCAATGGGATAAGTGCAGTAAAGTGCAAATTTTGGGAGTCTCAATTGGGTATCTGCAAGATCACACCTCCCTGGAGACCTCTGGTTTTTGTCAAGCAGTGGAGAAAAATGCAGAAAATAGAATTACTACTTTTTTAATCAACATGAATCTTCTGTTGCTGTTTTAACAACTTCAAACCATGTCTTTGTTTAATAACAATCTATTTTTCCTTTGCTGATCTTTGTGAATGTGAAGAGCCCTCCTTTTAAGTCAGGAAATAAGAAATAAGGCCAAGCATTCAACTTGCATTCATTCTGTTTTTATGTGTAGGCACACGCTCTGGTTTGAACTTATTTGAATACTGAAGGGCAGATGCCCAAAACAAGAGATAGTATGTACCAGTTAACACTTAATGCTTCCTAAATTGAGCACTTCCAATGCAGTAAGTGTATTAATGCAAATACATGTACCACCTACATAACTGGGTAGAACATACAGCATCCAGATCTTATCTTTCCTTAACCAGTCCAATGCTGGCCTCCTAAAAGCATTCATACTTTGAAAAGTCATTTCTGAAAGTTATTTTGGTTCAGAAGGGCCTCACTTTGCAATTCCAAAACAAGAACTAGAAGACTGTAATAAAAAAAGGGAGCCTCTTTAAATACACACTCCACCACAAGATGGTATAAACTGGAAGAAAATTACTATGTATGCTAATCAATGGTTTTATACAACTACTCAAGACTTTCCTATAAGATCTGCTCACAGCAGAGGTTCCTTCCCTCCAAGCCTCTACATTAAATTATGTCCTCTAGACACTTCACCTGGTGTCATTTCAGCACTAAAGGAGCAGCTGTGCTGTCCAGTAGTGGCACCAGCGAGGTGCTCAGGGGTCTGAGTGCCAGTTCCACCCATGGGGCATGGCTGGCCACAACTGCTGGTAACACTCTGAAGTAGGCTGTAATTATATATGAACCACTGTAGTCACATAGATCCAGTCTAAACATAAATAAATATATATAAATTTAAAATAAAAATTCTCCAAATGGATCCATGTATAACAGTTTTTGAGCACCATTCCTCTCTGGGATTTTTTTCTACTTCCACCTCCCAAACAAGCAAAAGGAGCACATGGAAAAGGAAGTGGTCAGCATCCTGCCACCAAAGGCAAGGTTTTCAACAGCACAGACCTTCAGCATCTGTGAGGAAGTTTAGCTAAACATATAGCCATATGCAGAAAAGTTACCTGAACTCCTATAAACTATTTTCCCCACTTGATTCCCCACCTTTACTTGGAAATACAGAAATTGCACTGGTTGGTCTGAGTGTTGAGGCAGTGCTGTGAGCTTTCTGCTATCATTTACTTACTTAACCTACTTTATTCTTCCTCCTCTAAATGGGTCACATTAGCATTTTTTGTTCTTTCCACTGTACCTTCTCCACACTTTAATATCTTTTACTGCATTTTCTTACACTGTGCCTCTCACCTTTTTTCCAAGGGTCTGCCTTAAGCTTGCAACAAAGTTCTGACAGAAGTATTCTGGTAATGCTGCAGCTCTGGAGCTTCCTCCAGAACCAGTAACTCATCACTGAATTTGGTACCTCATCTTTGGATCAGCACCCTCCCACGTCTTTTTACACCATTCTAGGAGACACCTTAGATACTGCAATGTTGAATTAGTAAAAAATAAGCATCTTTATTTACAACATCACAGCTAGAAGCCAATGAGAACAGGCAATTCCTTATGAAATAAGCCAGCATTGATGTGACTGGGCTGTGTGAGGACAGCATTTAGTATCAAGACAGAACAGTACAAGAGAATAAAAACCTAAACAAAACACCTTGACAAGCCGTCTTCAACCACCCCCCACATCACATACACAACAGGATAAAGCACGATTGAAACTTTTTTTAAAAAAAAAAGGACAGAGGGAGGCATAAAACTGTGAAACAGCTGGACCAATCTGTCCTGAGGTGGAGCCCAAGTCAACACCTCAGCTATAAGCAAGCTGCCTGTGCATTGCACTCTACAAAGGCTGTCCAGGTACAACAACCATTCAAGTCTTTGCCTAAGTGATCTCTTATTTTGAAAGCAAATTATGCTTCCTTTATGGACACAATGACAAAGCAGACCTGAAGCCCAGATAAATGTATTGTGCCTGATGTGCTCAGGATCATTACTGCAAGCCACAGATTTGCAGTTAGGTATGGAAACTAACACAACCCAATCTTCATATTCTAAGAGGATAACTAGCAAAGAAAACATTCAATAAGACAGTGACTCAAAGCCACAAATAATTCCACTTCCTCATTTTGAATGGCCTTCAGGCACTCAGCAAGAAGAAGCTTAACCTGTGTGATCACAAAAGAACAACCAAAAAACCCAAAAATACGTATTTTTGTCTTCCACTCTCAAAGGACACAAACACTCCCTTGGCTCGGCCTCCTCTGATCATGGCTAGACATCTTATGTGCCTGTACAGTTATTTCAAGTCACTCCTTTCAGCACTGTTAAAAATTGCCAATCCTTCAGTGTGCAGTTTGCAACCTCTAGTAACCTTTGCATTTTGAGAAAACAGAGGGAAGATTCAAAGCCATTGAAGTAAGGGGTGGGAGGAAAACTGAAGGAAGGAACACACAGGCACTGTCTTGCAGTCCAGTCTGAAGCCTTCCCACCTTCTACAAGAGAAAGATAGGCAATAATTTGCCACTAGGAAGTGTCATGCAAGAAGTTGGGAAGTGTCCCACTTCTGTTTTCTTCCTGGAGCTTAAAAACACTGAGTTATGTGTGTTCTCCCCAGACTGTTACCTTTTAAGCACAAAAAAATATATGCAAGTGGAGATTGTTCCATCATCTACAACTGCTCAGTTCAATGACTACATAAAGTTCATCATTTCCCTGATGAGACTTTCAAGCAGAAACAAACCATCCAAAACACGAACTTTTGGTGCACAAGAAAAACCATGCATAATATCCTCAAATTCTCCTCCACGCTGCTTTTCTCCAAAATTGCACATATCAGTAATCCACCCATATTACTGCATTCAGCAGTACCTTTAAGGCAGGAGTACAAAAAAAGATGGAGAGAAAAATTACAGTGATGAGTGCATATCATTTGAAGTTTTTGACACATCACAGGCATTAAATTTGATCCGCTTTCCCAAGCACCTCACCTGAGCAGTCCCATCACAATTACAGTTTTTTAAGAAACATGAGATTAGATGCTCCACACTTTAGCTATCAAGCTGAACAAGCAACAGGAACGAGATCTTGCCAGTTGCAAGCAGAATTAAGATACATAATGTCACTCTGAGCAATAAAGCCACTTCTAGTCAAATCTGTGATTTTTACTGTCCAAGCACTGCCAGTCTGTGGCCATGTAAAATTGAGTTTGAGACAAGACTACATCTGAACTTTTGCCCTGAATGGTACCAGAAATTTCAACCATGGGGAGTTCTCCAGTCATAATTTGTTTCAAAGCAATCTATCATTTTAGAGGTTTCAGCAAAGTCTGGTTTTCACAGTCACTCTCTAACCAAACATCTGCAACTTCCAATCTCTCGACCATCTCAATGGCCAGTATACTGGCCCAGGAAACATGGGATATTCCAGCGTGCCAGATACCACCAACGGTCAGACTTTCGAGCAGTTTCAGGACCAGCTGACACAGCAACATAAGGATGAGTTTGCTGAATACAAACTGTGGCCACATGAAAGAAGACATATGAACATTTCATCTCTCTGAAGAGTTATTCTGGGGAGACACTTGACCCTAATAAGATTCATTCACAATAACTTGAGAAACAATATAATAGCACACCACTACTGGATAGGAATCTGACCAATAACCAGTTCAGGAGTGGATGTATGACCTATCAAAAGCTGAAAGTGCATTGTTTCTTAAGGTTGGGGTTTTTTTGTTCAGACTTTCAAGACCAATGAGTAATTGATGCTATTAACATAAACAAAAGTAAGCCTTTGTGTAGTCCCAAAACCACAATTCCTTTGATCCATTCTTTAATGTGTGCCTGATTTTCAAGAATTTCTAATATTTCATCTTAAAGAAAAATGCATCTTATTCTTGAAAGAGCTGTGTGCACTGACAAAGTGGCTGGGGCCAAGAAGAGCTTGCTTCACTGACTGCTGTACAACTGGCTGCTGCTGAACAGGTTCTGAGTGGCAACAGCTTCACGAGCCTTTTCTAAACCTCACACTGAACTTTAAGTGATGATCCAGAACAGCAGATTCAAAATGTTCTACAAAAATACAGCCTAGCTGAAAAAAGGGAGGCAAAACAATGCTGTGAAAATCTTTATCAATTTTGGCTTTGAAAAACTCTCTTTCAGGATAAGATAGAGGAACTAGGACATTGAGAAGTTGTATGCAATCTAAAACTTCAACAGTGAAAATACAACTGATAATATTTATAGCTGCTCTGGAACAGTATCTGCCAGGTACTCTCCCCTGGAAAAGAGAGCAGCACACAGAGCTCATGAAGCAAAAAAACTCCCAAACCTGTCCATGATGTATGTTATCTAGCATGTGTCCAGATGAATAAGCAAATCAATTTTTGAGTGATAAATGACTGTAAAAGATTTGCCACATCATGTGGCTGTTGCTGTAGTCTTTCCTTTTTGGAGTACTGTCTATTCAGGCACAAGGAGGATGCAGAGAGGTGATGTTACCAACAGTAAGGTCTGCAAAAGTCTATTTAATTCACTTGTTTCAAGTTGTGCAAATCTGAGTCTTAAGAGAACAGTTTATTTTTTCTCCACTTTTGCTTACAGTCACTAAGAAAGTATGACCTCAGTAAATAGTTTGTGTTCTGTTCTTAATGCTAACACCTGACACAAAGGAACCTTTGAAGTCTCCTGCTGGCCCCAAAGACACTATTAAGTCTTAAAATGAAAAAGCCCTAAAAGATTAAAAAATGTCCATGTCAGTTCCAGCCCCTACTAGCACCACCTCTTCTAAATGTCATAATTATAATTTAATTGGACCATCCCTCTTTTCTCTGAAAAATTACCTTACATCAGCAATTCATCCTCACAACTCTTCTCCCTTCAAGAGAACTTTTATAAGAAATCATCCCAGCTGAAACTGTTTTGCAATCTAGAGCATTCATAACCAGTATTCTCTACTTCAAAAAGTTATTTTGATAATAATGTATTTGTGTTTGTAGAGCTTTTAACAGTTGTTTTTAGAACCCACTTGCTACCAGTCAGATTATTTTAAATTTTGTATTTATAGTTACGTGTGTATGTATGTGTACATATGCATACATATATGGAACGTAAACAAACCTCACAGCTGTTAGAAATAAAGATTGCTATTGGCACTTGCTTAACAGTCAAACTTACTAAAACACCATTCAAGTAATTTTTCTCTACTTAGCCAAAGGGGGAAAAAATAAAGTCGGCAATTACAAGCGACTACAAAGGAATTCGATAAGCACTTCAAGAGTTTCAATAAGAGTAGATAGTTGAGTTCAGTCAAAGACAAGAACCATTCCTCTGGCGAGCAAGCCAAGCCCAGCTCTGTCGGGAGCGTGAGGCGGTGGCAGCCCCGCTCCGAGGGACCCCGAGCGCAGCAGCAGCGCCGGCTCCAGCTCCAGCTCCGCGCAGCTCCGTGCGCCGCCGGGCGCGGAGCGGGCAGCGAGCGGCACAGCCCCAGGGCGCAGCACCCCATCGCTGCTGCGGCGCTTCCAGTGCGGGCCCGGCCGCCCCCAGAGCGGAGCAGCCCCGCACGGCTCCGGGACCGGCAGGGGCCGCCCGGCACGGCCCCGCCTCCGCCCACCCGCCCCGCGCCCGGCGGAGGGGCGAGCGGCGCGGAGCCCGCCGCGCGTGTGAGGCGGCCTCGGCTCCGCCCGCTCCCGCCGCGCACAGCCCGCGCCGCGCGCCCGGCTGTCAAAGCGAGGCGGCCCCGCGAGGTGAGGCCGGCGCTGGGCCTTTGTGCGCGGGCGCGCATCTGTCACCGCGTCCCCGGGCCGCGCGGCGCACGTGGGGCGGCGGGCCCGGCCCCGCTTTGTGCCGCAGGTGCCGGGCCCGCGGAGCCATCTTGGGGCAGGCGGCGCCCCCCGGCCGCGCTCACCTGCACGATCTCGCCTTCGGCGCTCAGCGTGGCCCCCGCGCGGGAGAAGCGGCCCTGCAGCCCCGTGGTGTAGGTGGTGTAGTCGCCGCTGGGGCTGGACTCGAAGAGCACCACCTCCACAAACGCCGTCTCCTTGCCCAGCGCCGCGCCCGGCGCCGCGGCCAGCAGCACCCCGAGCAGCAGCAGAGGCGGCGGCAGCGGCGGCACGGGCAGCCCCGCGCCGGCCCCGCAGCCCCTCATCGCGCGGCGGGAGGAAGCGGCGCCCCGCCGCCGCGCATCTCTCCCGAGCGGCTCCAGCTCCGGGGCCGGGCTCCCGGGCCGGTCAGCGTCCCATGGCAGCGGCCCTCCCGCCGCGCTGCGCCCCGCTCCTCGCTGCCGCGCTCCCCTTCCCTCGCCCCGGCTCCTCTCCGCCCTGCCAAGCCGCTTCCCTTTCATCTGCTCCACGTGACGGCCACCACGGGGTTATCCCCGCCCTCCGCGCCGCGCTGACCCGCTCGGTCCCTCCCGCCGTGCACACACCGCCCGCAGCCGCGCCGGGCCCGGCCGAGCCGAGCGCTTCCCGTGGCTGCCCCCGGCCCGGTCCGGCCCGGCCCGGCCCGGCCCCGCGAAGGTCTGAGAGCGAGCCGCACTCGGGACGGCCCTGCCGGGATCGGCTTTCCACGCGGCCGGGCCTGCAGGGCCGGGATGCGAAGGGCAGTCCCGGAGACCTGTGGCAGCCGCCTGGGCCCGCGTCCGCCGGGGTGCTGCCCGCCGGTACCCGGTCCGTAGCGGGTCCCGGGCCGCTTGCCGGCACTACCGCGGCTCGCGGCCGCCGGCCGTACCCGGTGGGTTCGGCACGGGTCCCGGGTGCGGTGGCACAGCCCAGGTGGACGGGCGGAGCGGTGCTCTGGCAAGGCACGGACCACGGGCAGCCTCCTCCGCAGAGACACCGCTGCGCTGCCGGACCGATGTGCCAGCTATTTGCAGGCGGGATCCTCGTTTGTGTCTGGGGCAGGACTCGCTAATCGGCCCTAATCCCAATCTCCTGAAACTGATTTAGGGGAGGCTGGGCTACCTGGGCTCTTTTGCTTGGCTGTAAGTGCGAGTCTACAAAACCTCCATCGATGATTAGGGAAAAACGTGTTGGTAAAGATTTTTGTTGCAGTCTCGCACAAGAACTGGATGTCAGCCAATTACACATTTTTCCATTAAAAGTATGTACTGCTAAGTACATGGAACTCATTAAGACATGGTGTTACACACCCTAAAAATACAACTCAGTGACAAGGAGGATTGAGGCAAACTGATCCAAAATCCCATATTGGCAATTAAATACAATCTTTGGAAACAAAACTCAGCTCTGGTACACTGGGAGAAGAAATAATAGCATACTCTACAAATGGCCAGCTCTTCTCCTAAATATACTTTGTTACAGGTGAAGCCAAGGTAGTGTCTTCCTTAGCATGACACAGTGAGCAATGTTAGCTTAACAACTCATGGAAGATTTCTTCGATGGCAAAGGGTCAAGAGGGGATCACAAGACCTTACACTCTGGGCTCCTACAGTAAGCCAGAAAATACCCACCTAAGATTATGGTGTAGTAGATCAAAGGCCACAAAATGATTGTGAAAGGGAGCTGGAAGGGACATCACTGTGGTGTTCTGTGCAAATTTAGATGTGGTCAACAGGTGCAAATTTTTGATTACAGGTATGGTTCAGTACAATTTCAGAAATGCATGGCATCTGGTGTACTAAATAGAAGCGTTTTAATCCCTTAGTACAAAGTACCTCTACTTTATTTTCCTTCACCCATGAGGCGAATGGCTGATGCTTAGGGAATGTATGATCTGCTACATCACAACCAGCATAGGAACAGCTTAAACTGTCTGGGAACTACCTATGGAAAAAGATGTGAATGGGGCTCTATAAAGCAAGTGGAGAGATCCTATGCCTAAAATAAGAGTTGCTGAAGATCTGGCCCATTCCACTTGGACCACAGACACAGCAAAATTGCCTTGGAGCAGCCTCACAGTCAAATACTGAGGAGTGACATGAGGCACTAGGTCTCAGGTCACCAAGTTCCCTCGACTTGGGCAGAAATCCAAGCAGGAAGTTGCAGGAAGAGAATGGACTGTCTATCATTAAAGCATCAAATATTTCTAATTGGCATCCTGCCCAGTTGGCAGTATACAGTTCACAATTCAGTTATGCCATAATACTTCAGATATGTTTTCTTTTTTTTTTCCCTGGATAACAAACTGAGGCCCAGGGTCTGAATACAGAAGTCTCAAGCATTTATAACTACAGCTGAGGACAGTGAGAGTTGTGATTTTAGCATAACTAAATTATGTGCAATGCCAAATGGTCTGAGAAAGCATTCTGTAGGCACTCAGTCTCTTTTTTCAAATAACAAGCGACAGAACCAGAGCAAAAAACCCTCACGTTTCACCAGAGGAGGCTTAGATTGGATATTTGGGAACTTTTCTGCATGGAAAGAGCTGCCAAGCATTGGAACAGGCTGCCATGCATAGAGATGGAGTCACCATCCCCCTGGGGGATTTAAAAGATGTGGCACTTGGGGACAGGGTTTAGTGGTTTAGCAGTGCTGGAGGATTGGTTGGACTCAATTGTCTTACAGATCTTTTCCAATATAAACAATTCTATAATTTTATCTCAGAAGCAAGCAATTGACACTAGAGGATGCCTTTGACAACTTCCTACGTCTCATGTCCCTTGCAAAGAAATGGAACCCTTCTCCCTCTGCTCCTGAGAGAAAACAAAGTTAGTGAAGCAGCCACATAACACTGTAATGAATGTTATAGAAAAACTCCAAAACAATCTCCTCAGAGCAGACTGGCTGTCCAGAGGAAGGATAAAGAGGCCTGGCTGTCTCATTCACACACCCACATCTGTCTGTCCAGGTGTTTTCAGAACTGATAACTCGGACTACTGCCCACATCCCCTACATGTTTTCACACCGTGCTCTGCAGAGCTTATTTCATAAGTAAATCACATCGGTGTACCTCTTAAGTGATAGGAACAAGAGCTGTCCTTTTCCCAGTAAATTCAAGGACATGTACATGCCTGCCCTTTTCCTCTGAGCCAGAACCGCACAGCACAGAGTTTTAGGGCTGACTTAAAGCTTTCCTCAGACACACCCGAGTGCTTGCCGGGCTCTGGCTCTCGGGAGCAGCAGCAGCTCCTCACGGCGCTCCGAGGGGCGCCCGGGGCCGGCCGGGTGCACTGCGGCACTGCCACCAGCAGGTGTCCCCTGCGGGACGCGTCCGGGCCACCAGCGGGGCTGGAGGTGCCCGACGTCAGCACGTGGGTAAAAGGATCTCCCACAGCCTTCATCTTCATCTTCACCTTCACCTTCATCATCTTCATCTCCACCTTCACCTTCATTTTCATCTTCATCTTCATCTTATCCCCATCTTCATCTTCATCTCCATATCCACCTTCACCTTCACCTTCATCTTCATCTCCATCTCCACCTTCACCTTCACCTTCATTTTCATCTCCATCCCCATCCCCATCTTCATCTTCATCTCCATCTTCACCTTCACCTTCATCTTCATCTCCATCCCCATCCCCATCCCCATCCCCATCCCCATCTTCATCTCCATCTCCATCTTGCATCTGTAGCCAAATTTTTAAATATTTATGGAAGTGATGTTTTCATCATTATCATCAATTATTCTAAATTAAAGTAACAAACAGCTTGACAATTAAGCTTGACAGCTTAATTAAAGACCAAAAAGAAAAGTCAGTGGATATTTGTACCAAGAAAAAAAAATGTCGTGCGAAGGGGCTTTGCCTATTGCTATTTGAAGTTTGGAAACACAATTCATCCAAGTAAATTGGCATGGAAGCAATGCAAATTAACCAACTGACTAGCCACAACAACTTTAATTATAACAATTTTTTGTGAGCAAAAATTTTAGTTAATTTTTGAATAGTTAAAGTTTCCAATGTTTTAAACAACATGTAGTCTTTTAAATCTAAATCTGTAAGAAGGGGAAACATGGTGGGGAATCCTTAAGCTCTCTGTATATGTTATTATCTACTGAAGAGAAAAAATAATAATGAACCAGGTCTGTAAAGCTGAATTATGTAGATTGTACTTAAAATAGCCTTATTAAGATGAAGTCAGACATTTCTTTTTGCAAACTATTGCCCAATACACAGTACAGGCTCAAATAAGAGTTGCAAGACAGTACAGCTATGCTTGATGCTTTCCTTCAGTCCTCACCAGGCAGGCACAGCAGATCATGTTACCAAAAGAAAGAAAAAATAATTCAAAGAAACAAACTTAGGAAATAATTTCTATATGCTTTTTGATAATCTAAAATCTCTGACAGCAACAGAATGGATTTGGAGAAAATCTGGAGCCATATTTTCCAAGATTCTCAGTATCTATTCTGCAGGAAAGATCCTCAAATGAATCCTGTTCTCCTTGTCCCTGAGATTGCTCTGTACCACATCTACTGACTTTCAGTTACAGCTGCACTAAATCCCATACTACTGTTAACTTCATGTGTTCATTATGTCAATGCTTAGCAGTTTCCTCATTCATAATATTGAAGAAGCAGCCAATGAAAATAACACATAAATAACACACTGCATATTTCACAGTCATATTTATATACAACCTAGATATTGACACTTCTTTACTTAATTCAACATCATTATTAGTGTTTCTGGAGTAAATACAAGCTGCTGTTCATGAAGCCCTACTTCAAGCAGTAATATAAAATGAATAATATATAAATATCACAGAATAAATTTGAAGCACATGGTTAAAGTGCATGATGTATCAGCTGCTAATACTAATGGCAATATGAAGAACTCTATGCTAAAGCCAAAAAATAAATTTCAGTGGTTCTGAGTACCAAAAGCAAAAAACATTCCTAAAATGTTACTGGATAAAATGAAGGAATTCCTACATTAACAATGGATTTGTTCATGTAACAGTGAGCTAAGCAACTATTTATTCTATTTCATCTTGGGTTATCTATTATATTAAAGACTCACCTAAGTTAATAGATCTGACTGGCACTTTTAATTAATCACCTTAAAACACTCCTTTTCCACATTCAGCTACTAGTATAGGATCTATTTAATTAGTAGATTAAGGGCTTTAGCTGTCCCTGCCTGTTTACGTAGGAGTTACCATTAAAGTCAGCACTAACACAGCAAATCAGTGAGGCCAGCACAGACAAACCCTAACAGACTTTTCTCTCTCTCAACACCAGCTGTTACCCTGTGCCCTCTGAGGAGTCACAAATCAAAGGTGTAAGAGGAAGAAGATGGATTATTCTGACAATACCCCCCACATTTTGGGTCCTGCTGAACTGATGCTGAAACAGAACTGATTCCTAACTTGAAATTTCCTGATAATTTCCTCTTCTCATACGGGGTCACATGACAGCTGGAGACTGGGTTCTATGTACTAAAGGGCAAATGGAAGGATATAAGGAAATAAATTCAAAATTACAAAATGAGAAAGCTTCCAGGACTCTCGGGGGCTCTGGACTTCTGAAAGAATTTCAAAGCCTAAGGAAGGTCTGAGAAATAAGAAAAGGTTTTCCCTTTCAAACGCTGGCAGTGCTCCAGAGAAGAGCTGGCTTCTGCCAACAGGAAGTAGCCATCAAGTTTTCCTAAGCATGGTTGTTTACCTCCCTGGGTTGGATGTTTTCCAAGAAGAGGTTCCAGTTCTGAACCAGGATGTGCAAACAGAAAAACTTACTGGAACAGGAACTTTTAGGTATGTGATATTTCAAGTGAAGTGTTTTCCTCAGAGAGCTTGCTCAACATGTGAGACACTGGCACAAACCCCAGAACAGCATTGTGGGGACAGCACAGCAGCAAGTTCAGTCTCTCCTCTACTGTCCAAGCACATTCTGCAGCATCACCCCAAACTTGCTGCATCCTCTCCAGTAAGTGTAGGACCTTTGCCTTTTCTCTTTTGCTTGTGACTCCCACTCTAATGTGTTATTGTGCATCAATGTACACAGGTGAGCACAGCTCCTGTGGCATCTCCCAGAACCTCCAAATCCTGCATACTCTGCACAACTCTCTGGTCCACATTTTCTGCCAGCAGGAGAAAATCCTGCAGGGAAACATTGTGCTTGGAACCAAGCTAGAAGAGAAAAGCCAAAGAGCTGAAGTAGGACCACACATGGAAATAGGTACTGCAATCAAACCACAGGAAAGCACCAGAGGTGCCAACAGCTGGACCTTTTAAAGGGAAAGGGAATCCATGAACGGAAGTAGAATTGATAGAGCAATAGAGGAATGGTGTGGGAAGGGGATGGGCCAAGTTGGTAGGAAGCAGAAGCCAGAACTAAGCAAAGCCCAAATGACAACAACCTCCTCTTGACCTGTGGGATGCTGCAGGGATCAGGGTGCCCACCAAACAGACAACCTGACCTGAGCCCATTGCCCTGGCTGAGTGACCAATGCTGTTTGATTCCCAGCTGGAGTCTCTCAGGGACTGGCAGATGGCATAAACCTTCCCAAGGGCATCCAGTGGCTATGTATAAAGATCTGTTTACATGACTAATGTTTGCAGAGTTTTCCAGTAACATTTCACTCTTCCAGAACTGGTAGCACAGGGCTGCCAGCATTTCTGTTTACTGTGTCTTCTTTTAAATTCCCTTCAGTGGTTTGCTCCAAGCTCTGCATGTGCAAGAGAAATTTGCTTCTCTGTCTGACAGAAAGAATCAAATCAAGAGATCTTTATCTCAAAATACTGCTATGTACTTGTAAGCAGATAGATTTTCCCTTTATTCTTTGACAGTGTGAAGGGGATTAGGAAGCTGTCTCTACTCTGCTGTTTAATAAGCACGTCAGTTTTCTGGAAAAATTAGTAAATTGGCAAAAAATTGCAACAAAATTATATATGTTTGTTGATTTCTGGTCTTGCCTGAGATTAATGAATTCTTGAGTTTCAGAGGAGTCTAAAAGTGAAGTAAATTGGAATTACAATGCAAGTGAAATTCAGGGGGAAAATAACACTATGGAGATGCAAGGAACGTTCTCAGCCTCTTATAGAGATTGCTTGATCTCAAATTTACTGTTGTCAATCAAAAATGACAACATATCATTAGACTGTTTTAAGAAAAATCTGCCATCTTGTATTCTGTAACAATAGAAAAAGGAATTATACCCACAAAATGTTAGAACCTGTGAAATGTAAGATAATTTTGTTGCCAAAAAATCTGTGATGCAGAGATCACTACAGAACAAGGCCACAATGAAGGTTTATATTTCCTAAAAATTAAGTTAGTTGTTATACATTCATCTCCACTTGGCCTTTGCACAGTGAGTTTCCTATCTCCTTTTTTTTACAAAGTACTGCATTGAAATGTATTGCTGCTAAGCTACCATTAAACCTGGAACAGGGCACAACCTCTTTGAATGAGGGCACTGGAACTGAACTGCCCAAAGAAGCTCCAAGGAGAGCCTCAGTGCTTAGGGCTTGCTTGGGGCAGAGCTAAGAGAAGGGAAAGCCAATGTCACTTTAAACAGCATGCAGGCAGGGTGGCAGCTCCTTGCAGCAGCCAGAGGATACAGATTGTGCATATTCCCTGAGACTGAGAGCACTAAAACTTGGAAAGATGCACTCCTGAATCCCAGTGTGTAAGAACAAAATTTAAGAATAAGTAAAATTAGTTTACAGGTTTTGAATAACCTTGTTTTAGGCTGCAAAACAGGTTCTCTTATTTAATCAGCTATTGATACAGGTATGGGAACACTCCAGCTGTTGTCAAGAACTTGGGGGCCTGGGCCACCATCCAAGTATTTTCAGACACACATTTGGCAAGCAAGCTCTTTCTCACATTATGATTGCAAGTTAATCTTTTCTCTATGCCCCCCTCTTCCATTTTACTTTCCTCCTCTATTCCCCCTTTTTTCATGTGTAGATAACATTCAACACACATTTCTTTCTCTGTTTCTGAGATTACACAAGTGCAAAGCCTCTCCACCTTTGTTAAACAAAATTATTTCCTCTGGTGGGTTGGCCACCTGGAACATAAAACATAAAGCTGTTTCAGCAGGAACTAATGTGGTTTCTGGCAGGACAGCCAACAGTATCCTCATTGGCACATCCTTGGTGGTAGTGCTGAACCCCCAGTGGGATGAAGGCAGGGTGAGAAGCATTCCTGAGTCACGTGGATCACAGGATTAAACCCAGTGACTGAAAAAAAGAAAAATACAAAGACTGGAATGTGTAAACAGTGAAGGGGGAAAAAAAAAGTGGAAATCACAATCAAACTTGAAGCCTTTTTGTTAAAACTCCCTGAAAGGGTGTCACAGTGTAAGACCAGCTTTATGGACCTTTCCTTAGGCACTCTTTTACCCAATAACTCAACCATATATTTAATAAAACACTTTATATACCCTAATAGTAGTAACATAATATTTGTGAGCCTAAATATATTCTGCACCAGAGCTAGTCTTAGTATTCAACAGGACTAGAGTGCAGGGTGTCATGCCCTTCTTTTGCTGGCTATTACTGCCAACACTGGACATGCTAATGGATGCTGTTATTATGTTCAGTAACAGTGGACACCACGAGTGCCAAGGACAGCTTCCACTTTTGTTGGTTACACATCACTGTGAAGCAGCTCAGGCACCACTGCTTGCACACATGTCCCTGCACTTCTGTGGTTTATTCATGATCACAAGTGTTTGTTGCAAAAGGAAGTGTGCTTCACGTGGGCTCTGGTTCCACATAAAATTAAATAGGAAAATTAAATCACCTGTAGATAGAAGGTTAAGATTTTTCTTCAGTCATAGTATCAAGACATCTGGGTATCTTTATGATAAATCATGTCATGATAAATAAGATCTCCCCAGTATAACTGTAAATATTAAAAATCAGCAACATAAGGCAGCCCTGTTCACCCCAATCAACACTTTTCTTGCAAATAAGGGCTACTTGAAATGGATGTCTGAAATCTGAAGTAGTTATTAATACTGAACCTGCATTTTGGTAGAAGACAGCAGCACTTTGAATTGGGAATTAGAATTACAGAAGAAACATGAGTCCAAATCTAGAAGAGACACACAAAAGAGAAGCAGGCAGTTTTCAATGGCCAGCATCTAAGGGGCTTAGCAGGACCAGAACAAACAATTTTTTGCACTCTGATTAAAAGGCTTATCGAAAAATTGCCGTATTTTTCACAAAGGTGTCAAAGTAGAAAGATGAACTTTCAGCCTTAGCTCAATGTCATGCTGCAGTCCGTAAGAAAAGAACAAACACAAACTTACAAATGCAGTTTGTTCTCTGTATCATGAAAGCCTGGCAGAACTCCAGTCCTGGATTAATGCCAAACCAGCACACCAGCGTCTTTGATCTTCCAAAGCTCATGTTTTCCTTTAGTGTTCAACATCTCAACTAATTTAAAATCAATGTACAAATGGCTTTCAGAAATAATTGTGAGCAGCCAAAGTCTCGACATTTCAAAACTATTCGGGTCGTTGGCAAGTGTCACAAGTGGAAACTTGGAAAGCTTCGGGCACTGAGCCGCTCAAACAGCCTCGATGTCCTGCATGGCTGGGCACGGCTGAACACCTGCATTCCCATGGGCAGAGTATTTCTGGCCTTTCTACCACAAAACGTTTGTCTGAACGCTGGATCTGTCCGATCCGACACCAGCCCACAGGGCAGGGTGGTTTCTTTGGTCGGACAGCACGGAAGGATGGAGCTCCCTTCGCTCCCCACACAGCACTGCTGCTTCTCAGAACAGGCTGGGCGATTTCTGCATGGTTTCCTGCAACTTACACTCATCAATCACTAACCTCGCTGCTTTTTTAGTCTTCTTAGCCCACTTTTAGCCCATTCTTACGGCATCTGCTACAGCTCCATTCGTGGCACTTGTGTTCCCCGTGATTATGCTTGTGACTACTTGGGACAGAGCGGCTCCGGAAAGGAGACCAGAGAGAGACTTCAGCTGCATCGCCAGGCCAGGCACACCTCACTGCCTCTTCAAGGAGCTGGTCCGCTTCGGCGACCGCCATCGCGGGCGGGCACGGCCCGGGAAGGCATGGCCGCCCCTCAGGCCCCTCAGGCCCCTCACGGCTCCATCCTCCCCTCGCAGGCCCCGCCCCTCGCCAGCGCTTCACCGGCCGCAGCCCTCCCTTATCTGATGCAATTCGCTTCACCCCTTGCTCGCGGCCTCGGGCCAATCACAGGCTCTCGCGGCCGTGACGTCACGCCTCGCAGCCAATGAGCGAGAGCCACGATGGTAGAAATCCGGGCGGGGCGGCGCGGTGCGCAGTCGGCCGCTGTGTGACGCCGGGCGGCGTGTCCGCTCTCTTCCCGTGCCGCCATGGCAGCGCTGCCCGGTGCCGCGGCCCCGCGGCTGCTCCTCATCCCTAGCAAAGCGGCCGAAGCTCCCGGCTCCGCGGCTGCCCGCCATCTGTCCGTTGTCCTGCCGGCAGGAGCCGACCCCAGCCTCACCGGGATGGAGACCACGCAGCCGGCCCGCAAGCGGCAGCGGCTCACACATCTGAGCCCGGAGGAGAAGGCGCTGCGCAGGTGAGTGGGGGCAGCGGTGGGAAGGCTGCGGCTGTACTCGATGGGTACAAGATCTCCCGCTGACGGGCGCTCTGCCCCGCAGGAAGCTGAAGAACCGCGTGGCGGCCCAGAGTGCCCGCGACAGGAAGAAGGCGCGGATGACAGAGCTGGAGCAGCAGGTGGTGGAGCTGGAGGAGGAGGTAAGGGGCTGGGGGAGATGAGGGGCTGGAGGAGAGGGAGGAATGGGGCGGTCTGTGCCTCACGGCTCTTTGCAGAACCAGAAGCTGCTGCGGGAAAACCAGCTGTTGCGGGAAAGGACGTGTAACCTCGCGCGGGAGAACCAGGAGCTCCGCTGCCGCCTGGGTTTGGACGCTCTGAAGACGGAGGAGGACGAAGGTGACGAGTTCCAGGTGAGCCGCGCTGCTGCCGTGTCCGCCCCGCCTTGGGCAACCTCGGTGCTGTGGGCAGGGATTTACCTTTGTCCTCCTTTTGGAGGCTCTTCTGAAACTCAGCAGGTACCAAGTCGAAATGGGTGCCACTAGTAAAGTGAGAGGTAGAAAGTTGACTAGTTCCAGGCTGTTTTAAGACAGTTTTGTTTGGTTTTCTATCTTTTGTCGTAGAAGTGAGGTAGAAATTGTTACAGTCGCGTAGGTGTGTCTCAGAGAGGGTCAGGTGTTAATTTAAAAGTGTTAAACAAAATAAATATGTAAGTGTAGGGAAGCTTCAGCTAACTTCGGAGATTCTCTTACCTTTAGGTTCCTACAGAATGAACAAATAGAGAATTTGTGTTGGAAGCCTCTGCAGAAAAATTATGATATTCAAGATCATGTATTGTACTGCCTGTGAGAATACTTGCAGTGGCTGAGGTTGTTTTTTGTCTTGCTACAGGTTGTGAAGGAATCCCAGGTGGATGAGATTAGATTGGTGACCGGGTCCGCTGAGTCCGCAGCACTCAGACTACGTGTTCCTCTGCAGCAGGTGCAGGCCCAGCAGTCACCACTTCTGATAGCTTCCACATGGATTCTGATGGCGGGGATTCTTCAGACTCTGAGGTGAGCATCTGGCCTTACACAAATTGTCCATGAAATTAGGAACCACTATAGATTTAAGAGTAGTGTTGTATATCTTGGAATGCCACATTTGTGGCTCAGAACAGCTGTGTTAGGCTTTGTCCGGTGAGTACAGGAGTTCATTAAAAAATCCAGCCCCCACAGCTTTGGTCATGTGCAGGTCTGCCTAAGCCAGGTTCTGGTCTAGGCTTTGTGTAGCCTTTGTACTTTATGGGTGCAAGATCTCAATGATCTTATAATAGTGGCTGTAAATCTTAAGCCTTAATTCTCTGGGGATTGCCAGTACCCTTAAAAAAAAAAAGGCTATAGGCAAAGAATTACTATGCCTGGAACAGATCTCCCAGAAGGGTGTGGGGTCTCCCTCACTGGTGATAGTCAAGAACCATCTGGTGCAGTCCTGTGCCATGTGCTGTGTGATGACTGCTTGAGCAGGGAAATTGGACCAGATGTGACCTACTGTGGTCCCTACCAACCTGGTGTATTCTGTGGATTTCTGCAAGATAAGTAACTGCCTTAACCGTGTGTTTGATATTCTTGCTAAAACAACTGTGATTGCGTCAGTGTATGTTAACTTCCACATGGGGGCTTAATAGATGCTACATTTGGTGTTTGGCTGTGAAAGTAATGAACTGTCTTTCTAAAACTGTCTTTCCTTTTGCAGTCTGATCTCCTATTGGGCTTTCTGGACAGCCTGGACCCAGAGATGTTTCTCAGATATGCTGATTCAGAGTCAACGTGCCTGGAAAAGCTGGAGGAAGAGATCTCTGGAGAAACAAATTCCCTACCAACCACCCTGTCTCCTTCTTTGGGGTCCCCATCAGCCAAGCTGGAAGCCATTAATGAACTCATACGGTTTGATCATGTGTATACAAAACCCTTAGTAGTGGAGATTCCTGTCCAAGTGGCCAACCAAACCAAAATGCTAGTGAAAATCGAGAAAGAAAATCTCTCTTCATCCGAAGACAAGGCCGTCCCTGAGGTCCCAGTGTCTGTGAAGAAGGAACCTGTAGACAGCTTCATGCCTGAACTGGGCATTTCTCATCTGCTCTCTTCTTGTCATAGCCTTGAAGCCTCAAGCTACCTGTTGGATGGCTGTAGTGACTCTGGGTATGAAGGATCCCTGTCTCCCTTCAGCGATACATCGTCTCCGCTTGGCGCTGACCATGCGTGGGAGGATAGCTTTGCCAAGGAACTCTTTCCCCAACTCATCAGTGTCTAACCTGGTAGTGTTAACTCCCCTTGGATAACTGTCCTGGCAGGATATCAGCATATGCCCCTCTGGGGGTGTATGTGGGGAAAATCTGGTCCATTCAGAAAAGTGTTTGTCATCTTTACCCATGATGGTATGAAAAAGCCCAGGGTGTCCTGTCCTGCCCTGGTTGCCCCCAGTCAGTGTTTGCTTAGGAGAGAGAGGCAGGTTTGTTACTCAGTAACTTGCTCATTCTCTGTGAACCTGAAAATGTTTTGTTTTCTGGTTAAAATTTTAACACCAAAAACTCAAGTGGGATATCCATGTATAGACAACTGGGCTAGACCTTAATAGTCTCTAAGTCTTACAGCTTCACTAAATGCTTGTTTTCCATTTGCTATGTAGAGTTGCTTTGTCCATTTAATATTTAACTGTATTGGTGCAATTAAAATGCAGTGCAGCTCACTGATGCTTTTTGTTTTAGAACTCAGTGGGGAGGGGAGAATATCTGGGCCTTGGAGCATTTAAGTTGTCTTATCCTGCCACAGTGCATTGATGAGCAGTGCTCATAAGGTGTCTGCAGCTGGATGTTTCAGTAGTTCTCTTTTGGGATGTGATAGAGGGGTTTGTGTGAGGGCCAAAGCTGCTGGAGCAAAACCTTCATCCTCTAAGGTAGGCAGGTGGCAGGAGCTTGAAGACTGAATGCTCAAAAGTCAGGGCAGTGGTGGCACCCTGGTGGCCAGTAATGCTGTCCAAAATTCTTAGTCTGAGGGGAGGTGGTGAGTGCAAGACAGACAGGGTCTGAAAAGAGCTGCAGATTCTGTATTACCACAGGATATCCTGAAGCATCAACTGGACTTAGCAGGAGCTAATTTAAATACCACAGCAGGACGTTTTCATTGTCCACATTCATTTGCTCTAGTATCCAGTATTTATCACAATATTAAAAACACTTGGGGAGACAGAAGAAATTTTACACTGAAAATAAAAGAGCTGTTGCAGGTGTTGGCACAGCTGCTATTGGTTTCAGTACTATTTCATGTTTTGCATTCTATTTTGACAAAAATAACATGGGGTGGGGACGAAAGAAAACCCAGAGATGTTTCAGTCAGTAACATTCCAGGTGACAGGCCTGCTTTGGATTACAAGCTTGAGTAACCTAGCTTATAATGAAGGATTCTACCTGAAATGTGGGTAGAAGTGAAGACTCTACAGCTGTGCAGTATAACAAATTTAGGTTGAAAATCCAAGTAGGCAGAAGAATAAATTGCTTTACTTTCAAGTGGAAAATAGGGATGACTGCAAGAGTATCAAATAAATTGCTGCTAGTCCAAAAACAAAAGTGAGGATTTGATCTGTAGTTTTGCATTATATTTTGTTAGCACCCTTTGATGGAGCACCAACCCCTCCTGGAAATCATGAGCAAGCCCTTTCAACATGTAAAAACTCCAAGGAAAACTGTGTCATGGTCTCTTTTGAAGAAAGGACATGGGAAGTGCTTAACATTTCAACCTTGTTAAGCACAGGAGAGAGAAGGTCCCACAACAAGCTGTTAATAGTTACTGAGATCTCTTCCACTAAAACCACAGACTACTTGTTTGGCAGCTGGCAGCCTACTACCATTCAGAATTCCTATATTTTCTACTAGAATCAAGTCTATTAAGAAGGTACACAAAAAAGCAAAATCATACATTCCAACAAAATTATTAAAATCTGAATTTAAAACTCTCTTCAAACTTTCCTTAACTTCAAGAATACTGAGCTTGTTTAGTTCTGAATAGTTTTATTCTGAAGCAAAATGAAACGTGAAAACCCAAACTCTTCCAACACCTATTGGTACCTCTGTTGCTTTGTCAGAGGCCTTTGGGGCATGACAAACTTAAATCATCTCTTCCTTCCTGGCAGCTTCAGTTTTACTCTACCCTGCTGTTGCCTTTCCTTGTCCTGCTGAATACTGTGGAGGAAAAAAGGGGCATGCTTTTGACATAACATTGTTAAATTCAAATCTTAAGCCAGAAGAGTTCTTCACTGTCCAGCTGCAGGACTGTAGGTAGGCTGCCAAGGTTTTTTCACTCTTACTAGGAATAAAACAGTCATCTAAAAAATATTTTAGAAAATTTATTGAAAACTGACATACAAAGGGTGATTTGGTCCCAAGAGAAGACAGACCAGAATCAAATCTTCCATATTTCAAAATAAAGTTTTTCCTAATACTGCATCGCATTTGCCATCCTGTCTGTGAACAGCATTAATAAAAGTCTTTTAATGAAGACAACAACAAATGAAACTCACAAATACAGAAGTCTGTAAATGCCCACAGCTTTCTCTCTCATCCAATCACCCTCTCCAAGTGACTGCTGTAGGTCAGTGCTCCTGTCACTTGGTTCCCACTCTAGTCCACTCTTCTATCAAGCAACTCAAACCCACTGTCTCCTATCACAAGGGCAGAAATGCATTGTGAAAAAATGAAAGCAAACGTTTTCTATCAAAGCAAAATTCTTAGAAAGCTTTTTCTCCATCTTTGTCAACAGTGCACCACTATATTCTTGTTTTAGATGGCAGGTAACAGGTCAGTGATGCCCTACTGGCATTGAATTAAGAAGAAAGACACCTCTGAAAGTCAACCTTTGGTACAAACCTAGCAGGGAAAAAAATATCCTTAAAAGCCATCTACAGCAGCTGCTTATTCTGCAGATCTGATACACAATTTGGTGTTTTTAAGAGGAAAACAACTGCATCATTTGATGTGTTCAGGCCTCCTACAGTTTGTTTTACATCTTCTGTTGCAACTTTAGTGTTGCTGAGATGGTTTCATCACATTTTTGGTATTTCCATCCTTTCTTTTCAGTTTATTTAGGATTCAGAGCTTTCCCCTAAAATACTTCCAACTCTGAACTTTCACTACAATCCAGCAAGCTGAACACCAGTTTCTTACTTGGAGGCCCCACCTGTTCTACCTGCAGTGACTACAGCCTTCTCCAAACTGCACTGCTTTATGTTCTGCTCAAGCACTGGAGCACATCAGAGGCTGTAGGTTTTAAACATGTTCAGCAGCTTAATAATACGTAAGAAATTTTACACAGTTCATGCAAGAGATTCATAGCAGACCCTGAAATGGAATTAGGCATTATAGCAAGATAGGCTGCACATGTTCTTCAACTTAATAAACCTTCCAGAATGGTACAGGTATATATTGGCTTCCAGAGTAATACCTAATAAAATGTTGGAGTGCTTTCAGTGAAGCTCTGAAATGTTTTATCAAGAGACAGAGAATTTCAGACCAACCTTCAACAAAAGCAGCAAGATAAACAGGGTTTAACCAACAGGTATCTTGAACAACCAAAAGGAAATAAGCTTGATTTTAAACTTTCAGCTATGGGTTATTCAACAGTAAAGAATATTATCAGAAGGATTATCTCTTAGCTGTGCAGAGGAGGAGTAGATTTTCTTACGTGAGCAGCTGCATTACTGTGTACTCGCTCCTTTATGTTAGCAAGATGTCAAAACCACATTTGGGTGTAGAACTCTGAACAGAACCTGTTACTGGGAAAGGGATTTCTTATGAAAAGCCTCAATTCAGCTATCTGAGAAAGCTCAAGGACTTATGAACAGAAGGTAAAACCCTTAAACAAGTTAGAGAACCTTAAGCATAAAGAACTGCTGTGCATTGAGAAAAGGTACAAGCAATAGCTCATTGTGGATTCCTTTCCTTGGCACCCTGCACAGGGCAGAAAATTCTTTTGGCATACATCTGTATAAACAGTGTGATGCTATAGTATTGGCACATACTGTGGCTTAAAGTTTATGTCCAGATTCTCTCAGGAAAAAGACAGGCATCTCCTTTACTTCACCACCTAAATGCTGGGACTTGGGTACAGATAATAATCCAGCATTTGAATCTCCTAATGGCAGCAAGCAGCTCCCTGTTATCTGACTTACTTATCATGTTTATCCAGATTAATGGATGCCATTCATTTAATCAGAAGTTACACTATCTTCAACTGATTTTCCAACTCCACACATATAAAGAATCTCAACACAATGTAAAATGTGAATCTCTTTGCTCAGAACCACTTTTCTCTAAACTTTGAATTGTTTGGGGAGGGGAACATTAAAAACCCACAAGTAAAATTTAGAAGCCAATGAACCAAAGATGACTGAAGTTGGCAGTATACTGCAAGTTATAAATGCTGGCTTTAATTTCTACAAAGCAAAAGACTTAAGCTCAGCTGTAATATTCCTTCCCTACCACCCCATGGATTGTATAATTTCTACATCTGAATTTACATCAAGTCCAAACAGATAAGCTGGTGTGAAAAGCTGTATTACCAGAGGGGTTGATTTTCCATGACCAGATTTAAAGTTATTTCTTTCTTTACATTTTATAACTCAAATTAAACCAAATGGCCAAGCATATTATGTGCACCAGTTTCAATGGCTCAGTAAGTGAAAGGTGTGGCCTAAACCACAGTTACATTCAATATTTGTATTTTATACTTTACCAAGGGCAATTAAGAGGATATTTCACCACTAAGCAAGATGGAAAGCTACTTCCCTGTTCCAAAGGCCTCTGAATTACCTTTTGAGTAAAAGTAAGAATATTTAACAGATAGGAACACAGAAATCTTAGGGTGTTTCCTGGTCACCCTATTGTGGTGTGCTTATGACTGTTAGTAAGAAAACAAAAAACAAATAATATAACTTCAGGTTCACACATCAAACCAGAAAAAAAAAAATCAAAAAACACCAACAATAATCATCAGAAGCTCACCACTTCCAGTCTAAAATCTGGCATCTATAACTCCATTTCTTCTTCTGCACACCCAGATATTCCCAAACTAGCATATGGATCTGGAGACATGGCAGTCTGTTGTGATGCAGGGAACGTTTCAGTCTGTGGGTCAAAAGGAGCTCTTGGTGTTGGCTGCTTAGCTTGACACACTTCTGTACTCTGCTGCTTGAAGTTCTTAACAGAAACAGACTTCAGTTTATCTGTCATAAATTCAGGAAGAGGTTTCCAAAGCACCAGCTCCATAGAAGGACGGCTCCTAGAAGGGATGGAGTTTCAGTAAAATTTAAGTTCTCCAAGTGCAGCTATTAAATGCAGAAGATCTGTATCGTCATCCTTTGAGCTAGCCTGGAGCTATATTCCAGAAAATATATACCTTTTTCCCCCCTATTAAATTTCCTCTTCCCTAACTAGTTCCATCATTTCTAGTTCTAACCCTTTATTTCCTCTCTTTTTTGCACCAAACTTGACCACTCTTGGTCACACTTCAGGATCTTCTCTTTTTGAAAACTCATATACATAAAACCAAAACTTATGCTGGTTCACTCAACAAATTTCACTCTAGAAATGAGTAGTTACAAAACAGACACTTGATGACCACTACAGTAACACTTATTTCTTTTTTACATGAGGACAGTTTTCCCTGTTTTTAACCAGATGAATGGTCTGTTAAACAATGTTGGCTGCATCATGCAGCAACCAAGGACATCTCCATAAACATGAAACGAGGTCTCTCTTTTCATTTGCACATGTTCACTACATAGCACCATGATTTCCTCCAGAACTTACATAGATTCTATTATTTTCTTTGTCAGGACTTCACCAAAATCCCTCTTCATCCCTTTCTTAAGGGTATCTGACAGGATAAGAGTGGGCAGATTGCTAACATTTCCATCAGCATGAACTTCCTCATCTTCATCAATTATCCTAGGAATGGAGGGGGAAGAGGGAGATAAACACTATTGAGCATACTGTTATCAGGAACATCCACTGCAGACTACAGTCACATCTACGTGCTCAGATCTCTGACCTGGGCTGGGTACCAGAAGCAGCAGGGCCATGTTAACATGAGTCTCTCTTGGGCCAAAATATCCTGAGAAGGACTCATCACAGAAGCCACTGGAGCAGCAGTGCCACTCCTGGTACCTGAGCTAGCTTTGTCACCCCTGTGTTATCCCAGCAGTGTCAGTGCAGGCATACACTGAGAGAAAATAAATTCCCTCCACAGAAACTGTATGATTCAGTCACATTACACAAGTGAGTCTCAGCTATGCAGCTGCTTCACCTGCTCAATGCCCCAAAACTGGACTTTGAGAATTAGTGCAAAGGTACTGAAAACAGTGCTTCACTTTTCACAGTGTTGTGCCAGTTTTTGAGATTAAATTGGCACAAATTGTTGAAGCACTTAGACCAAATGGAAGCAAAGGAAAACCTTTGGTTTTGGTAAACCTTTTATAGAAAATTTATCAGAGTAGCTGGGAAGAATAGGGAACAATCCAGGAGGACCAAAGCAGACATAGATAATAGAGACTGATCACTGCTCTGATTTACCCATAAAAAAATAACAGTCTAACAGTACCTTGCTTTTCCTTATGCATCACCTATGGAGTAATCTACAAAAAAATCTTTTTTTAAAATTTCTGTAACTTTTGGCTTTTTTAATCATCTGCAGTGGTCATTTTAGATATTTTGGAATACCAGCTCAACTGCAATCAACTGATACATACACATGCCATTCCCAGAAATCTTTCAAGGGCCAGAATGCACAGTAAATTTATTAAATTACTACAGCAGACTGTCTACAGCCACCCCATTACCCCACATCACCCCACCAGCAAGATGAATCTCAGCCTTACTGCAATGTGCAGAGAGACCTCTCTGGTTCATGCTACTCTCTACACTGACAAATCCACATCTATTTTAAGTATTAATCACAGAACAAGCTGCAGTTGGTTGAAAAAAGCTGAGCTCAAGCCTGAGCAGGTAAATGTTAGAAGTTGAGCTCTGGATGCTTACAGAAGAGCATTAAACCCCTTTATGGTATATTAAAGCTGCATTATGATTGTGAGCAGGGTGTTATTTACTCAGCATCTCCTGCTCTAGCACTCTCAATTTCAGATCAGCCTGATCAGTTACAGGACATATGTAGCCTAAAATAAAATCATCTGAACATAAGGTTCACCTCAGACTTACAGCAGTGTTATCACACTGCTAAGTGCTAGATTTACCCCTGAATGCCCACCAAAAAAAGGGAAAGCTCAGCAAAGCCAGGCTACTCAATCCCTGCATTTACCTGTCCTCAATTTCCTGAAGTTTCCTGCGAGCAACCTCGCATTGCTGTTCCCCCATTGTCTGATCCATTTCTTCACAGGGACTTTCTAACATGGCAGTTTCAGGACCGCTGCCACCATACTGACTTGCTACCTCCCCAGCTGCCTGCTGACCTGCACAAAGAATCCATTCTTCAGAGTTGGGATTCAAAGGGCAATTTTTGGCTCCTGTCAGTCTCTTCTTCCGCACAGGACAGCTAGGAAACAAAGTAAGTTTACAATTGTCAAAAAAGCATTCTACATGAACAAATAATACAGAAAGTGCATTTCAGCAGCATTGACACACTATGGTAATGCAACCTCAACAAAGGAAATAAATCCACACTGCTCTTAGTAAAATGTGAGTACCTATTCAGGAAAATCAGTGCCACACAATTAATAAGGTAATAGAAACGGATTTGGGCTCAAGTGCAATTCAAGGGAAGAGTTCCAAATGGAAACAATTATAGATTTCCTTCCTGTTTGTAGGTGAGATGTGCTCAAAACTTTTACAAAACAAAAAGCAAATTGGGATTTTTCAGGCTATAAAAGACAAATTAATTTACCCTTCTGCCTCTTCTTCTAGCTTATGCTTCTTTCCACATCGCACAGAGACACTACAAAAGAAAAACAGTTACTTAGATTCAAATCGTATCTTCTGGTTACACTGGTATTTTCAAACAATGTTTTCCTCCCTTTTAAAATTACATCTGAGATCAAAAGTCACAGTATGTCACCAGCTGTGAAGGGAAAAAAAGTTTGGGGCAATAAATGACCACTTTATTCCAAAGGAAATCAAAAGTAATTGCTCAGTTTTCTGAACAGAATTCCATGCTAATTTCTTCTCCTTTACGTTATTTAATTTTCCACAAGGGATAAGACCAAATTTTGCTAAAATTCAAATGCTTCAAGAGCAACACATGACCCAGCTTGAGTCTCTTAATACTCTGTATCACAAGGACATACTGAAAAAAATAAATTAGTTTCAAAGGATGCGAAGACGCTGGTGCACTCGATCACCTTTCTTGCCTCTTAAAAGGCTCCTTCTTCCCCTTCCAGCCAGTGTCAGTGTCCTTAGCCGAGCACAACACAATTTTTATCTCCTACCAGTCCAACACTGCTGCAAGGAAACAACCCCCAGCCTCCCCAAAGCACAGGGAACAGCTCCAGCCTCCCCTGCAGGAACAGCTCCGGCACTTACTGGCTGCGGCTCCGGGTGAAGGAGCTCACCGGGGCCACCGTCAGCCCCTCGTGGTGGCTGCCGAGCGCGGCCAGGGAGGCCAGGTCGAAGCTGCTCTGCAGACAGAGGCCGGAGGATCCACCGACGCCGTCGTTCCCGATCCCTGCCATGCCCATGCCGGGTGGCTGCAGGCGGCCGTGGCCGGCGGCGAAGGGCTGCGGGCCGTGGCGGTCCGGGGCAGCGGCCGGCGCTGTGGGGAGCTCCACGGCTGGGCCCGCCGGGATGCCCTGGCAGGATCTGCCTAACGCTGCCATTTCCTGCTGCGGGGGAGAAAGCGCACATCAACGGCGCGATCCGCGCTGCGCGACACGCCGGCCCTGCCCGAAGAGCCCCGCGCGAAACCGCGTCCGCCCTCAGCGCTCACCCGGGCCGAGCCGGGCCCGCGGCTGCGGCCGCCGCTACAGCCCGGGTCCTTCCAGGTCTTTCGCCGCGATCGGATAAGGACCCGCGGGCACTGTGGGAGTTGTAGTCCCGGGCGCTGTGGGGCCTCTGGGAACTGTAGTCCCGGGCTTTGTGGGGCCTCTGGGAACTGTAGTCCTGGCTGCTGTGGGGCTTCTGGGAATTGTAGTCCCGGGTGCTGCAGGGCCGCTGGGAATTGTAGTCCCGGGCGCTGTGGGAACTCTGGGAGTTGTAGTTCCGGGCGCTGTGGGGCTTCTGGGAATTGTAGTACTGGGTGCTGCGGGGCTTCTGGGAGTTGTAGTCCTGGGTGATGTGGGAGATGCTGTCCGGGAGCGGGGTCCCCGTGAGGGCGCCGCGGGGTGCCCGAGGATGGCTGAGACAGCCCCTCTCTTGTCCGTGGCCCGACCTAATCCCCGTAGCGGGGCGGGCACGGTCCGGCAGCCAAATCCCGGTCAGCTGAGGAGCTCAGGCGGCGTCGGGGAGGTGGCGAGCGGAGCTGAGCTGAGCTGAGCTGCGGGCGGCAGGAGGGAGGGAGGGATGGCGCCCAGGCACACGGTAAGCGCCCCTCCTTGTCCTTAGTTGCGGGAGGCTGCGGGGTTCTGCGCGGAGTTAGGCAAGGACAGTGCATGTACTCAGTGCAGGAGGTGGAAAAGCTCCCTGAGGCTGCTGTGAGGCTTTCTCGAAGTTGGACATCCCTGTCACAGAAAAGTTCTGGACTGTCGAGGAGAGTCCCAATGGGCGGGGGAAAAAAAACCACAAAACCAATCAAACAAAACAACAACAAAAAAAGCAAAGCTGTGTCTTAATACATTAATAACTAAAGTTTTTTGGCACCTTTTTTTCCTGTAACGTAGTTTATTAAATTTTGCAAAGGAAATCTAATTCAGCCCATGCTCAGAATGGAGCACCAGCCCCTGCTCAGAGGCTCTAGCTCGCCCTGCAAGGTAAGCAGAACCATCCTGAAGGTGGATCCTGCAGGGAGTTTGTACTTTTAGCAGTGATGTACAGATGGGGAATGTGTGGGTATTTCATGTGAGCTTTTAAATAGAAATACATGAAGTGATTAGACTTTGCTTGGACACCTCGCTGGGTTAGAAAGTGGGAGCTGTACAAGCAGCTTTTCTGATCCTCTTGTTTCGCCTTGAATACAAATTGAATTTTGAGTCGTGTTTCTGAGATGAGGTGAACGCCCTTACAAACTGTCAGGAGTTGAGTAGCTGACAGAGCACATGAGGCTGTTGGTTATCTGTGCTCTCTCCAAATTCCAGTGTGAGACAGCATGCCAGTGTCACGAGCTGATTTGGGCAGGAAGAACAAAAGATCTGTCATAACAAAACCTAGGTTATATGATGTGTGTTCATTATTTTGAGTTGTTTGTTTGTTTGTTTTCTGTCCCTTCTAGATTCCAGGTTGTACCTATAAAACACACAAAATCGTTTACAGTACTTAGTTAATAAAAGGGTCTGAGTGTGTGTGCCAGTATTTACTACATCAAATTTCATTTTTTTTCTGCCACTCGCTGTGGCCCTTACTCTTGTTCTTATTCTTGATTCATAGCTTTGGTTGATATTCAGAAAAACATTTTTTATTCTTGGAAACCATAAGGAAATGTTAATTATATTTTACTTTGAAAGATCAATTTCAGCCTGCAAATTTCAGTTCTGAAGAAAGGAAGGATGTTTTGATGAATTATCTTTAGGGAGAACACAGCTCTTTCACAATAGTTATCTGGAATAACTCAGCATTTCTGGGAACTGGACCAAGAATGAGAATGATGAAGAAATAGTCTACATACCTTACAATGAGAAATTCAGGAAGTACAAGTTTATTAAAAGAAATATGTACAGCCTTTATATATGAAGGAAGGAGAAATTAATTGAAGTGCCTTTAATATAGGAGACACTCTGTCCAGCTGAAGTTAGTCAATAAGATATTATGAAATAGGACCTAATTTAAAACAAAAGGTTTTCTAGACACTTGAGCTTGATGTTATTTTTAATATGATCATATTCAGTAAAAAGTAAACTCAAAGAGCTACTGCATGGGAATATCAAATAAAAATCTCTGGAGATCTCTGGCCATGGGGCTTCATCCAAAGTACATTTTATATTCTTGAAATTTGAATGTATCACAGTAGTAGTTTGTGGTGAAACCTGTGAATCCGTGACTCTATGAATTTTAGTTTTTAAATACTGATTGGAGAACGAAGCTAGGTCATAGATACTGAAAAATTTAAAAAAATACATGCAAATAAACTTTAAATTGAATATTATTGCCAGTGAACAAATTATTGTGATTGAGGTACTAAGGTTTTACACCTGCCAACTTGCAGACATCAAGTAATCATTTTAGGGACTTAAAATATTGTTTAAAGGGAAATAAAGTATTGTTACTTCTCACATTGTGGTTAAAATGTGACTCACAAAAATTGAGATTTGGTTAATTATTAGTGAGTTATTGTGTCTCTAACTCCAAACATGAACAGTCCTAGTATTCCTACACTAAGAGCAGACACTGTGAGCAGTGTGGCTTATGCAAAAAGCATTTACTCAGTTTCTTATAACAGCTGTAATGGTTTTATTACCTACACTTAATCTGGAGACTTGTAATTGTGGTATTTCTAAAGGTTATTAATGATCAGGGCCAAATCCAGCCTAAATACTTTCCCTGCTGCAGGTGTTCAGGAGTTCAGATGGTTTTTTTAAACAAAACTTTCGCTGCTCCAAACTGAATACATGATGTATTTCACCATAATTTTCTTTTAGCTATGACATGTGTGTGGTCTCAAGGTCCTCTCTCTTTTCATGCCCATGACTTTGTTTTGTTCGCCAGCTCCCCAGCTGGACGTTGCTCCTGGCTGTTTGTGCTGTTGGAATTGGAGGCACCTTTCAGTATGGCTATAATGTCTCTATTATCAATGCACCCACACAGGTAAAAGCTCAACTTTTGTTCACTGGGCTGTTTCCTCTCTGAGCTTGGCCAAGAGGCCAAATGTGCTTTTGCTGTGATTGCACTGGGAACTGAAGCATTCTTCCTCTCATACAAAGGAATCTTGTTAATTTACCACTGGTTTCTTGTGAGTAACTCCCATCAGAGTGTCAGACAAAAGTGCCAAATAGGCCACATAAATACCTTTATTATTAGAAGGATTAATTGAATAAGTAATACATTTTTGAGTTACCAAAATAGCCCAGAACACTAAGGGTAGAATAGACCAGAAGATTTTCAATTGGAAGGGGCCTACAACGACCATCTAGTCCAACTACCTGACCACTTCAGGGCTGACCAAAAATTAAAGCATTGTCCAAATGCCCTTGGAGCATTGTCTAGGAAACCTGTTCTTCTGTTTGACCATTCATTCTGTAGGATTTCACCACTGTTTCTCCAAATGTCAAGTTTCAACCTCCCCTGACACAGCTTTGAGCCATTCCCATTCTTCCTATCACTGAATAACAGGGAGAAAGGATAGTTACTATGTACAGGTGTCCATCACAAGGCAGATTTCTGAAAAAGATCATCTTAGAGAATTAAAAAGTTGCATTTGTAGTGGCTGAGTAACTTTTAGGTATTTTCATTTAATTATTACTTGGGCGTTCTTTGCTGTGGCCTCCAGGATTCTGCGTATTTTGTGTATGCTCAAGGATCTGAGCAAATGGTCTTGTGAAGGTTGATGGGTGTCAGTTTTTGCTACTAGCTGATTTATTTGCTTGGGAAACTGTGAAGACTGAATTTTCTTCAGTGTTTTTACAAAGCTTAAAAGAAGCTGTGAAAGAACATGTCATATACTGGAACAGAGGGAGAGTTCAAGAAGTTTGTTCATTGTTTGCAGGCAAAGAACAGGAGCCTCTGATTACAGATACATGCCAGTTCAAGAGTTTCTACAGGCAAATTTTAGAAAATCAAGCATGTGGAATAACAGATTAAAAGCTCTGACACATGAATACTGTAAGAAAGTTGGAGTATTATTAGAGTTGAAAAAGGGATTTTACTATGACATTGGATTACACTAAGACAGGGGGATGTAGATCAAGTGTCAGAATGAGTCTCCTGACTCAAAATTTTTTAGGTAGCAATGCCTTTGTGCTCTGAGATGTTCCTAAAAACAGTAGGGCCAACCATCCACCCTGTTTCTGTCCTTGTTCAGAAGGACCTCAGAGCTCTCTCATGGCAGTGCATGTCAGGGTTGTGTTTCTCCTCTGCTGCAGCACCTGAGACAAGGCACAAAGCAGAGCTGCTCAGCTGACTGTGAGGTGTGTGGGGAGTAGGAAACACAAGGTCTTCCTTGAGTCAAGGAAGATTCTGCCAATCAGATGATATCTCTCAGAATGAACTCCCAGAACTGATTTTCAGGATTGGGGATGCAAGTTATTTGTAGTGCTGTATAAAATGCTACACATTCATCACTCTTTTCTACTGCAGCATATACACAAGTTCTTAAACGAAACCTGGAGTAGTCGTTATCAGAAGGAGCTAAATGCAGATTTGCTGACTTTCCTTTGGTCTGTCATTGCTTCTATCTTTTCCCTCGGAGGCCTGTGTGGAGCCCTGATCGGAGGCAGCATGGCGATCCGGCTCGGCAGGTCAGTTGTAGCAGCAGGCACATGTGGATGATACAATTCCTCCAAAGCCATCTTCCCCTGGCCCCTGGAACTTGTTATAATAGATAAGGTATCCTAGATACCAAGGCTGAGCCAAATTCCTTAAGAATTTGGTCACTCTCCTAACACTTTGGAAGATAATTTGTTAGAAATTAGTCTCTCTAATTGGTCAGTTCGCTCTTACAATTTCTCACTTAGATTGGATGCTGTTCTTTGTATAAACTTTTATTGGCTGTAGTTTGAATCCCCCCTGAACTTATAAACATGACTGTCTGCCCTTTGTTCTGAGAGAATCCTGCCTGACTCCCTTCGCATGAAATAAAAGTTCTTATGGAACTCGCCAAGTAAGGCCTCTGGTCTTTCTCTGCTGGCTAAATGTGAGCTTTCTGAGAGATGGCTGATTGATATCAGCACTCTCTGCTCCTGGTAAATACCACCAGAGACCAAAAAGAAAGTTACAGGCACAGACAAGCATGTTTGCTTTTCCTACCTTCCCACTGGGATAGAAAGTAAATCAATGGAAAAAGAGGGGGAGAAAAGAGTACCTTGGGTACCTAGCCATGTTTTTTCCACTTTAAAACTGAGTTTTCTAGTAGAATTTTACAGTTTATTCCTATGTGACTTTCAAGGATGAGCCCTAAATGATGACCTTTGACTTGGTCTTTGCATTACATTTACTGAAACCTGAGTAGGAGAATGCACACAGAGTGTGTTGGAAACATGAGTTCCCCCTGACACATTTGCAGCCCTTGTGCCAGTAAGGACTTGCTGCTTCATCTGTTGCACTTCATTTGTCTGAATGAAGAAACCCCACTCCCACCTTGTCAGGCATTTCTGTCATTTTATGCATTTTTCTTATGTTTAGACATTTGTAAAAACATAAGCAGTTGTATCAGATATCTGGGTTTCCAGATACTGCAGGTGTCATCAGTATAAAGTCCATTTCCCCCAACACATTATCAGAAAGGAAAACTGTTTAAAACCTCATATTATTAGAGATTTCCTTAATATCTGGTTGGGGTGGGTTGTTTTCAGGTTTGGGTTTTTTTTTTTGTTTGTTTGTTTCAATCAGTTTTTGTTTGTTCTGTATCACTATTAACATTATTATCATTATTATTTTGTTCCTCTCCTTTAGGAAAGGAGCTCTTTTGATGAATAATGTTATAGCAATACTAGCCTCCATTTTAATGGGGATCAGTTTTCCTACAGGATTGTTTGAGTTACTGATTGCTGGAAGATTTTTGATTGGAATAAATTCAGGTGAATGATTTCTAATTCCTACTATCAATAAACTATGGTGAATGATAAATTATTGTTACTTCTGATCCTTTAGGTTTTATGATATGTGTTTATGATGAAAATGTTCTGTAATTTAGCTTGGAATCTGAAGGCAGCTAAATGAATAGGAAATTAATTAAGTCCCATTTAATGTGTTTTGGTTTAGTAACTCTTAGCCAAGCAATTTCTATTGATAGGAAGATGTTTTTTTTCCATTTACTTGCAGGTGTTGGGCTCTGTGTGCAGCCTCTTTATATTGGGGAGTTTGCCCCAAAACATCTAAGGGGTGGCTTGGCCATGGGGACTTCCATCTTTCTGACTGGGGGAATTCTGACAGGACAAATAATTGGTTTGAGGTATTAAATGCCTTTTTTTTTCCCCTTTTGTTTTGTGTTACTCCTGTGTAAATAATTCCAATTTCCTACAGCTCATTGCAGAACATTCCTTGTGCCATTGTAGCAGAATTCACACAAGGTCCCCCGGGAGAAGAAAATCCTGCTTGAGTCACATTATTCCAACAGCAGCCAGCCATCGGTGGTGTCAGTTAAGATGGGTCACCAAAACAGCATCAGTAAAGCAGCCACATTTGAGCTGAGTTCATGGTTTCTGCCAATTTCTTGCTGGAGACAGTGGATGTTGGCAAGACAGGACTTGAGAGCAAAGGACTCACATTTCTGTGTCATAGCACCACCCCTGCTTTTGTCCCCTGTGTGATCAGAGGAAGTTGCTCAAGCCTTCATCCAGCTGGAACTTAGAAGTTCCAAGAACAGAGACCACACTAAATAATAACCAATAGTTAATTATTATATTTATTTGCCTTCTTTTTCCACATTTCTCACAGAGAATTATTAGGTGGAGAAAAGCATTGGCCTCTGTTGCTATCCAGCAGCTGTATTCCAGCATTAGCCCAACTTTTATTCCTTCCATGGTTTCCTGAAAGCCCCAGATATCTTCTTATTGACAGAGGTGATGAGCTGAGCTGTGCCAAAGGTAATACCCAACATCTATACTTGCTGTTCTCCAGAAGGGTACAATGAATATTTTGGGTTCCAGATTCAGCTTTTATCTTTATCCACACAGCACAGTTGTATCATTTAGTGCTTTTTGGCCCATGTTCTTCCTCAATTAAGCTTATATGGATTGTGGAACTCAGGAGCCTGTAATGGGTTATGAACAAAACTTTATTATCTGTTTCAAATAAAAGTTCATTGACTGGAGCTTCAAGCTGATTACTCTTAGTGGACAGTTCATTATCAGGATCATCAAAACTCTTACTGTTAGCCTTAAGAAGACAAATTGTCACTTGAGATATATTTAATCATGAAGATTTTAAAGGAACAGATGCTGTATACTCTTTAAATTTTAAGATCATTTGTGAAGATTTTATTCAGGGATCCAAATGACTTCTGATTATATTTGCCTTAGGAGAAAGATTTTCTGTCTTTGCTCCAGCTCACTAACTGCATCCCAAATTCAAGTCAGGGCCATAACAAAGGATTCAGTATCTGCCTAGAGTTTCAGCAAAACCCTTCAAACTGGTAGGAGTGTCCTTTAAGGAAAAGTCTATTTGAAGATCTGAGGTTCAGATACAAAGTATTTTTCCTGGTGAATATTTCAAGGTCAGATATTGCTCTAAAAAGAAGCAAAGAAATGCCAGAAAATTCTCCAAACCCACCACAGCAAAATATGTTGAAAAAACATCAAGGAACAAGCAAACCACAAAGCAAATTTTTCATACTGTAGCAAAAACCAGGTCGTTGTGGAAAGAGATGATTTCCCATGAGTTGTGGTTAATAGATAAATGTAAATAAACTTTTTTCTCTTTGTAGCTTTGAAACGATTCCATGGTTCCTCAGAGTATCGAAGGGAGATGGAAGACATCCAGCGGGAATGTTTTGCCTTAGACGGGGAGAAGCCCAAGAAGCCCTGGCAGTTATTCACTGACCCTGGTGTGAGGTGGCAGCTCATCACTGTCATTGTGATGACAATGGGCCAGCAGCTCAGTGGCATTAATGCTGTAAGAGTTCATATGAACAAACAGCTTCAATAATTATTCCATTTCCACCTGTTTTTCAATTATTTATTAACACAAAGAATGCACATAGAGAAGGTCAAAGAAATGGGATAAGTGGGAAGGAATGTCCTTACATTATTTTGGTGTTTCTCTTTCATTTTTTCCTCATTTCTGTGTTTCTGGTATGCAAACTTTTTTAAAAGAATGAGTTGATACTTCCTCTGACAAACATTCCTCTGAAAAAATAAATAAAGGTGGATTGGCTTATCCCAGTATTGAATATAAATTTGAATATAAAGTATATTCAAATCCTATTGGCTTTTATGATAGCAATATGTTCACTTAGACATGAATATAACAGATTGTTATTGTTGCTTATGTTGAATTAGTAACTCACAATGTAAAATGCACTGATCTGTATGTTTAGTATGAACATGACTCTGTTTCCAGACAATGTCTTAAATACCAGAAGAACCTCATTGTTTGTTTTTGTGGTTTTTTCTGTTGTAGATTTATTTCTATGCGACTTACGTTTTTGAACAAGCTGGGATCCCGGCAGAAAAAATCCCATATGTGACACTTGGCACTGGAGTTTGTGAATGTCTCACAGCCCTCTCCTGTGTAAGGAGCACTTGTTCTACCTCCCAGTACAGACAGTAATAATTCTTCTTTAAGAATACTGGTAAAAAGGAGATCAGTATACTAACAGAAGATTGTGTCTTGTCCACAGGGTTTGCTGATAGACTATGTGGGAAGAAGATGCCTGATCATTGGGGGTTATCTCCTCATGACACTCTGGTGCACTGTTCTGACCTTCTCTCTGACTTACCAGGTGCAGAGCACTCGTTCCTATTAAACAATGTGACTGAGGAGTGAAAAGTAGTGAGCTGATAAAGGGGAATGGATTTAAACTGAGAGAAGGGTTAGATGGGGTAAAAGGAGGAAATTCTTCCCTGGGGTGGGGTTCCTGGCACAGGATTCCCAGAGAAACTCTGGCCACCCCATCCCTGGAAGTGTTCAAGGCTGGGTTGGATGGAGCTTGGAGTAACCTGGGCTAGTGGAAGGTGTCCCTGCACATGGCCAGGGGTGGAATGGGATGAGCTTTAAAGTCCCTTCCAGCTCAGCCCACACTATGATTATGTAATTCTATGATATAATTTTGTAAAAATTATTGAATGAACACTAAATTCCTCTGAAGCAGAACTGTTAAATAAAGTGTAAAAGAGTAATGAAAGACTGCTGATCTTAGTTGAAATAAAATACAAAAGGAAACATAACTGTTAAGCCAGACTTTAAAACTGGATTATCAAAATCTGAACTAAACCTTCTCATTGTCTTTTGTTTCAGGAACTGTACTCCTGGGTGCCTTACATGAGCATGGCTTGTGTATTTGCCTTCATCTTGAGCTTTGGGCTGGGCCCAGGTATTGCACAGGAGCGTGTGTGAGTGCTGGAAGGTCTGGGAGGGCCGGGCTGTCACACAGACAAGAAACCTTTACAGCACAGCTGCTGCTGCTCTGGCTAAGGAACCCAAGTGAGGCCATCCTGCAGCTGAGGCTTACCCTGCACACTTCTGGGGCAGCTACATGTGAGGGAGGGCTTAGTTCTGCCCTTCAGAGCACAGGGGTTCTACACCTGTCAGAAGGGACCTGCTCCCTGATCAGTGCTGCTGAAATGGGGCTGTGTTTTAGTGGGAAACTTCTTCAAGGGCTGTAGCCTCAGCACTGTGCTGTTAGGAATTGTGATAGATCAGCTAGTCAAAAGCAAAGTCGATCTTTTGTAGCATTGGAAAAACCTCAGATGGACATTTAGCACAATTTTCTTCTGTTTCTGAACCATCCCCAGGTGGCATAACAAACACCCTGACAGCTGAGTTATTTGTGCAGTCCTCACGTCCTGCTGCCTACATGATTGCAGGGACTGTGAGTTGGATTAGTTTCTTCACAGTTGGAATGCTCTTTCCCTTCATAGTGGTGAGTATGCACAGCACAATTTCCATTTCATCTGCTCCCAGGTTCCATCCCATTGCTTGTACTGGATTAAATGCACTTGTATATATTACTACACTTGACCAGGATGCACGCTGCCCCTCAAATGAGTTTAACTAGATCCAGTCCCTGTGAAAAGAACTTTTTACACATCACAAACCCCAGTATAACATGATAAATGAAGAGTAAAAGGAATGTACTGGAGGGCAATGTTCATGTCCAGATGAAAAAAAACAGAGATGGTATCAAAAGCAGGAAAACTTAATCAGATACTGAGATTTAGATAAAACATTTTTTTAATAGTGCCTTGTGCTTCTATGACAAAGTAACATTGAGGTGACACCTGTGGCCAGTGAGTCATATCTCTGAGAACTTCCTGAACTGACAGAGAGTTCTATAAACAGAAGATTATTAGGGAAGGCTTTCATCTCCAGCTTTGTATTTTTAGTTTTAGCACATATTCTTGCCAGCAAAACCTGCAGGAACAGCATGCATCAGGGTATCTGGATCTGCCTGTCCTTTTTTCATGGTTGAGCTCTGCTTCTCAGTAAGACAGTTGTGTTTATTTTTAACATACAGCATTGAAAAATATTAACATTCAGAAAAACTTAAATCATACAATCTTAAAATATGTGACAGCTAAGTAGTAAATGTTGACTTCTCCCTAGATGGTGACATTTAACTGTTTCAATGGTTTATCTTATTTTTAAAATAAAAGTAATTGCACAGCACTTGACAGTCTTTTATCTAAAAAGTTACAGGTAAAGAATAGGTTGAATGACTCTTTTTAAAAAACATCAGAGCAGCATGTTAAGTGTGAATGGAAACAAAAAGCTTATTTTCTCAAACCTACTATTACACTTGAAATATGTTGCAATCGTGTTTATTTTCAGAATGGACTGAAGCAGTATTGTTTTGTGGTGTTCTTACTGGAGTGCTTCTTTGTTGCTGCTTTCATCTTCCTCATAATTCCTGAGACAAAAAACAAATCTTTTCTGGAAATCAAAAAGGAATTTCACAAGCTTAATTTTGGAAGAAATGCCAGAAAAAAGGAAACGGAGCTTTATGAAAGAAGACAACTTCAAGATGAATTTTTAAAGACGCCTGCATAATTTCACAAATGTAACAGAACTTCAGTGAGAATTATGAACATAGTTTTCTAAATTAGGAGCATAATACATGATCAAGTAGCTTATTAAATCTTCCAGTGTATTTAGAGGAAGTGTAACTAAAGGCAAGTTAGTATTGCTAAAATGCTGTTAAAATGTGTATTGCTGAAATACTATAGACAACATATTGTATTATCCACAGAAAACTTGATGTTTAGCTGTAACCTGGTGCTGTAGGATGCAGAAATGCCAGGGAGGATGTTCAGTGAGTCCCTCTGGCAGATTTCTGCAAGTATTTCAGATACTTCACTTTTTTTGCATTTCAAAGCTCTGTCTTCAGTTTGGATCACTGAGCACGTCCAAATGCTCTGCTCTGTGTACCATTCTGAGTTCTTGTTAAAACCCACACAAGAACTCATAACTGGGAACTGATATTATTCCAATTTATGTAGAAATAGGGGTATTTAGTTTCTGTTTTTCTAATTATGTAACTCTGAAAGCCTTAAAGACATTCCTCATCCCGTCCTACTACTGTACGACAAAATACAGCACCTCTCTTGAGTTACTGGTATTTGTAATAAAAACTTTTATCCTGATAAAAAAGTTCCTGGGGTTTCAATTTTTGGTTTATTTTTTTCCCTAACCTAGCATCTTAACATTTTAAACGATGCAACAAGGTAAAACAACTTCTACTTGTGGAGGTTAGTTCCCACCAGACTGGCAATCCATTGCCCCAGGAGCCTTGATGTGCTGCTGTGATAACCATGGAAATACATTGTGTCATCTCATTTTGTCACAGAAGGGAATAAATTCCTGAGCTCCACCGCAGCCTGCAGGGATGGTGGGGGGGGAATCCCACTTTTCCATCTCCCTCTCCAGCAGGGCAGGGTGGAGATGTGACTCGACACCACACTGTGCACCCCTGGGAGCATCCTGGGAGTGGGGTCAGGGACCACAGAGCCCCTGCTCAACTCTTCTTCCCAGGGGATGAACCTGAGGCAAAACAGGTGCTTGACCCACAGCAACATCAGGGCGACAAAGCTTGCCCTGCTATTTCCCAGTGTATTGTTTTTTGGGTTTTTAACACCCCCTTGAAAGCAGTGCAGCCAGCTCAGCTCTGCCTCTGGGATGCTGGCAGGCTGCCAGGCTCTAATTAAACCTGCTGTTATGTCTAATGCTGGTGGCAGTGTTTCAGGGCACCAGCACAGAGGCTGTGGGAGTGGGAGCAGGAGATGAGGTGGCTGCAGAGCTGTGTGGTGACTTGGATGTTCTGGCTAACACACCAAAGAGTGTTGATTTTATCCTCCTCACTGGTCAGATCAGCTCATGAGCACAGATCCAGCCAGGCTGTATAAAAACTCCTTTTCCTGCAGGGAAGAGGACAGCTGAGAGCAGAGAGCATTGGTTTGAAACCCCACTCCTCACTTTGTGGCACAAAAGTGCTGCCAGAGAGCTCTGAAATCCCTTGGTACCCAGGTGAGTGCCCACAGCACAGAGCCAGATCTGCAGGCTCACACTGCACTCACCCACAGCCTGTGCCAGGGGCAGCCTGCACCTGGGAATGGGCCTGAGCTGGGCTCCAGCCAGGGGACAGGAGCAGGGACTGAGGAGGGGACAGCTTCAGCATCTCTCCCTGTGCTCAGGTCACACTGTAGGTCAAGTCTGGATAATTTTCCCTCCGCTTCTGAATTTGAGCAGCTCAAATTCACATCATCCCCCATCATGTGCATCCACAGAGTTGTGGCCAGGTACATCTCACTGCTACAGAGCCTCTTTTGCTGCAAGTCATGACTTGATTTCAGTGCATTCTTCAGCCTCACTCCTCCTCACACAACTCCCAAGAGCACAGCTCTGTTCCTCTCCTCTCTACGCAGCTGCTGCCGCCTGTGCAACCCCAGGACTGAATTGCAGTGCCACTGTGCACAGGACAGGATAGCGAGGCACAGCCAGGAAATCCAATCCCAAATCCAGGTTCCTGCAGCTCCCTGTACCCCCAGCCAGCTGTGGATGCTTTGGAAAATCAGCCTCACAGTGCAGAACATGTTGGGATGCTAGCTGGGATGTGGGACTTTGCCACCACCAAGTGATCAGTAGAAAAAAGAGAGAACAGCACTTGTTTAATCCCAGACTGGTGCCCTGTGATTTGTATTCTGCCTCTTGATCCAGCAGCTGTGCCCTGCTGCCCCTCCTGATCTCCATCAGAGCAGTTCATGTCTCCCTCAGCCCCACAAGACTGAGCTGATCTGCTCTGCTTGCAGATAATGCCATGGACAGAGCCATGTTGCAATTAAATACTCTCCTGGTTCTATGCTACTGAGAAGCAGGAACAGAATGCACAATGGCAGATAATTACAGGTGAGTAATTACAGACACAATCTTCCCTCTTTCTTTTCCTTGTTTGGTTTTTTTTCCCACCGTTCCACACTTGCTGAGAGCCTGACACAGTGCCCAGAGCTCTGAAGATGATGAGCAGAGCAATAAAAAAGCCCTTTGAAGCACATCCCTGAAGCTCCCTGAGCCCTGATCATCCTTCATGCCATGTTTCTGCAGCCCTGCTGGCCAGGGTAGTGAGCAGGAGGTCCACTTCAGGTGGTCTGAGCTGCTAAAAGCTGTGTCATTAAAAAACCCCAACTTAATAATGACAATTGAATTGAAGGAATATTGTGGGATATTTCCTGCTTGTTTTCAAGAGGGCTTGTAACTTGCTAAAACTTTTTGAAATCCAGCTGCTGTAAATAGCAGCTCATGTGCTTTCCCAATCACTTACCTTTCTTGTTCAATACCGAGTATCTATTTAGGAACTGGTTTTCAAAACATTGTGCACTTTGCACAATTAATTTGGGGAAGTCTGTGGTGTGTCCCAATGCTCAAAAAAGTGCTCTGAAAAGCTGAGGAGATCACATGTGCAAAGTCAACCTGTAGAAACAATAAGCACATTTTCATACATGCAATCTCTGGCAGGATTGCTTAGAAATCATGAAGTGTTTTAAAACAATGCCATAACATTCTTAAATGCCAAATGTCACATGAAATATTATTCAGAATCACTTCTCTCTCTTTCCCAACCTGCCTGCAAACAAGTGGGATCTGCACAGCTTGGCTGTGATTGCTGGGAACAGCATCAGCTGTGAGTGGAGCATTATTAACAACTGGAATTATTAACTCTGTTTCAGAAAGCTGTTCTGTGCCTCTACACACGGTCTTTTGGAAGATCTTTTGGAAAATTCGTCTTGCACCTGATCCCTCCCTTTTTTAATGAACCACATCATGCTGTCAGACAATGCTGATGGACAGCATAAAGCAAGGAGAAAGGGAAACAGCACCTGAAATGACAGGCAGGGCCAAAACTTTTAGCCACCAGGAAGATTCTGATGGTACCTGGCTCCAGTTTGGTCCCCTCCTCTATTGCCAACCTTCATCAGATAATGCTCCCTGCAAAATTTTAATACTGCAAAATTTAAATGCCTGCAAAATTTTAAGCCAGGGATTTTTGTGTGGTTAACATTCATTTTCAAGCTTCACAGTGTCTTGTAGGTCCTGTGAAAGAAAGAGAAGAGAGATGTGGGAGTGATTTCATGCTTCCCCTGCCCTGCTGGAGTGATGTTTCTCAGTCTCCACAGGGAGGAGATGTGTGTGAAGCAAAAGGGTAAGAGGAGTTAATTATAATAATTTGGAGGGAGGGGGTTTACATACTCCGTTTCAAAGAGAGGATCCTGCCTTTCTCAGCAGACACCTGTCCTCCAAACTAAAACAGCAACTTTTCCTTCTTTGTCCATATATAAGCCGCACCTGATTACAAGCCGCACTTTGGGTTCGGACCAAAATTTTAGTCAAATAAAATTTTATTTTATTTATTTTATTTTTAATATTACATTTATTTTCCTTCTCTTAGAATTAAGGCTTTTGATGGAAGTATAGGAAACAAACACCATTGGTTTGATTTTGATAACAAAACCATCTATTTAATTGAAAATAACACTAACTCTTAATAGCAAAGGAGGCAACATCAGGAAGGGACCTTCTTGGCCTTTAGCTTATCCTCTAAGTTTGCAAAATATTTCATTTTTGCTAGCAGCTTCTTGGCTTCCTGAAGATCATCTGCAATGAAATAAAGCATTACTAGTTTAAAGAGGGAGAGGTGAATTTGCATTTTCAAAATTAATCTCAAGATTTCAGTGACAGCACCTGTTTTAGTACCAAGAGGTGTGAGCTGCAAGGACTCAGACACTATTAAAACCATGCTGCCTATTGTTTTAATCTCAGATGGTTTGGGAACATCGCAACTCAAATGTTCCACAAAACACATAACAGTGAACAATTTGGAACAGAAATGTGAATGAATATCCTTTAATGACTTCTGTAAAGTGGCTGCAGTATTGATCTACCCACTAGGCATGACAAATGTTTGTGTTTGTTTTAAAGTGTAAAGATAGACAACTGATACAGTGAAGAATGCAAATCAGGAGGAGTCTGGTCTGGATAGTGCCAGTTCCAGAACTGATATTGAAACAATTCCTCCTCAGTTAAAGAATTGGAAGGGGAGGGTGGTTTATGACCTACTGACAAAGACAGATGCAACACAATATTTTCATGGCACAGAGTAACAGATGTAACTCCTCACAGGCAGGCCCAGCCAGCCTGCTTTGATGTTTCCAGTCACACACACCCACCCCTGACAAACCGGCAGCATTGTGGACCTGGCACAGAACTGCAACGGTTTCCTCCCAGCTTCAGAAGCTCGGGAATGGTTCCAGCTTGTGCCTATGCAGTGGTTGTAGAATCCAGTTATGTTGATTATTGCACAGGAAGTTCCCAAAACCTTAGGCAGAACAAGCCTTTACTTGCCACACAGCTTCTGTGGCTTTCACTGCAAAGAACAGCACTCACTGCTCTGCTGCAGCTCCAGGACTGCAGAACAACATCTCCCAAATTCAAGTGGAAACCTCAGAATATGTCTAAGATGAAGTCTGTCCTTCCCAGTATTCTGGGAAACACACAGAATTTCTTACCATCCACATTCCCACTCAAAACGATTATTTTGATGAATGGGACTTTTGTACTGGACTTCATTTTTAATGTGAGGTCCTGAATTTCCCAAATCAGCAGGAATGTCAGTTTAGAAGTACTTATTCTAAATACCTAACAAAGAACCCTTGTCAATGCAGTATTTCTGTTCCATAGCTCAGGAAATATTTGCTGGCAAGATAATGTGGAGCTTTAAGCATTTGACAGGTATGTATGGCAGCTAAAAACTTCATAAAAAAACAGGTACCTCTTTCAAAAGCTGCAGCCACCTCTTTGGTCAGTTCTTCTTGTTTAACTGCAAAACAAATTATTTCATTTACTTTTTGTTATACTTAGGATATTTTATACCACTGCATTCTGACTGCCTGTGGTGGGAGAGCTCATTACTAGTTTCAGCCTTTGGGAGCCAAGTGAGTTTTTAATAATATTGCTGTCAGTGTAATTTTAATTATCATTTCAAACATGTATTTCTTTGTTTTAACAGGTATACTGACAGCAGTTTCAATGGCCACTAATTTCATAGCAATCTAACTTATTTTTGGTCTGTCTGTTTATCCTGCTACAGTTAATTTTCTCCTGTGCTACTCGGTTTTTATTTTAGTTATTCTAATTGCTTTTAGCACATGGCTGTTATTGCAAAGAGTTAAAAATATCAGTAAACCAAGTGTTTTTGGTATCACCAACAATATAAAAAGAAAGTTGCTTGTGTAAGGAGAATAACCACTTAATATAATGGATATATATACCAGATGAAGAAGGTGAAAGATCTATAATGCCTGTATAAATAACATTATTTAGTGTGGTCAGACAAGCATTTTATTCAACCTCATTCTGACAGGTTTTTTCTTTGGAACTATTAACTAGCCCTCACCTGCTGAAGGTTGAGTAAATTCCTTTTTATTGTCTGTATGTATTTCTTTTGACATCAGAATAGGTTCTGTTATACAAATGTTCTCAAGACAGATGTGATGTTTAGGTGCATAAACAGGTAAAGACAACACTGGAAAAGGGGGCACAGGGCAGAAGCTCTTGCAGTGAGTCAATTCCACACTAACTCAAATTGAAGACATTGAAAGAAATACACCAAAACAGTTAAAAGCTTTCAGACTCTTGTATCACACAAGATTCAGTATATTAGTTCTGTAAAAATACCTCAAATCATAACCTACCTTTAATTAAAGTTTCAATTTCTTCAAGGCTATCCTCATTTTTGTGCTCTGCTATTTTCTCATTAATTTCCATTATTTCCATAAGGAACGCTGAGTCTGCATCACAGTCTGTCTCTTGTACTGGCTCCACTCCACTCAGCTCCAGCTGGCAGAGGAAATGGGAATACGAAAATAAATATTCCCACATATATGTCAATAGAAATTATTTCCTTTAATATTAAATCTCTTATTGGGGCATATTGAGATTCATATCCAATAAACCTACAACATATAGAGTCAGACTGAAAATTCATTCCATACATAAAAATCAGCAGTTCCCCAAAACCAAGAAAAACATAAAAAAGGCTGCCATGGGCCAGACAGAAACTCTAATGAGCAGCCACGGCCAAACACCACGTGTGATGTGAAACACAAATCAGTGTAAGAGGAGTAGCAAATGACATGATACGCTGATTAATTTTTGGAAACTTGGCTCTGCTCTCCCTTCAATCTCTGGTGATCCTCTTCAGAGGAATGCAAGTTAGCCATGAAGGACTCAATCAAAGGTGCAGCACCAGCCCCAGGGTCAGGAGAGGAACACTGCAATATTAACGGAGACCTTACTAGATAGAGGCCACGGCTCAGAGGGTTCAGCAGGGTCTGGTAGGCCTTGTTGATCAGGGAAGAGTGTTGCTCAGAGTAGAACTGCTCTTTCTGCAAATGGACGGCAAAGAATTGGAAGCTAATAACAAGCGGCAAAACACACTTTGTTACACGCGGAACAGCAGCGTCCCCAGGCCAGTCCGTGTGTGAAGCGGAGAAGGCTCTGTGGACCTGGGAACCGGGTCACTACACTCCTGACGAACCGCAGCGGCCCTCACGGCCCTCATCCACCGCAAATCCACGGCACAGCCTCTTCTGAGCACCCAAAGACAAACACACGCGAACCCCCTCACTCCCCGAGCGGGAGAGAGGCGGGGACTCGACACTGCGGCCCCGCCAGGCAGCCGAAGGCTAAAGGCGAGCTCCTCCGGCGGCCACCGAGCCCCGCGGGCCCCTCCCGGCCCGGCTCCCCCGCCCGGCCCGGCGCTCACCGGCGGCCTCTGGCCGAAGCGGTCGGGGTGGACGGCGCGCTGCAGGCTCCGGAACCGCTGCTGCAGCTGCCGCTCGTCGATGCGGAAGGAGCGGTCACTGCAGGACACAAGGCGGGTGAGAGCCGCGGCCGGCCGGGCCCGCGGCCGCCCCGCCCACACTCACCAGTTCATCAGGCGGAATAGGTCAGGCCGCGGTGCCGGCGGCTGCAGAGCCTGGCAGCCGGGGCAGAAGCGCGGCGAGCCATCGGTACCGGGGAGGGCAGCGCCGCAGCTCCAGCAGAGCGGCCCCGGGGCGTGGCCCAGCACGGCGGCCCCGCGGAGCGCCCGGCGCGCCCACCCGAGCTGCGCCCGCAGCGCCGCCCGCATCGCGCAGCGCTCCCGGCGGGCCCCGCGCGGGCCGCGCGCTCATTGGCTGCGCTCGGGGCGCGCGCGCGGCGCGCACGGCGGCCCCGGCCCGACGGCGCGAGCCCCGCCAGCCGTGAGTTCGGGTCCCGCTCCGGCCCTGCCGCTCCCTGCCCAGCCCTGCCCTTCTCTCCTCTGCCGCCCCGGGCCGCTACGGGACAGGCTGCTCCCGCTGCTTCTCCCGGGACGAGGCCGCAGCGCTCAGTGGGGACGGTGGTGCCGCTGGTGCCGGTTCCGGTGCCGGTCCGGGCGCTCACTGCACGGCGCCCGGCAGTGCCGCCCTGAGGCTCGGCCGCGCCGCTGGTGCCCGGGCCCGCCGTCTGAGCCCTTCGAGGGAGGCTGAGGTTGGACACGAGGGGAAGTTCCTCTGTGGGAAGGGCTGCCCCGGTCACAGGTGAGGTCACCATCCCTGGAGGGCTTTCACAGCTGTCGGGATGTGGAACCAGGGTCGGGGCCAGTGCTGGCATCGGCAGTGCCGGGGAAGCGCTTGGGCTCGATGGCCTGTGTCCTTTCGAGCCAGAGGGTGCCGTGATTCTGTTCTGTGTTCGCCTGTGCTTGTAAACCCCTGACAAACGGGAGAGAACGCGGGAGCTGCTGTGCCTTTATGGCTCGTAATGAACTGTAGCAACCCGGTCAGGTGAAGTTACATTAAACTGTATGGCCACCAGCTGAAACCCCGATGTACAGAGGGAAGGCTGGAAGGGTCGTGGGGTTCCAGGAGCCCCGGTGGGCACTGAGGTGTTGGAGGAAGCTCTGTGGGGCGGGCTGGCTGCCGCAGAAGGAGGCACCACAGGCTGTGAATTTCCGGCTCTAACGGGCAGGGAGATGCTGATTCTTGCCACTGCTTGTGCCAACAGCTGCCGAGGCTGCGCTGTCTGAATCTGGCAGGGTTTGGTACAGTGATTGTGTATAGGCGTGATAAATCTTTCAGGCGCTTTCAAGAAAACCTCTGTCGTTTTATAGTTCTTATTCCTTTCAGTTTTTCTCTTTGTGCTGGGGGAGCAGCCGTGGTGCCTCGCTCCGTGCGGGGATGCTCTGTCAGAGCACAGCCCGTGCCTGTGTGCCCCCATGTGAGCGCTGAAGTCCCCGGTAGCGATCGCGGAATAAGGCTTAGTTCTGCTGTAGAACCAGCAGAGGCCGCTCCGCGTTGTCTTTCAAAAGGAAAAGCATCCTTTTGCAAAAGGTTTGCAAAATTCCTGGGAGTTTCTTTGGTTGGAAGTTTTTCTTCCTTAAGTCTGAGAATGGACTTGGATGTTAATAGTACAATGTGCGAGCGTTTGCCAGTTTTACTGTGCTGTAGTAATTGCATTTTTTTACCATTCTCTTTGAAGCCAACATGTCTCGAGAGACTGGAAGTGAAACACAGCAGTCACAGAGTGCCCAGCAGTCACAGAGTGGCACCAGTTCCTCTTCCAGTGGCTCACAGAGCACTAGCCAGTCTTCCCTAAGTTCTGGGACTCTCAGTTCCTTGGACACTGTTCCCACTCAGGAGCTTCCATCCATCCCTGAGGACCAGGAATCTGAAGAGCTGGCTCCTCAGCCTTGGGGTCGACTCTTTGCACTTGGAAAAGGTTTCATCAATTGTGGTATGAGCAGCTTGCTGAAGAGCAGTCCCTGTTCATTTTTAAATTAGATACAAGCAAATTTAGGTGTGCAATTTTTTGCTATAATATTTATTCCATGCTACATCCCAGTGTTTACACTGAGTATTTAGATACATAGCTTCCATAGACTTAGAGAAATTCTGGGGTGTTTATGTTCTTTGTTATATGCTTCATTTAAAAAAAGTTATAATTTCTTTTATTTAGTTATATATTGCTGAAGGTAAACTGAGAAATACCACTGCTAAAGAGAGTAAAATTATTAAAAGGTTTGACAAGGTGTGGTGTTTTGTATGAGTTAAGACAAACGATTCTGTGGGAAGAATCTTGTCTCTGTTATGCTATTCATCACCATCTGGCATCATTCTGTTGTGCCATAGTTATTGACTTCCTGCAATATTGTCTTCTCTCTCTGCTGTACCTCCCCCTCCTCTACAGAATGTGTGAATGAGGAATACTGGTTTGGGAGAGACAAAAGCTGTGATTACAGCTTTTCTAAGCTGGGATTGTCTGAGACTGGCTTCTACCAGAACTATAGCAAGAAGCACTTCCGAATTTTCAGGGTAAGTGCTAAAAACGTTAACTCTCCATCTATTTTGGCATAATTCAAAAAGAGAATTTGGGGCAGAGATCCTAAAGAAATCAAAGTATCTTCAGGGTTGACTCCTTTGACAAGACTCCTGTTCTCCTGGTTTATGAAATAACCTCACTGTCTCATTTCTTCAGTCAACAATAGTAAATTTCTAGTGTATCACGTCTTTATTGTAAAGTCACTTGTTCTTTACTGTCGTCTTCCCTATTTTTTTTTTCTCTTTGAGGAAATGGGTCCAAAAAATTCGCTTGTTGCCTACATTGAAGACCATAGTGCAAATGGGACATTTGTTAATAGAGAGCTCATTGGAAAAGGGAGGAGGCTGCCACTGACACACAACTCTGAAATCTCATTGTCTATACAGACCAATAAGGGTAAAATGTGCTTTAACTTAAGTAGATTTTTCATGTGTTGGCCAAGAGGTTGTTTCTGTGTTGATTTCTTTCTTGGGAGCTTGAGCTGCTTCATGAGCACATCTCATTAACAGGTGTTTTAGTACTCACATAAAAATTATCCATGTCCCTGTCAACCCTAGGAAAAAACTGAAAAAGAAAACTTAAAGAAATCTGCACCCTACTAACCTATAGCTGGTATAATTTATAGCACACATTTAGTTTTTCCTCTAGCAGGCAGTATTTTCTTAGTTATATTGTTGACTATAAAAGCTCATGAAACATAGCTGTTTGTTATAATAAAAATTTTAAACTTCATAATAGGAAAATGATCTCCACTTATCTTCCCAGTGTTTGTTTTTTCTGATCTTACGGTGGATGATCAGATGATGTTTCCTAAAGAATTCAGAGAGAAATACATCATGTCAAAGACTTTGGGAAGGTAAGCATCCTTCTTCCCTCAGTAGAAAGGGTTAACTTAATTATCATTATCAGTATCTTGGGCTAACTTAATTATCATTATCAGTATCTTGTGCTGGAAGTATTACTGTTATTATTATCACTATTAACTGAGCTACTGTTTTAAAAGAGAAAAGGAAAAGAAGAATGATAACACATGAATAAACATGCTCTTTACAACCCTTTAAACAGGAATTTTGGCTTTGTCTCTCTATTTGGTTTGGGGTTTGTAACCTACCACCAATTGCAAAAACCAGGTTTTTGTTTTGGTTAGGGTTTTTTTCTGTATGAAGTCTGTAAATTCTTAAGGAGTTTTTAAAGTTTGTATATTAATTTGTTCAGTTATTGGAAGTAGAAGAAAGGGCTTTATGTCAGAATACAGCAATATCACTATTGAGGCTTTCAGACAAAAAAGAAAATAAATGTCCAGGAAAAAGGAGAGAGAAGCTATTTTTATTGGGCGCTTTTTTTTCTTTTTGGAAATGGTTGCTGATGAATTTGGAGTTGAATAATGAAGTAGAAACAAATCTGAATGGAGAGCAGAAGAATTTCTTTCTGTAATATAACTACTATTTAGTAAAAATACTGTAAAGTATTGTCAAATGTGATACTCAGATTTGTGCAGTCCAGAGTTAAGAGAACTCTAAGTTCTCCTCTCCTAAATGCCTTTGCATGAAGGAATTGCTGACAGAGCTTGTCCCTCCTATCTGCCAGTACTTCTGGTACAAATAGGGCAGCTGCTCTGCATATTGACTCCTACAGTTTTTGATGAATGGCCCTTGACAACACTTGCTATTTAGATCGATTTTCTAACTCTTGAATGTTTCCTGAGAAGTCCTGTAGACTTTAACTGTTGAATACTTCCTCAGAACAGGCAGTGTGCCTTATTCAAGAAGTTAGAAAGCAACCAGTTCTAAATTATGCTTTCATTTGCCTGCACTTGTTAGACAGATTTTTGACAGAGCTGTGTTTTTGTTTTTAGTGGTGCCTGTGGAGAAGTCAAACTGGCATTTGAGAAGAGCACATGTAACAAAGTGGCAGTGAAAATCATCAATAAAAGGAAGTTTATGGCCAGTGGCCTGACAGAGGCAGTAAGTTATTTCTGTCTGTCTGTCTGTCTTGGCCACCTTGCAATGGTCTTGGAATATTTGGTAACTCCTCTGACTCCTCAGCTATCTTCAAATGAGTATTTTTTACTTAATGTGTTATGTGTTTAATTTCAAAATGCTTTTTGGTCCTGTATGATATACAGAATTTTGCAGGGAGCATTGTTTTTATTCCTTGACCACATTCCATTTGTCATTTAGGACTGTGAGTGGGATGTATAGAGGGATGGTGTGGAGTCTTGTAGGGTTTGGTTTATGTCCTAAAATGCATCAGATAAACACATCATAACCAGCAGAGTCTTGACCAAAAATGTACCAACTAAGCTAATTTTGTTGAATGCTCCATCATAATGCATTTTAAGAAAATTGTAGGAAACCTTTTGGGAAGGGCTTTTCCTGTGTCTAATGGCAGAAACCAGAATTTGGAGAAGTTTAAAGACAACTGGCTCAAGGTGCTGTTGTGAATTTTAATTACTAATATATGCCCTTCTACAAAACAGACAGGAGTATATCTGGAATGTTGTGTGTGGGTTGTGTATTCCAAGGTGATTGATTTGGATTGGAAGAAGAGCAAACAACATTCTGCTGAGTTGATTTCATTAGTTGAGCCTAAGCCATAGATGATAGAACCTGTTTATGTTATCTTGCAAAATAGGAAAGAGTAGCATGTAATTTTAGGTTGCCCCATCTGCAGAGCATCTTGGAGGGAGAAAAGCTGTTTAAATACAATACAATTATATAAGCAAAAAGTTTGGGTTTGTTTTTCTTTTGTAATTTGGAAATTAGTTGGGGATTTCTAACCTGCAGTGAAATTACAGATTAGGAGCAATATCTTGCTCCAGATAGTGGCAGCACTCTGTTTATTTAATTCACTGGAGGCATCTGATCATTTTATGGAAAAAATAGTGTGTTATGGTCACTTACAGTAGCAAAAGGCATGAAATTATGTCTTTTCTGGTATTATCTCTTATTTCTCATATGTCTTATTCCAGAACAGCTCTGTCTTACCCAATATGGTATTTGATTCTTTTAATAGAACCCAGCTTTAAATATCAATACAGAAATTGAAATTTTGAAGAAAATAGATCATGTGAGTGTTAACTGTACATTTTTATTATTTAATGCTTCCTCCTCTATGTACTTGTTTAGTTTACTGACCTTAGTGTAATAACAAAAGAACAATTTTATCCATTTAGAAATGTGTTAAAGGATATGTATACTTTTCCTTTTAAATTACTGAATAGGTCTTTTTTCTTCTTTTAAGTATACTAAATCCTACCAGATTTGAGATTTTAAAGCTTTGGATAACTGAGAAGTAAATTTGAGAGGGAACATGACAAGAGAAGTTTGAACCTGAGCCACTGTTGCAGAAACTTTTCTTTGATGCAAGTTTTTGTAAATTCTGCAAATAGCTAAATATAAAGGGTAGTTTTCACTGGCAATTTCTTGAATTTGAATCCCCTCTTTCCTCTGCATCTAAAATAGATTAAATAATAAATAATGTTGAGGGTGTGATCTGGGGTATCTGCAAGTCACTTGTGTTAAGTGTTACTTTAAGTGACCTGGTTTGAAATTCTGAAATAAGAGCTTTAAGATCAGTTTTTACGAATTATTCTATTTTGTGTGTTTCTGTGTTCTCTTTTTTATTAGCCTTGCTTAATCAAGATTAAAAATTTCTTTGAAGCAGAGGATTACTACATTGTTTTGGAACTGTAAGTAACCTGTTTGAAAGTAAATGCATAGAGTGAAATGTTTTTTTCATAGCCACAATGAACTGTGGAACTTTTGCTTGTTTTATTTTGTTTTCCTTTTGCTGGCCTCCACTGTTCTCTGAAACCTTTTTAAGATTAGGAGCTAGGATAACCAGGAGAAATCATCCTCCTATGCCTGGATATTGTTTGCTCTGCTGCTGTGGTGGATTGCTCCTATTTTTTTCTCATTTATGAGCTTGTAAGAAAGGGCTGATCAAAAATCATGTAACTCCAGTGAAGACTCAAGAGATTGACCTTAACTCAGCCATGCATGTGCTGTGTTTAGGATGTTGCTCCCTCATTTTCAGAAATAATTCTTTCTCTGTAGCCAGAATAGCCAAATATTTTGATTTTAGTCTTGTCTAATGAGATGAATCTTTTGGAAGTTATATGTTGGCTTGTTAACCTGCATTTGTTTTAGGATGGAAGGAGGAGAATTGTATGACAGAGTGTCAAGGCCAATCAAGATGAAAGAAGATACCTGCAAGTTGTACTTTTATCAGATGCTGCTGGCAGTAAAGGTACATAATTGTGAATTCTACAAAAAGAAATCAATATGATGATTTTTTCTGTCACCTGTCATTGCTGAAACCCATGCAAGCAGTCAGCACAGCGTTCTTAACAAGTTGGTTTAACAAGAGAGAGACAGAAAAGCAGAATTCCTGCAAAGGTGACAGAGAATGTGGGTCTGCACACTGCACTGAGATTTGACATTTGTTTTTTTATTTATTTGTGATGGTGTTTTGGTGTGTTTTTTTATTTTGTTTTGTTTTCATTTTGTTTTGTTTTGTTAAGGGAGAGGCACGTGTTAGGGAGCTTTAAATAAAAATGTTTAAATGCCTGCCTCTTACACAGCCATTTCAGTTATCCTGCCATTGCCATGAGAAAAAATGGAAAGCTTACATTTTAAAACAAATTAATAGTCTGTTTTTCCTTAATTTTCCATCTGTGTGTATTTAGTATCTTCATGACAATGGAATTATACATAGAGATCTAAAGCCAGAAAATGTACTACTATCATCTTCTGAAGAGATATGTCTTATAAAGGTAAGAAAACTTATATTTCTTATTAATGGAGAAATTTGGGAGTGTTCCTTCACATTCTTCTTAATATTTCATTAAGCATAGCCAAAAAGGTATTGTGGAATTAGTCATACAGACCATGAAGTAACTTAAAACATAGACTTTTTTTTTCATAATTGTAATTTTACTTTTATGGATATTTCAACCCATCGACTGCATATGTAATTTCAAATGTTAATTTTTTCTCCCAATAAAATCTAAATTCTTGAATTACAGACAGCATTCCCATAAATGTTGAGGCTGTATAGTGAGAGGGATTTTTTTGTTTTTTGGTTTTTTGGGGGAGGGGGATTAGATTTGTGGATTTTCTTTGGTGGTGTTGTTTTTTCCTCTTCTAGTAGGCTACAATACCTTTATTCTGTGGTTGTCCATTTATATCTGAGAGTACTCTTTGCTAGTGTAAAGTGTGATCCTTTGTTATATTTCTCCCTCTTCCTCCTCTCCCATTCTCACTTAATGTTTGGGGTGACTTCTGTTCATAGTCATGTACTGGAACTGGCTTGGAAGGAAGAGCCTTAATGCTACCTCCTGATGTATGTCTACAGTATGATGTGTTCTAGTACAGTCCATCCTCATATGTAATGTGGTGTTACCATTTTTAAATACAAGATTACAGATTTTGGACAATCCAAGATTCTTGGAGAAGCTTCTCTTATGAAAACATTATGTGGTACTCCCATGTATCTTGCTCCTGAGGTTCTAAATTCACTTGGGACTGCTGGATACAGCCGAGCTGTGGACTGCTGGAGTTTAGGAGTTATTCTTTTTGTATGGTAAGATATTGTGTAGATGTACCTTCACTGGGCAGTCTTTGACATACATAGCTTGAGACTTGGCAACTTCAGTGTCTATATGAGGAAGTGAAAGTGAGTTTAAAACTCCACACATATAAAAACACTACGATAGCAGATGCCTTAAAATGTGTGATGTCAGTGCTTCATTTGCTATGACAAATTCTGTGTTAATTAACTTGTTTTCTTTCATACAGCTTGTGTGGATATCCACCATTCAATGAACAAAATACTCAGCTCTCTCTGAAAGATCAAATCACTCGTGGCAAATACACGTTCATTGCAAAAGAATGGAAGCATGTGTCAGACATGGGTATGACTCCAGCACAATGGGTAGTAAAATATCTATGTCTTTTCTTGTAGTTTTTGTTTTCCTTTATCCTCCTTTCAGCTGCATAGCACACTGTTTGTTAATATGTTTAGTTTTAAAAAAAAATTAGTTTTTAAAAATGTTAAAGTTCATAGTTAAACCTTAGAAAGAACACATACTTTATTATTGAAGAGATTTCTTAGTAGTATTTAGCATAATTAACCACACTAGTATAGAATTTGTGTCCACATCTATTTCTCCTCTTTTCACTTTTTCTTCTGACTTTATCAAGCTGGTCTACAGACTTTGCCTAAAGATTCTTCAAGTGTTGTACCAAAAATACCAGGAACTTAAGGAATACAAGTTAGAATTCCAAAAAACAAATGTTCCAAGAGAGTCCTTTCATGGTGCTAGTCTTTGAGCTGAAAGTGTCAGTGACATTTGAGGAATCATCTATTATGTTTGCCCCACTGTAAGTGAAAGTAGTCCATGAAACAGTTTTTGCATAAGAAAATAAAATGGTAATTACTGTCTGTGTGCTTTTAGTTTTTCAGGACATTTTAAATGCACAAAATAATTGTAGTATTTACCTTAGACACCTCTCTGTACGTGCAGAGCCATCCTTTGGCTAATAAATTTATAAACTTATCAAATATAACTCCTTCCTGAATATTTTGAAGCCTATTCAATAATAAGTCAGACATTCATGGGAATGTACAATCTTAACATAATTTCTATAGTCCTACTAGTTTGTATTCAGCATAATCTGGTCAAGTGAAAAGTAAATCTTGCTGAAATTCCTTTATGGGAGATTTGGAGTAATAATGTAAAAATAAATGCCATATTTTTCACAGTGTCTACTAAGCATTTTCCTAAGAAGATGGAAGTTTGAGATTATATTGAGCATACATGTGTATGTCCTGTCTCTTCTTCCCAGATGGATAATCTGCTTTCCAAGGCATTGTAAATCAGGATAAATTAAGCTATCTGTGCTTTTCCACATTAATAAGCTTTTAGGGAAGTGCTGAGCCTCGTATGCATGCTCAGGACATAAACTGTGTACATGCTAAATGTATCTATGGGTAATTCTGGTATCCTGAGAAGTGTTGAGTTGTGTGCATGTGAAGGAAAGGTGGTTGCAGTCTGCAGCCCTTCCCATGCTTAGAAAAAAGAGAAGTGATCTGCCCAGCCTGCATTGAGTGCATTGTTCTGAAGGGGTGTAAGGCACATTGTCACATGTAGTTTTGGTGTAAGTGTATTTCAGATAATGAATGCATTGATCATATGCCAACCTGCTCATTTTATTGTCTTAGCTCTGGACCTTGTGAAGAAGCTGTTAGTAGTGGATCCAAGCAAACGTCTTACCACAGAGGAAGCCTTAGAGCATCCTTGGCTTCAGGTGGGAATTGAGTTTTAACTGAAAGCTGAGTTGTTTGGGGGATAACTTGTTGATGTGTTGTGTTTTCAAAGATTTAATCCCTGTAGAGTGGTCTCTTGAGTACCTTCTTTCAATACAATAAGCAGCTTCTGCATCCTTTCTGAGACACCTCTTCCCAGAACTCTTTCACTTGTGAGGATCAAGATGTGTTTTTTAGAGCCCAGCTCTGTTCGGGTAGGATGGACCTCTCCTTCCTAGCATTGTAACAGAGCACCCCCACTTCCTCAGATGTTTGTGTGGGCAGGCAGTGCAGAGTTTGGTTCTGGCAAGCATCCAGTACTGCCTGGTTTTTACTCTGCTGTGTAGGAATAAATGTCCCTGGTTTGGGAACCCTCTGAGTAGGAAGTGATGGTTTCCCTGCCTCCTGTTACAGTCTAATTAGATTTGAGAGGGATAGCCTTTAGGTGTTTTTTTCTTAATTTTGGCAGAGGTCCCCACTGGACCTATGAGCTTTCTTGAATATTTATTTTGAAGGGGCTGAAAAATGTCACCCAGCTTACATCTGAGCCATACAACAGGTTCTGTTTATTCACACCAAGCACAATGCTGTTCCTGTTCTCCCACTGGGAACGGGAGAATTTCAGATGCTTTGGTAAAGAGCATAAGAAACAGAGGGAAGCAAGGGAGTATCCCTCAGTGCTCAACAGCTGATAGTGTTCTGAGACAAAAAACATGTGTGGATGACTCTTTTTAAAGTGATTAACTTGTTTTGATTATACTCTTGGGCATCAGGAAACATTTCCTGGCATTCATGGATTTTACTTTGTGTAGTTTGGTGTGTAACATCTACAGTGAGTTAATCAGATATAGATTTTTACATTTGAATTAAAAATCTGAGTAGAAAAAGTTATTCAGAAACCATGAAACACTGATTTTAAAAAATTGCTGGTATGCATAAAGGGAAGGGGAAATAGATTTAGGTGAGCTAAGAATTTAAGCTATTTCAGTGTATAAACTCAAGTTGCTATTAATTTGATTATAGATTCCATGTAAGGACATCTCTTACTGTTAAGTTTAATATTGAAGACAGGACAGAAGGTTCCAGAAAACATCACAGCCACAAATCCAGATGTCATCTAGCACTCAGCTGCTGTTCTTTGAACTGTTTCCATTCAGGGGCTGTTATTAAGAGTGTCAGGTGTTCATAGGTGATGTAGACTGCCTGCTTGGAGGGCCAGCATCCAGCATGCTCAGTTCTAGATATCACACATGTTGAATACCACCAAAAGAGCTCCTGGGTCCTGTTACTGTGAGTAAGGAGGAGTTACTGGCTCCTCTCTCCCTCTTGTGTTGTTTGGAAGTATTGACTTTACAAGTCAGCAGGAAAAAGCACATTTTCTCTGTGGCCAGCTGATGCCTGTTAGCCCTCTGGTGATTTTGGGGACACTAGGGGATTTTTCAGATAGTAGAAGTAAGCATGTTCTGCAGATTTATTTAAACTAGTAGTGCTTTCAAATTAGTGTTTTCAAAACAAGTTGTTTACTCTATTCTTTGCTTAAATCTACAACTTTAAAACTTGTTGAGCCTGCATAAACCTAAGTACTGCTCAATGGAAATGTCTTACCTATATTTACTTAATAAAACATTTCTTAAAGGCATATAAACAATTAATTGATGTTTCTGCCTCCAAAATCTTCACTGAAGTCTTTTGAATGGCACAAGATTAGTTTGGTTGCATGCTGAAGAAAAAATGCAGGTCTTTGTTATATAAATGGAAAAATATTTCTTACCTTATCTATCAATTCAAATGTAGCCAGAATCAAATCAGGTGACACTGGAAAGAAAAAACAAGTCAAAATTCTATATAAAATTAAATGTATATTTAGGCCAAAACCTTTTTGTAGCACTTAAGAATAGTTAAATTAAAAAGGAGATACTGCAATACTCCACTGCTTAAGAAAAGGATCCTCTCCACTGCCTTCACCTTAAAAAAACTCAGTTAAAACAGATGAAATCCATAGGAGCTCAATGATCTTCATTTCTAGTTGTCTCTAGCATTGAATGTCCCATTCACTTCTCTTCAGGTTTCCCAATCTTTGCTTTTCCTTAAAATATTCTATATACTACTTAGATGCTGTCTTTTTTTGCAGGATGAGGATATGAAAACTACATTTCAACAGCTGCTTGCTCAGACATGTACCAATATGGATCCACCAGAAACGTCAAAAATGGTATGTGCAGTAGATATTTGAAGATTAATATTTGATGCACAGAGAAACTAGGTTTTGAAGTAATCTTTAATAATAAAATCAGTTAATTTTGAGACTTTAGAGAAGTGTACCTTTGGGCTGTCTGTGGCAGCCTGCTGGTTAGTTCTGCTTCCTGAAGAGCAGCAATGGATTTCCATGCTTTGTCAACACTTTGCTTAAATGTACAGAAACACTTGCCTAGGCTTTAAAATATTATTTCTATATTTAGAATAAAATTGTTGAATGTGTGGGGTTTTTTAATCGATCCAAATCACTAATGTTTAGTATTCAAGTGACAATTCTCGTGCTGGTGCAAGGTTAGGATGGTGTTGTGCTATTCATCCCCAGATTCTAATGAGGAACATTGTGAACAGTAGCTGTTTCAAGCTGGGAGCAATGTCTTATATGAGAATCATCAAATATAATTAAATCTTGGGAGAGAAACATGGGTTAGTCATGCTGCTTTTTTGGTCACACTGTCCAACACCTCTGGAACAAGAAGAACAGTCAGGTTCTGCCTCACCTGGTTTCCTGGAGCCATCCTCCTTTGTTTTTCTTCCAGCCAACCACAACAAGAAAACGTCTCCATGAAAATGAGGAAGAATATGGCTCTGCTAAGCGTGCTGTTCCTTCTACATCTCAGAAAATGAGGTGAAAAGGAAGAGAAAATCACTTTGTAAATGACAGCTTTTTTATGGAGAGCAGAATTTTTTATTAAGAAAAATCATAATAATGGAATAAACTATTGAAGATGTAGAATTTCTAAATAAAAATAACTTTGTAAGACTGAAGTGACTGCTGTGCATGCATGAGAATCTGCACAATGAGTCATGTTCTAGTCCATCCAGCTGTCTGACTCAAGGAAAGTATCAGAAAAACTCCTGTACTAAGTTACTAACAATTTTTTAGGCTAGCTTCATCCCCACCTACATTCTCTGTTTTTTCTTTTCCAATTTCTAGGTTAGGCATGGAAATAATGCTTAGTCCTAAGAGATGAAGAAGGAATACTAAACTTGCTGAGCTTTTGCCTGAGACAGAGCATTACCTGACAGTGCTGCCCACAGACTTCTGAGGACACTTAGACTATTCAGTTCAGTAAAACTTCTGATGGAGCTTGAGGTGCTCTGGGCTTCAGGTAAAGCTCCACAGTAAATGCTGGACTGGCAGACTCACAGCATTTTTGCACTGGGATCGGGCTGATTGTCTTCCAGAGCAACAATTACCATCTGCATGGTGCTTTTAACATGTGTGTACTATGTTTATTTCCCAGAGGAGGCAGGAGTAAGAGGAAACGTGATAACAAGAGATGAAATGAAGATGTATCCCCTTCCTGTCAGGGAAGATCTAGGAATTTAACTGAGAGAGAAAAACTTGCTTGCCTTTAGGTGAAAATTTTGAACTGTATGCCTCTTACTAAAGGATTACTAATTTCATTACTGAGTGAAAGAACAGTTTAGTAACTCTGTTCTTCAACATGCATCTTCTGGTCAAAGGCATCTACTCTAAGTTGACTTGTAAAGAATAAAACCTAATGCATTATTGAATAAACCCATATCAGGTAGGAATTAAGATATTGATGAGTCACATTTCGTATATGTGCCCATTGCAGAGATCTTGTGTGTTTTGATTTATTTGATATTAACCAATGTTAATGATAAAATGTTGATTATTGTACACTGATGTCTTTCTTATTGGATTGGATGGAGAAACATCTGTGGGCATCTGGATGAAAACAATACCACTGGTTCCAGTCCACTCCAGGTACCCTGGGGTGATAGAACAAAGGTGTGTCTGCCCTTGGGGATGTGCCCTTTTGGTGCAAATACGTCACTGGCACATCCTCAGGGAGTTCTGCTGCTTACTGTAGCTCACTGGAAGTAGAAGGGAACACTCAGCTGCCATTTGCTACATAAAAGAATCAAGGGTTGCAGTGTGTTTGGGCCAGATTTGTGTCCTGGTGTACTGCAAAAGCTGATACCTTTGGGCTTTGGTTACCAGTTACTATAAAAAGACCTGCATCATTGCCAATGAGAAGGTAATCCCCTACTTACAGTGTCAATTTGTTTTTAGACAGAAACAGAGAACTTGTATCATTTATTCCTCCATCTTTTTTTACGTCCCACAGTTGTTAGATAAAGAGTACGTAACTGCTTTGCTTGGGTCCTTTCCCAGTGTCCTAAGACCAAGACCTGCTTTCCAATGATGTCCTAAATTTGATCTCACTCATTTGATGGCAAACCTGTGGGCTGCTGGCCCTGTGTTCATCATTTGGTTGCAGAAATCTTTCTCAAATTTCAGACTAATTTTTTTCTATGGAAGAGTAAGTTTCACTAAGGTGAAGTGGCATCCAATTTTCACTTAGATCTATGAAATTCTTATCACTTTTTATCCCCAGCACAAGAGTCTTCAGCATCATCCAGTTAGCCTGTTCATGACAAGAGGCAGGATGGGTCACAGCAGTTGGAACACTTGGGTTAACCAAAGTGCTGAGCTTGCTGTGCCTGGCCAGTGCGGTGTGAGCAGTGCCCAGCATCACCTGTGCCTGGCCAGTGCGGTGTGAGCAGTGCCCAGCATCACCTGTGCCTGGCCAGTGCGGTGTGAGCAGTGCCCAGCATCACCTGTGCCTGGCCAGTGCTGTGTCACCAGTGCCCAGCATCACCTCCTGCGCTCCGATGCGGGCTCCGCTTCCCCTCGAGCTGCCGCTGCTTTTGGGGACGGTCCTTCACCCGTACGGCGACAGAGCCACGCTGGAGCTGCATCCTCCGTGAGGACGGAGCTGGTTCGAGAGGAGACCGCTGCTCTTGCCGGAGCCCGCAGCGGTGCGGCCGTCCCGGGGCCGGGGGAGCCGGGGCAGCCCGGGCGGCAGCCGCAGGACGTCCGGCGCGGGCCCGGCGCCGTCGGGCGGGGGTGCCCGGGGTCCGGGCGGAGCCCAGCCCCGGGGCGGGGCCGGGGCAGTGCGGGTCCCACTCAGCCGGGCCCGGAACGTGGCGCCGGGGGCCGGAGCGGGATCGGCCTGGCGGGGGCGGCGGCGGCCCCGGCCCCCGCAGGAGGAGAAGGAGGAGGAGGAGGAGCGCGATGGAGCAACAGGCGCCGCCGCCCCCGGCGGGGGCCGTGGCGGTGGGCCGGGCTCGGCGGGAGCAGGACGCGGAGCCTCCCCGGGTGAGTTGACGCCGGCCGGGCAGCGGCGGAGCGGTCGGGGAGGCGGGAAGAGCCGGCGGGCCGGGCCGGGCCGGGCACGGGCGGCGGGGGGAAGCTGCGGGGCGCGGGCTGGCGGCTGTCCCGGCTCGGAGCGGGAGGGAGCTCGGCGGGGGCGCAGGCCCGCTGGCCCGAGGCGCCGTGAGGGGCCGGGCGGCGCTGGGGCAGCTCCTGGCGGGGCTGGGGGGACGCCAGGCCGAGCGCTCGGCTCCGCTCGCCCGGGACACCTTGGGGTGCCGCGGGTGTCCGCGCTGCCGGCGAGCCCCGGGGCGGGCGGGGGTCCCGGCGGAGGGCCCGGGCCTGGCCCCGGAGCGGGGCTGGTGTGCCCCGAACGTGCTCGGCCGCCGCTAGCTGGAGCGGGACCCTCGCGAGCACACAGCTCGGATGTCGGCATGGGCATTGTGCTCGCTCTGGCGCCCCCGTAAACAAACTCGAATCCCGTTAAAATGTGCGGAGTTTGGAGGTAAGCGCGTCAGGTGTACTTGGCAGCACTGCAGAGCTCCGTACTGCTGCAGCGGTACGGAAAGTTGTCACGAACTTTGTTACAAGGGCTTTGTTACAGGCAGAGCTTAGAAGCTGGAGACGGGATTGAGTCAGCGCGTCTCTGGTGACAGCAGATGTCACCACGGTTGTGGCTCTGCCGTGCCCTGAGCACAGATTGGCGATGGGCGATGCGCGGTGTGGCCCCGCTCCGCAGCCTGCGCTCCCGGAGTTTGGCACTGCAGCCGTGGGGATGCTCCAGCTGTCACCAGTGAACGGAGAGCTGGGTGCCTGTGCCCTCTTGTCCTTCTTCCTCGTCTTTCCTTGGTGTTGTTCATCATTTTAATGTCTTTCCTTTTTTCTTGGAGTTTTCACAATCTTAGATAATATCTCTCCTGTGCTTTCTTCTGGTGTGAAACAAGAGCTCTTCAGGTGCTAATGTACAGGCTCTTTGAAATGGATATGTGGCAAGTGGATACATTCCTAAATGGATGAGTGGATGTGCCCTGAATGTTGCCCTGACAGGTGTTCCCGGAGTGAGGTTACTGTTCATGCCTGGCTTTTGCTGAATTATTGGTCCATCACTCCCTCGTTGCTGCCTCTGTCTCCATCTGGCTCACAGGCAGATCAAAGGGAAAGGTCTGTTTCCTCGTTGATACTTTATGATTTAATTTTTTGTATATATAATTATTGTTACAAATAACTAGCTTTAAAAATTATGTATGAACCAAAAAGTGTTTCAATTTAACTAAGGATGGCATAGTTGTTACTACAATTTTTAGCAACATGTAGCATGCCTTAAATTAGGATGGATCTAACTGCTGTCACAAGTGCAGATCTCTCCAAGCTCAGTATTGGAAGCTCACAATTTCTTTGCATTTTTAAGAAATTCTGTAAGAAAAAACATTTTCTATATAAAATTTTATTTAAGCTCCAGTTAAGAAAAAAATCTGTTTCCTTCCTGTTGATAAGTTCTTATCATCCTACAGTGGCTAATCCTTGAGTTTTGGTGGTCTTCCATTTCTTTCCACACTATTTCTGTTAAAATTCTGCTGTGTTTAGGGGAAGGTTGCATGTGGTTGGCAAGGTTTCATATCTGTTCAGGAGTGTGGTACAGCCTGGCTGAAGTGCTGGCTGCTGGGAGGTTTCTGGGACAGATTTCATGTACTTTATTTATTTTTGGGCTCTTGTTGAAGCTAATTTCTATTGCAGAAAATCAGTAATACCCCAGAATTTGGGGAGAAAAGATAAAACCATTTTACAGATTAAATATAAATTGTGTAGAAGTTGTCATAGAAAGGAAGCTCAGTTGCTGATTTTGGAAACCTGTATTTAGCATAAGTTACTGTCACTTTTTCTTTTTAGAATCCATTAGGAGTGCCAATTTTTCTGCTTGCCTCTTTTTGTTTTTTTCCTTTTCCAAACACTTCAATAAGTTTCTTGAGCTATTTAGATAATATAAAATATAAAAATTCTACATATCAGTATCTTTTTTGAAAATGATAAAGAGTTTTTTAAAAAAGGTGTCTTAACTATGGGCTTACCACTCAAGGCATCATCTGTATAAGGCACATTTATTTGCATTATGTAGCATTAAATGAGAGGAGTTACAAGCTCTGAGGTGTAACATTGGTGTTTTGATAAAACATTTACTTTTGTACCATGTTGTTTTCTTTAGTGCTCTTGGAGCAGAATGGGGATTTGCTGTTATTTCTTCTTATTTTCTTACTGGAACTCACTGGGAATCTGTTCCCTGTGGCATTTTGGATAGCAATATGCTGTCAAGACACATCTTTCAATGTGTATGGGCACCTCTTTTATTTGGTGAATATTCTGTAGAGAGAACTAAGTTTAATCAGCTTGATCAGTGAAGACAAAATTGTTGTAAGATAAGTTTTGCTGTATATTCAAGTTCCTGTTTGCTTTGGGGACGGTTGGGAGTTCATTTCTTCTTGAAAATGAAAAAACCAAAGAAGATTGTGTGTGTTTAACACTCCACTTGCATGGCCAACAGGGTTGAATCCTGAGCACCTTCTGCCAGAGGAGGCTTTTTCACCAGTGAAGGAAATTTGTTGCTGAGTCTGGTCTGAAGCAGATATTGTGGAAGCTTCTGTCTGACGTGACCCCTGTAGTAGGAGCTGATTTCTGCTGTCTTACGCTGGTTTGGAGAAGTAATGTTGAGAAGCTCATGCCATCTTCTACTTTATTACAAATATATGAGCTTCTAACTCAGACTTTCTCACTAGATACTCTTCTGCATTTCATTAGAACCTTATTTGTTCTGCTGCCCTAAGAAACTTCTTTAGCTCTGGTTTGGTACATGCAAGCACCTTCTGTAGCAAAATGCTGGGCAGCCCAAATATGTGCATTACCATCACCTTCCACTGTGTTAACAGGAGAGGAGCAGTGCTGACTGGAAAGTGGGGATGGCTTTCTAAGGAGTACATTTTGTGGGCTGGTACCATAATCATAATCTTTTTTTATTTGTGGTTTGAGTGCCAGAGTGACTCAGTTTTACTGTTTCAGGGTTTTTTCTTTTACCTCATGATGTTTTACTGCCTTACGTAGTTCTCATGATAGCAGGAATTAAACAGTAACATATTCCACAAATTATCATAGTTTCTTTTTTTTTTCATGAGATTATTTAGCGTCACAGGATATTAGAGGCAGAAACCACTTCACTTGGACCGAGAGGATGTCTCCTCATGGATTCTCCTTGTTGTTACAGACTCACAGTATGATTCTGGAAGGATCATTAACAGCTTTGTGTGTTCATTTGTTTGTGCATAATAAACTGCCAGAAAAGACAGCTGTTGTTGGACTTGTCTCACTGGTGCTCCTCGAGGTTGTGCTGGGTGCTTTGTGCCCTTGCAGAGGCCCCACTGCTGAGGGCTCAGCAGCTCTTGGTGGTCCTGGGCACACAGCTGCAGGTGGCAGAGCAGCAGAGTCCCTGTGGCCAGGCACAGGGGTGGGTGAGATGCCCCTGCTGCCCCTGAGCTCTGCAGGCTGGGGCTGGCTGTGCCTTTGCACCAAACCAGGCTCCTGCTGGAAGCAGTTATGGCCACAGCTGGTGAGGAATCTATTTCTTGAAATATTTATCTTTTATTTCTTGAAATATTTATCTTTTGAATAACTGAAGTTCATGGCTAGCTGTGGTACTGCTTGTGGAGGCTGCAGTTGTTCACTCTGAATGTGATAGAAGTGTGGGAAATCCATGGCATTTGGAGTTTTTCATTGTCCCTGATGCAAATCAGTGACCAGGAAATACCCAGGGAGGGAGACAGCAGCCACCTTTAAAGACACATGAAGAAACTGCTGCCCCTGGTACCTAGATACTCACCTGCTCCCTTTCCTGCAGTACCTCCAAGCCTTCTGGTGACTAATTACCTTTCTCAGGGTTTCCTCATCTTTGTGTTTTGACACATGACCTTTAGTAGCTGCTGAATTCAGTTCTTGCCCTCAGGTGACAACAAACTGTCCATGTGATGAAGTTTATTGTCAGATACTCACAGATGTGAGTTACTGCACTGCTTGAACAAAGCAACGTGTTCAGTGCTAGCATTAGCAAGAATAATATAGAAAAAGCAACCTCACAGATGATGAAAAGAGGTTTTGGTTCAGTCTACATTAGACTATAGCTCAATCTGCTACTGGAGAAGAAACAATACATTTACTGACACAAAGGAGATTTGGGTATTAGGAAAAATATTTTAATGGTTAAAATCCTGAAGCAGTGTAAGAAGATTGATTGCCTGAGTAAAGCATGGAATCTCCTTCAATAGAGAAGTTTAGAAAAAGTTTGGACAAACACACAAACGCTGTTAGAAAAGAATGGATAAAGTAAGAAAAATAAGAAATCAGTACTTTTTAACTTGATGCTTTTCTATTGTTGTTATTTGACTTAAGGAAGAAAAGAAAAAAAAGAAAAGCCTGCAGACCAATTGATCCTTGTCACAGGATGTCAGTTTGCAGCTTGCTTCCCTTTCCACCTTTAAAAATATGCCCCAGCTGGCTCTGGTAATGTATTTAAGCCTTGTGGTTGTTGTGTTGTGGTAACAATATGTGATATTCTTAAACTTTTTCAATCTGCAGGACTAAAACTAGATGACACCAATCGTAATTATAGTAGTCTAAACCTTTAATGAATATTTTCAAGTACTTTATATGTTACCATATGTATTGTATTGCCTGTAACTGTACAGTATTGCCAAATACTGTTACTACACAACTCCCAACTGCCTCCTGATCAGAGTTGGACTAAGATGTTCTTGCTGACTTCTTGAGTATCCTTGGGAGAGAGTAGGGTTTGCATGACAGAAACAGCTACTGGCTGCAAAGGAGTGGTTGGGAAAAATGTGCAATGTGGGAAGTTAAACACGGAGAAAGGGTGTACCACAATCAATGGAACTAGAACTTTCTACAACTCACTGTAAATAATGTCTTATAATTAGAAGGTTTAAATCTTTTTTTTCTTTGTTATTTTGTATTTCCTGAAGTTGTCAATGTAGGAGGGTGGCTCTACCAAGGATGACTGTTCTGTTGTTAGAATAAATTGTTATGTCCCACTTACTTCTATGAATGTATGTGGTTCTAAAAACTCCTCCTTCCCTTCCCAGATATGAACAATTTGCAGCTGCATGTCGTTGGATTTGTGAGCAGAGATTGTGGTGCAGGTTCTTTGGTTTGAAGAGATTTTACACGTTTTCCCATTGTCTGTGTATGTCTGTGCTTCTCTGTGATCTGCATATCAAACTTCAGATGTACCAGCATCATCTTCACATCATATTCACAGCTGCCACCTGTTCTCTACCTGGCAACTCTGCTTAGTGCTGTAGAATCAAATAGCGTGGCTGAGGAGAAAAGCACTTCTGAGTGTGTGGAGTGCAGCATATGTAAACAGGCTGCAGCTGCTCTTGTGTCTAGAAAACATCATTCATAGGGAATGATGTGTTTTGCAAGACTCTGTTAGTCCTGTACCCTCAAAAAGAGATTCAATAGATAAACAATTTACTTTTTTAAGAATCTGGTTCTGAATTCATAATTTGTTCTGCAGTGATGCTGGTGACTTTAATTTATGCTGTACAGTTTCTAATAGTTTATTCTCTTTTTTTCCCCTCTTTTGAGTAGCATTTCTTAACACTAACATACAATTCCTCCTTTCCCCCCTCCCAGATTCCTTTCTGTGGATCGAAATCCATAAGAAGAAAAAGTCCTGACAGTCCCATGTTGAGCAAAGCTGAGTTTGTGGAGAAGGTTCGCCAGAGCAACCAGGCTTGCCATGACGGCGATTTCCACACGGCAATCGTGCTGTACAACGAGGCCCTGGGGGTGGACCCTCAGAACTGCATTCTCTACAGCAACCGCTCTGCAGCCTACATGAAAATCCACCAGTATGACAAGGCCTTGGATGATGCCATCAAAGCACGACTCCTCAATCCCAAGTGGCCAAAGGTAAGGAAGTGTATTTGTCTTGTGGGGAAGGAGGAGCTCCTGTGGGCTGTTGGTCCTATGTGTAACACCCAGTCTAGCACCCATGCATGTATTTCTCTACTAAAGTCTGGTTTTGCTGAAAGCTCCAGATAATAATATATTTTCTGTTTAAAAGTTGACTTGAATTACCTGTTGGGTATTAAACAGTTTTCTGTGTAAGCATAGTGTTCCCCAATGGGAGTATGCTACTATTTTACTGTTTTAGCACAGCATGGTTCCTGGGTTGTGAAGACCAGACATCTGTTTTAATGTTTAATGTAGCCAGCATTCATCAGCATCCAGGAACATGTGATTCCAAAACTTTGAGTGGTAGCATAGAGATTCTTATTAGTACATTAGAATGATAAAGCCTTTCAGAATACTATTCGAAGAGTGTTTGTGTGTAGTATATTTTGGACAAACAGTTGAAGAAATATGTATCTTGGCATTCTCAGTAAGACCTGACTGTGTAAGGAAACATTTGTGAAGAGTAAATTATGTTGGTTGCCTCTTCCTCCTGGGCTTGCTTCCCATCAGCTGCCATTGATTGCTGCAGTAGCTGCCTTGCCTTGGCTAGTCTAGGGCCAGCCCTTTGCATGCTAATAGGTTTTAACAGCATCTGCTCCAGATTCTATTTCTCCTGTCAATCCCTCACACATCCTTATGAGCCACTTTAGCTAAAGGTGCAGTTTAAGAGCAAACTCATCACCCATGTTCCTCTCCTCCAAAATTAGAGCAGGTGACAAGCATGGTGCTCTGCACCAGCTGGGCTCCAAACTATAAAAGTTTTCTTCTATTTCGAAGCAGATCACTCTAAGTCTTGTATTTTGATTTACAATTGTTTATTAGCCTCTAGAAAAGCATTTTCATATGCTTCCTTAAGACTTGAATTAGTCCACATTAGAAGAAACCCCTGCTTTGTCAGGGAGATGATTTACAAACTTCTAAGTTGTGTTGTTGTTGAGTGGTGGTTCTTTTTGTGGGGTTTTCTTTGGTCATTAACTGGTTTGTATTGCTGCATGTCATAAAAGATTTTGTATGAAGGACTCTGTTTAAAAGTAGAAAATTTTGTTACTGTCATTAAACTCTAGCTGTCCAGGCTGGTTGGCTGCAGGTGGCTGAGGAGTGTAAAACCCAGGGTGCCTGTGCTCAGTTTTGTATCCTGGTTCTCAGAAGTCTGGTAGTGATTTAATACAGAGTTGACTTAGATGAAAAGTTGTGGAAAGGTTTCATACAAGAATACATTAAAAATGCCAGTCACAGAAGTATAGGTACCTTTAAAATGATCAGTGGAAAAGACTTGTGGATCAAAATAGAAGATAGAAAAGATTTATGATCTTAGAAAGGGTATCTGTGTTAAATGAAGGCATTAATAACAGTCAGTTAAATACAGACATAATAGACTTAGGTATTGATGCAGTACTTAGGTGAAATATTAAAAAAAACCCCAAAACATTCTTAATAATAAAAAAAGAGAGGTAGATCATATCAGTGAGTTTAAAAACATGAAGTAACTCTGTTTCAATTCTATTTCTGCTATTAAATGTCCACTTGACTTTAAGCAAACTCCTTTGTTTATTCTTGCTTTGCAAAAAATCAGGAGTCAGTTCTACAGAACATTTTGAGCCTCATTGATGGAAAAAGTACTGGTGGAAGACTTAAATGAAGTTGCTGTGATGACAGCATCTGTTCTTGTTTTATTCCATCAGTGTGTAATGGATATCTTTCTCTGTGATACAAAATGTTTATATACTTCAAAAGTTACTATCAGTTGGCAGTGGAAGAGTCAACATAGCTTTTGCAGGCATCCTGTCCTGAATAAAGCTCAGCCACAGCTACTGGTTGTATCTTCCCTTTTATCTTTTCACAGTGGTATCTTTAGTTTGTCAGTGCATCACACACTTCCCTCTTTTCTCTCAAACCTTCATAATCCTACTTGGAACCTTGTCTCTGCTTTTTTAACTTTGAAAGGTTTGGTGTTGGTGTTTTTCAGATCATCCCTCAGTGTTTTGCTTCAGAGGCTTTGTCTCTGCACTCTTTTGTTGTCATGGTTCTTTTAAGACTTTGTGTGTAGAAACAGATTTTTGATTTCACTTGGGCTGAAGGTACAGTAGTTAATATAAACATGAAATTAATTTCTCTTCAAGGCCTTTCATTGCTGGATTGAAGGTCAAAAAGGAGTTGAACAGAAATGTTTTGTAGCAGTTGGAGTTTGTGCTGCCTGCCTTCATTGGCACAATTGTGAGAGAAGTCTCATAAAATTGGCTTGGCTGGGAGTGTGGCTTGGCTTTTAAAAAGGAGAAATGAGGCTACTACAGTAACTGAAATATTGAAAACTCAAAGCTGAATTCATTAATTTTTTTGTCCTCTGCATATTCATTCCACTGGAGTTGTGATGTTCTCACCCTTCACACAGTACTTCCCTTTCACTTTGAATTGTTGTTTCCACAAATCATCTGCAATGACTCCAGATTTTAGGAGAGAATGAAAAATGTTACCAGAGTCTGTTTGTTACTGATTTGGCCGCCCCACAGTGAGGGTGACTCTTGCCTTAAGAGATTGAGGCCATTCCCTGCCCCTCTGTCTTCGTTCTGTGTCCTGAATTTGTGTTAGTTTGGTGAGGACTGGTTGCTTCTAGTTCAGGCTAGACATTAGAAAAAAATCCTTCACAGAAAGAATGGGTCAGCATTGGAATGGGCTGAGCAGGGAGGTGGTTGAGTCACCATCCCTGGAGGTTTTTAAAAAAAGACTTGCTGAGGCACTCAGGGCCATGGTTTGACTGGTGAGGTGGTGTTAGGTCACAGGTTGGACTCGATGATCTCCACGGTCTTTTCCAACTTAGTTTATTCTGTAATTCTGTTTTCCTAATTTACAAATTCTTAAAGGTATATTTGTATTTTTGTTACATACTTAATCCTAATTTTAGCCAGAACAAGGAAAGGTGTACTTTGAGGAATGAATTAACTAGTCTGGTATGTTTTGAACACAGGTATTTCAAGAATATCTGATACCAGAAAATAGGCAGTGGTGTGCAGAGTCTTGGAGGAGGTGCAGATGGTTGAGTGTCAGTTTGCAGAGTGTCCCTACACAGAACAGGGGTGTTTATTTCCTTATGTGTGTTGGTGTCAGCCTGAGACAAAAGGAGGGCTCTGTCTGAAGCTGCAAACCTGTATATTTCAATGTCAACTTTTATTTACAATTTTTTTTAAAAAAATTGATTTTTATTGATGGAACAGAACTGGGAAGATTGAAACTTCTGCATACAAAGTCTAAGTGAGTTTATAAATTTGCCAGAAGAGGGAGCTTAGTAGGGACAGCTGGTATTTGGTTTGAAAGGCCTGAGTTTTAAATACAGAACCTGACTTCCTTTCACTTAGCAAGTTGAAAAATTAATTTGAATGCAGGATTTTTGAGTTTTGAACTACTAAATGTAAGTTTCTATATTTCTTTTCCTCCTTTGGATACAAACTACTTTTCTAGGGTAGTTTGTTAATTGTTGCTTTTTTACTTGTTAACATCAGCTCAATACAATCTGTGGCTGAAAGTCATGCTCTTAATATCCCCACCCCAAAATCCTTCTTAAAAGCATTAATTAATGTTGGGTAATGAGCAGGTATGTTTATACAAATGCATATGTTTATCTGTGCAGCTCAAGACATGAGCAATGAGAAAATGATTGCAGATGTCTTACAGACCACAATAACTTATTGTGTGTAGCTAAAACATGTTTATAACAAAAGCACATAAACCTGTTCATAGGCTTTGTCTGAGGGGGCTGGCTTGTGAATTCTGCTATTTGAAAAATATTTTGTGTACATAGCACTGAGGAATGCGAGGATAACAGAATATTTCAGGAATTAAACTGCATTTTGGAAATATCCAGGAGGCAAATCAGATCAAGCTCATTTTGTTCTTTGATTTCCCACTGAACAGTTTTCTTTGTTTTGCTGTTGATCATGCTCTAGAAAATTTTTATTCTATTTCTCTTCACAGCTGTGCAGCCTTAGGCATGGTAGATGAAAATGGAGGGATATATATATTATGTGGCTCTGATACCTGAACAGTCTCTCCTTAGTTCTTGCTGATTTTGAGATATTTTTAAATCCTCACATCGTAGGAAAAATGCTGTGGCTTAAATGGTTTAAATGTGGACCTAATTCTGTGCTAAAATGTAGATTTCACTACCCGTTGAGTGCTGGCTCAGTGCTGTGACAGCTAACAAAAGGTACAAACATCCTACTGCTACTGAACAATTAACTGGGTTTTGGCATTGATTTATTCTCCTAATCTCTCAACAGAAAAGTTGTTCATTAACAGGAGATGAAATGACTTTGTCAGACTTGAATACATTTGGCTAATAGGAACATTCACAGCCTAAGACAAATGGAAGCAAGAATCACAAAGATGGATGTTTTCAGCACTCTGAGGGGTACCTTGATTTTATTTGATTTCTTTGTGTCCTGTGTGAGTAGAAGGATGCTGACTGTACCATTCAGTGACACTGTGCTGTTTGAAGCCCCAGGGACTGGTGCTTGAGGAGCTGCATTCCCTGAAAAGCACAGTGGGTTGCTGAATGAGAGGGGGCCAAGCTGGCAAACAGATTTGAAGATTGGGGTTCGGTAATGATCTCTGATTATTGCAACTGTTCAAGCCACTAGGCAGGGAAAAATGTTATTTCTTAAAACAGCAACAACCTTTTATAGAGCTTAAACACCTCCTAGAAAAAAGTTGAATAGTCTGGAGAATGTAGTTGAGGCAAAAGGAATGCCCTGTGCATATGTAATTCAAAAGTAACTAGGAAGAATTACAGCACTTTTCATCAGGCACAAGTTTTGCTTATGGTCTTTGTCTCTCCTAATTTAAAGTTATTGTCTCAATTTAAAAATGTGGTTTAGTATCTCTAGTGAAGAAAAAATATGAGAGAACAGAAAGGGGAATTGTGAGCTGTGAAGCCTTTGGGTGTTTGCAGTGGAAGGGAGTTTAGGTGTTGTCATCTCACTGTGAGGGAATTTGCAGAGTATTGGACTGGTATTTTGTTAAGTGGCTCCAGCTGTCAGGCATGTGAGCAGGACTTTTACAATAAAACGGGACACTTGCATGTCCACTTGCACTTCTCCTGATTGCCCAAACCTCCACATGCTCTAGCAATCCCTGACAACCTCAGAGTTTCTCAGTGAATGACAAGCAGAGTGCCGACCCTCGGTCTCATGTAGAACTTTTGAGCAAAGAATGTGGCTTGACCACATAACTTTTTTCATGAATAGACCTCTTGTTTTTAATTTGATGAGCAGGGAACTTTCCAGTCCTGTCCTTCAGCTTACAGTCTGTCTTTAATTTGCAGAAAGTTGCATTCCAGTTTTTCAGACATAAAACCATTTGACAGACTTTTTTCACTTTACTAGAACTTGTGTTACATTATCGTGAGTCTTGTGCATTTCTTTGTCTTTTTGTGTTGCAAAACCACAGCATAGCTGAAATTGGCTGGGACCCTTGGAGACAAATGCAGCTGCAGCAGGTTGTTCATGACATTGTCTGGTCAGGTTTTGAATATCTCTGGGGGTGGAGACTCAACCTCTCTGGACAACATGTTCCTGTGATGGATCACCCTCACCAAAAAGTTTTCTATATTTAAATAATGAGCATCATGTAGTATTTTGAAAGCTTTATGGAGTTAATGTTTTTCCCAACAGTCTAGCTCACTGGAGAAGTGTTCTCTGCACCAGAAGTGATTGTTTTGGCATTGCTGGGGGAAAACTGCTGTGCAGATAAGTTGTGTAGGTTCTACTTTCCCTAAATTCTTAAAATTAAAGAACAGTAGCAGTGCAACATGAGAGTGGGGACAGGGACACAGTGAACCAATGCCATTAGTTAAGTCATCCTAAAAAAACCAAAACCAACATAAATACATATTTTCACATGTAATTGTTGTCTGTCTTAGACAAGTACACAAGAAAAATTGCTCCTTTCTGAGAAATTGGTTTATTGCCTTAGAATTGGAAAAGCTCACAGAGGTACTTGAGTCTCAGCATGCAACAAATCAACACAAATTTTCTAAGCACTTCCTGTAGGGTTTCATTATTCCTTCCTTTGTTTTCTGGAACCCTTTTGTTTATGGAATAAAACAACCTCAAATTTTCTTTTATGGAATTAACTGCAGTTATTCTACTCAGTCTAAATGCTGTAATGTGAATTTCTCCCCTGGAAGGTGCTAGTTTTTTACCCCACAGTTCTCTTGCCACTGGAACCAGTTATATTACTGTGCAGGAGTGGTATAGTGGTTTTTATTTCTCACATACCTGAATATCCAAAGCAGAAATGCAGAAGTAGTTCTGAAATGAAGAAGTGAGGATTGATCTGCAAAGGTGATATTTAAGAAAAAGTATGTTGTTACCTGTTCATTGAGATTCAAGCTCGTTACTACTGGATAGCATTTTAAGAGTGCCTTCATTTATTTACACAATACTGGGATTTGTACCCCATGATTTCAGACTAAAACTTTAGTATGTGTTTTTGCCTCTTTTTCTCACCTCCCCAAACCTTGAGGAGTTATTTGCCAGATGATTTTTCTGCTCAGATTTTAGTTCTTCAGTGGTTTGTTCCTTCAATTTTGTTGTTCTTAAGAATGAGATATATATTCCTTGTTTTTACTCAGCCTACAAGGATTGAGTTTTCTCATCTTGGAGATTAATTCCTTTGCTAAGATGACCATATTGGTGACTCATTGTGAAGTTTGGAATTGTGGATTGGAGTGTGGAGAAAGGAGTGAAGCACATGAGAGGGCGCTCTGTGCTCAGGCGTTCAGCAGCGCCTGGGATCTCATTGCAGCTCTATGCAGATGCTCACATTTTTTAGATACTTTTAAGTGGAATTTCCTTAATTTCTTTGCACAGTTGGTGCTCTTCTTGCTGCCCATTGTGTTTGTGTAACATCAGGCAGGGCAGTGCTGGCAGATCCAGCTCCTGTGGCTGCAGTGTCACTGATGCTCAGCAGTGGAAGGAGAGCAGCTGTTCTGAGCTGTGCTTTCTGAAATGGTTTGCTTTGCACTCACGTTATTTATACACATTTGGCTTTCTTTGCATTTTAATTGTTTGCTCTAATTTTGTTACCCTAGTGTCTGTAAGCCCCTTATTCCCGTCTATTTTTCCTTTTGCTACAATTACATTATTTGCTGCTTTGATTAATCAAATCGCCAACAACCACGTCTCAGATGTTTTTGGTTTTGTTCTGCAGCAAATAACCCTGTTTTTCTTAGGATTTGCCATCTTGGGCTCATCCCAGCTCTCTGAATTTATGCTGTAGTTCTGGTTGGCCAAGGACTAGAATTTGAACAGCACAAAGGAGACTGCCTAAGAGGCTGTGGATTAAAAGGAGTGCATCAAGCCCTCCTCTCCTTTGAGAGCTGTCCATTGGTGGCTGAGTGACAGTAAAGAGCAGGAGGGGATTTGAGTGGATTCAAGGATGCTGCGCCTGGCTGCTCTGTAATAGACAAGAATGCTCTTAGAAGCCTGCATTTCTTGTTTGGGTGTACAGGCTGATACATGGGGATGTTTCTGGACATCACTGGATCCTCATCACAGCCCTGTAATCTCAGCCAGTCTCTGAGGAAATTAAATTAAATGGAGGGTTTGTGTGAGCAAGTGGACAGTAGAAAATACTAAAAATGAAAAAAGCAGGAAATTGCTTTGACTAGCAAGTCAGTAGGAAACACTCAGGGATACCATTTACACAGTGTGCTGCACTGTGCCAAGGGCAAGAAAACCCAACCAATTAGCAGGGGCCTTGCTGAGAGCTCTCTGACAGCTGAAAATACATCCAGGGCTTAACATTCCATCTTCCTAGCCTTATAGTGCCAACAGGGGTTTGTTCAGGTCATTCCATCTCACTCCCTGTAGCCAAGTCAGATGTGAAGTGTCTGTGATCATGTACAAGTGGAAATGCAGCACAGGGATAATTGCTGCATTAAGCACAGGCATTTTCTGAGACAAGGGCATGATGGCAGTTCAAACTAATGCAAACAGGGAAGAGGTTTTGTGGCAATTATTTTTATTTCTATAAACCTGTTGTTCTCTGAGTCACTGCTCTGTTTGTGTCTGAGGGCACTGATGTCTGAACTCCTGGACAAAGCAGATGACATTTCCCTTTTGCCACAAGCATCTTTGCACATGATTTCTGTTTTGCTCCAAAGAGGAAATGATAAAGCCCCTTATGTTACATGGAACAATAGAATAAATGACTGATAGTTCAGCTATTATCCACTAATAGAGAAGTTGCCCTTGAAGTTTAAAAGAAAGGTTGAACAATATTGTGAATTCTATCATGTAGTGAATGGACACTCTAGTTTCAATTTCATTTTCTGGATTTATGTTAGTGTTGAACTCTTTCTTTCTTCTCTTCATTCAGGAATGTCAAGTTTCTGTCCTGGAAGCCAAATAACTGAATTTCTCTAGAAGTTTGTAGAAGTCTGTCATAGACACAAATTTTATATGCTCTTTAGTGGAGTTATTTTTATAATTTCTGATGACTTTACCAGAAGTTGGCAGTGGTATGCAAATTCCTGTATTGCTTTTTTCATTCTAAAACGGTTGAGGAACCAGCTCAAAGGAAAAATAGATCATATGAATATTGATGTATGTAAAAATAATATAATAAAGGCAGTTGTCTTAGTGTCCAGTATTTGAGACTGTTCTCCCCAGGCAGTGTATTTGATGGCTTTTGTTACTCTTGTCAGGGTCAAAATTCTATTCCATGTGCTTGATAGGTGTGTAACTGAAAACTATTCCTTCAGTTTTTCTTGTGTTAGAACTAATACAATGCTCACTTCCTCTAGTGGAAAACTTATTTTTTATTTAGACAAGTGTTAAATTCATGGTTTTATGATTCATTTTTAATGAACTTCTTCAAAGATGCATACCAAGCCCTAGATATTCTGGATGCTAACAAAGGGAGAATGTACTTGGATGAAACATTTGTTAATAGAAACTTGTCTCATATGGGAAGTGGAAAGAAACTTTCTTGAAACACTGCATTAAATGGGTACTTCAGGCATAATTTTCCAACTTTTTTCAGGGTGAAAAAGGAGGTTTAATTTTTGCCATGGTTATGTAATCCATATGGATTTTACTTCTTGTGACTATCTGCTTGCAGGCTTTTGTCCTTCACAAATAAAAAAGAAAAAACAGTGCAAGACGAAGGTGGAATGTGAATGATACAAAATAAATAATGAAATAAATTAACAGTAATTTAATAATTACTAATTTGCATAATTAAATACGATTTTATAAACCCACATCCTCACAAGCACTGGGAACCACAGAATTATAGAATCATACATAGAATCATCTTGAGCTCTGTTCCCTTCAGCTGACAGAAGGTGTTGGTTTGTCTGTGAGCATTGCTGTGCTGAGACTGAAGGGTCACACCATGGAGTTTAAGCTCTGGTGGGTAGGAGATGTTTAAGGAAGCAGGAACTGTGGGGACTGTTTTCCTGGCAAACATGTCAGACAGCTGTCAGAGATTTGCTGTCAGAGATTTCTGTCCTCGAGGTCACATTTGAGCTGTTTTGTCTTCGTTGTCACTGATGGACTTCTCAAGAATTGAATTTCTGAGCCCGTTTGTCCTGTGAAACCATAACATCTAGTGTAATTCCATTTCATAATTTTTCTAAATGTGTGAAAAAGCTGGTAAAAGGTGGTTTTATTTCTGTTACCATGGAAACATTCAGTTCAGTGTTTGCTGGACAGCTCCCCCGTGAGTTGGGCAGAGCATGGTTGGGTCCTGCCTCACTCTTGCTGGACTTTTGTAATAACTCAGGATAGGAATTCTGGACACATTATTTTATTTTTATTTTTTCTTGCACTGTAATTCATTCTGAATTGGTCCAAAATACAAAATATGGTTCTCCTTTGCTTTTCCTTTACCAGATGAGTAGGAAGTGGAAAACAATCTAACATCAGATTTTGTTGTAAGTGTAACCTTTAGCCCCCCTCGATTATCACACAGGAATATCTGTAAGCTTCTTGATTTTCATTGCTTAGACATCTCATTTTGGCCCTGAGAGCTCTCCTGCAGTGAGCCACGGTGTTAGTGGAGGTTTGTAATCACTAATAGCGATTAATTTTAATGACAGTTGCCCTGAATCTTCTCCCATGCCTTTAGAGATACATGTCAAGCTTCAAGGCCTCTTATTCATTTAAATCTTTGCTGGGAACACAGAGTAGTAGTCTCACTCCAGAGAATTCAGATGTGCGATGTGCTCATGTTTATTTTATGGTGATACATCTCATTCAGTTGCCATTGTTACCAGGCTGTGCAAGGAAATTACTTTTTATCATGAGTAGGGTGGATAGGAAATGCATGCAACTGTATTTCAGGGAGTAAATTTTTCATGGTTATAGCCTATGGGTACTAAATAAAAAATGTCAGCTTCTTGGGTTTGGTTGCACTCTAAAAGTGTGCCGAGAAATTAATGGCTTCTGTGACTGTTTGGGAAAGGACAGCTACAGCACTGAGCCCTCCTGGCTTAAAGCAGAAAATGTGTGCACTTAACTCAGATGGAAATGTTTGGTATTGCAAGGTACAGTTACTGAGGCTTTGGGAAGCTGTAACAGAGCAGGGAATGCTGAAGAGAAAGCATGTGGATAAGAGGAGTGTGTATAGTAAATGTAGCTTTCTAAAGAGCCTAAATTAGTGCTCCAATGGATAAAAAAGAAATCACTTGCCTGTGTGATTCTGTGCCCTCCCACATTTGTTCTGCTTGATCTCACACTTGGGCTGCACTGAGGATGCTGATCCTGGAGTCTGCAGAGGGAGCAGCAGCGAGCATCGAGCTCTTAGTTAATGATCCAAACCAGCAACTCACTCCTGGCTCAGACACATCCATTGTCTCTCATGCTCTCACACAATTTCTCCTCCTCCCAAACACTAATGCTTTTGTTCTTCTGTGTTCCCACACCAAATTGTGTTTATACTAAACAAAAAGGGAAAAAATCACAGAAATGTAATTTTTATTGTTTGTAATTTAGAGTGCTCAGTACTGTTAAGTACAGCGATAAATCATATCTGGAACTATAAATATTTTTATGCATTTGTAAATACGGTGCACATTGTGTTGGGTTTGGTTGGTGGTTAAGAAAAACAGGAAAATTTAAAATTTGTATGAAAATAACCATCTGTATTTCACTAATTAAAAATTTAACGCAGCTTTTGTGAATTTGTGTTTTATAAAATCTCACTGTAGAGCAGAAAGAAGCAACTTAAGTGTAACAGATCTGCAACTCTCCATTCTGCTAATCTGAGTTGAAGACAGTTTTGCCAGGAAGGTAAATGCAATGAGCTCACTGATCTTTCAAATGCTGAAGCCTCTGAAGGGCCTTTGTGTACATTTAACTGAATTTTTGCTTTCTATCATGGTAAAGAAGGTAATGTTTACATTTTACTTTAGGTACCTCTGTGAATCTCTGTAATACCACAATCCCCCCAAATTCTAGCAGTACAACATAAGGAAAGTTTGTTTTCTAGTTATTTCCATTACTTTGGGGTTGCCCCAGTCCCTTGGCCTCTGAAGTGAACAGTAGCATTGTTCAAATATTCACACTTTCAATATTGTGTAGCCTTCAGGTTCACCCTGAGATTGTATTTGAGGAGCTGACTCTGAGGGTGAGGTACTCACAGTTGTGTGAGAACTTCATCTACTGTTTTTCAGTGAGGTGGCAATAATAAAGGTGGAGAAACACATACTGTTTGTGATCTGGAGGTACAAAAATATTATTGCTGGAAATGCACAGGAAACAGGCACAATAATTTTTTTTTTACTCTTGAAATATTTCCCAGCTTCTAAATAGCTAAAAACCCCTTGAACAATATCTGGCAGGTTTTAATTTTACCTGAAAACAAATGGAGGATATGAATATTTGTCTTGTTATCCAGAGCAGGCTAAATTTGCAGTCAAAAATTTAAGCAGATGTCCAAAACAACTGGTTTTTATAACCTAAAGGACCCCTAGACACTTGCACCAACAAAAGTTATTTTGTTTTTTATTCCCTGCTCACAAAAATTAACCATCTGCTCATTAGAAGTGTTACAAATGGAAGAGCTGGAATGGGACTGGTATGGCTTGCAGCTTTTTGGCAGCTGCTGAGACACATAGTAGGGTTTAGTAGTGCTTTTCCTAGAATCACAGAATGGTTTGGGTTGGAAGGGAACTTACAACTCACTTGTTCCAGCCCCCTACCATGGGCAGGGACATCTTCCACTAGCCCAGGTTGCTCCAAGCTGTGTCCAGCCTGGCCTTGAGCACTTCCAGGGATCCAGGGGCAGCCAGAGCTTCTCTGGGCAGTCTGTCCCAGAGCCTCACCACCCTCAGAGCCAAGAATCCCAAGTGGCATGAGGGTGCTTATGTCAGCAATAAGAGAATGTGTGAGCACAATTTATATCCCAGCAATGCCTGTGTCACACACAGGGAGGTCAAGAGCCACAGACCTCTGCCACATGTCACAGGCAGTGGTCAATAGTGGATACCTTTGGAAGACTATTGTGAAATGTCTGTTGTTCTTACCAATGCAAGACTCAATCCTTTGGGAGCTTCAAGTCTGTGTTCTGTGATTATTGTAACAGAGAATTCACAGGAAATTGCTTGGGTGGGATAGACCTTTGAAGGTCAACAAGTCTAAATGTCTTTAAAGCAACTGTGCATTTCTAGGAGTTGTACAGTTTTTGGAACAAGCTATGGAATAGCAAGATAGGGAGGAGATTTTATAACTGAAAATTTTTAATTTTGGTGCCTGACTGGGATACGTGCTGAGACCTGTTCCTTCATGCAGTTTCCTGGCTGTAATGTTTGAGAAGCACATGGACAGTGTGTTCAGGTGCTAATATTTCATGGCTAAACCTTCATCATGACTAAGATATCCTTGGGGGCATCTTAGAGCTACAGAAAGTGGCAGCTTTCAAGATAATGCAAATAAACTTTTAGCAGCTGTAGGTTTACCTGCAGTCTGCTTTCCAAATAGGTTTCAGTTATCTTTGTAGTCAAATCTCTTTTCAAGTTGTTCTGAAAAGTAAAAATCAAGTAAATACATTTTCAACTTAGTTTTTTGATACTGCTATAACTGGGTGAACTGGGGAACTGCTGATGCATTTCAAAGGATTAATTGAGATAATTTTTGAGCTAGTTTGATTTGACATGATTATAAACTTAGCTGTGAAGTAAGATTCCTGTTTTTACATAACTAGTAGTTGATGCTGAAGAACTCATGCTTAGAACACTGACACTTTTCTGAAAGATAAGTATGCTAAATAAAGCTGACCTTGATTTTGAAATGAGCAAGGGTAACTGCTAATAGAGAAGATGATGAATTATGATTATTGTCTATTGAGCTGATACTGGCACCACCCACAGCTGTCACAGTGGTAGCCAAGCTGCAGGGAAGGAGAACACCTCTTCAGGCAGGTGGAGAAGGTGGGTGGACACAGCTATTAGAGGATAGCCTTGATAGCCCCCTCTATTTTCCTGTAGCCATTCCAAGAGGGTAATTAATCACGTTGGGCTATGTCTCAATCTAGGGTTGATGCACTGCATTCTAATTAAACTCATTAGTGCTCCATTTCTATGATCCAGGATAACTTTTCTTTAAAGCTTCTATAAAGACTCTGTCAGGAATAACTTGCCATGAAAACAGACACAGAAATGAAATTCAGGAGCATAAATTTCCTTGCACTGCTGTTACAAGTGAGAAAGGACCAGAAATAGTCAGGACTCCCTGAGTCAAAACGAACCACCCTATAACAGTCAGAGTAGGAGTGCCAGATTGACTCTTCCTTCTTTCAGTGGTTTTTAAATCTGGTATTTCTAAGGTCTGTTCTTTTATCTACAGTTGGGATTCTCTTTATATCAAGTATTCCCCTACCAGAAGTAAAAAGCAGAATACATTATCCCTGGAGTATCATATGTGGCAATTAATTAATCTGAGATTTTTCCAGGGGAAGAGGTAATATAAACAAAACATATATATTTCAGTGGGAGAAACACTACATAGTTATATTTATATAGCATGTTTTAATCTTTATTATTAAAAAGGAAATTACTTTGTTTAAACACTGGTCATTACTGGAAAAAATCCTAAAATAATGATTATTTTTTAATAATAATGCTGGATGAAAAGGAACTCAGGGGCATTAACTGGGTGACCTTTCCAAGAGAGCTCTGAGGTGAGTGGCAGTAGCCACAATTAGTGAATGCAGTTACCTGGTGCCAAACACAGCAGCTGGGCTTGGGAGCCTTCAGTCAGGGGGGCAGGCAATAGGAAAAAAAATGGCTTTTTCATTTGGGAGGGCAGTGACTTGAAATCATGCAAGTGCCCTCATTTTTCTGTTCTGGAACATTAGACTGATGTTTGGAAATACTCTGATGGTGAGCAGAGAAGATGTCAGTGGAATCACTGTATCTAGAAATGCAAGTGCTGTCTTGGGAGAAATGGATTTATGGGCTGCTGCTGCCTCGAGCCAATGTGCCTGGTAATTTGTGATAGACCTGGCTTCTGGCTTTGTCCTGTTTCTGTGCATAACCTCTGAGTGACCCTTGCCTGATGAGTGAGTTGGCTCTTTTGCATGAGACCACTTTGCATGAGAAGAAAACTGAAATTTGTCATTTTGAAATATCAGTCTGTTGCAATTTTTCTCCACCCTTTGACAATTACGCCCCATTTGAGAGGAATCAGCCCTGGAGACCTGGTTTTTCACCTCTGTTAGTGAAATTACTGCAGGGAAATCTTGCAGCCTTATCTCTCATTGTGATTTCATTACTGAGTTGCAGTATCTGTGTGTTTATTTCCTTCTGGCTGATTAGTTTGGGATTGATAACAGGAGTTGGAGCAGAGAGCCAATTTTGGTAAATTCCAGGGTCTAATCGTGGAGAGCCTTGGATCCAGGGCTCTCCACCAATGAGTGTGTAAGTCATGGAGCTTTGATCTTGGCATTTGTCTGCCTTTCTTTAAAAGGTTTTGAAAGATTTTGAACTTGAACATTTTTCAGGTAATAGAATTATTTTTCTTCTGATTTGCTCTACAGTGTAGAACCTATTTTCTTAAGTGTGCCAGAGAGCTTCCTTGCTGCTGAGGCAGTGTTAAGTAATGAGTATGACACAAGATGAGCCATTAATCCCATCTCCAGAGAACACTCAGTCTGTACAGTGCCACCTACTATTACCCATAGCAAAGAAAAACAAATGTAGGTTTCTGTGGGAAATTACAGATGTCTCAGTTTTCAGGTTGTTAAAGAGTTAAAAACCCACTGTAAATAAAAGGAAAAAAGGGTTGTTCTGCTGAGAAGTGACTGAGTAGTTACAGCCTTGTGCAAAGAGAAGCTCTTTACAGGCAGGATGGAATAGAAGCAATTTAGGAATGATTTGAAAACTGTTTTTGAGTAATGGGTGTGAGTGGGAGAGAGTGCAGCACAACAGATGAAACACTGAACAAGATTTTGCAAGGGGAAAACTTTTGGGGCTGGAAGTTAGCCCTGTTTCCCCCAGGGATGCTGGGGCTCTGTTTTGGTGGTCTGTACAGTAGAGACTGCTTTTTGGCAGGCTGAGGAGTGCATGATGTCATGGGATGCAGAGCACATGCACTGAGAGCCAGGAACTGCTGTTCACACTGCAGCACTGCCAGATGTGCGCGCTGGAACGCGCTCTGAAAAATGGGAAAACCATCTTTGTAAAGATGCTGAGAAATGTCCTGTGCTGAGCCTGCTCTCAGCCACGGTATGTGCAGAGTACAAATACACTCTGTGGGGTTTCTCAGTCCTGGAGCCCAAGTCCTGCTCTTGGGAGCAGCCTGTGTAGAATGCCTTTCCCAGTGTTTTTCTGAGATGAGCTCGGAGAAATTCCTGTTTTATTCAGAAAACATACTGAGGGCTTCTTCTTAGGAATTACTCACAGCAGAGGAGAATCAAAGGAATCTATTGACTCCAGTTTTCACTTGTACTTCCTATTAAGAATGGTTCCACATTCCAGCAGAGGCTCTGGTGCCAGACATTGCTCTCTTTACTGATGCACAGCTCTTTCTGCAGATTAACTGGCCTCCAGGAATTATTTGAATCTCTTATCCCACAGTGCTTCACAGGCAATAAAGCCAAAGGTGGGTTTAAGCTTTTCTGTATTTCAGGGTGAAAATATGGGGTTTTTTTCCTAGTTTTTTTCCCCTGGATTTTGAGGTCAACTAAAAATATTTTTATTCAGTACAATAAGTGTTATCTGGTCATCGGTGTACAGAGAGTTAAATATAGCTTTGCTTCTCCCTCCTTTTGCACAGGCTCTAATTGAAGGGAGGAGGGGAGATGCTGGAAGGCAGCAACAGGAGAACGCCTACAGAAAGTCAGGAATTCTTTATCCAAGTGGAACAACATTTCAAGCTTGAGAGATTTTTTTCTGTTTTATGTATTTTTTTATGTTTACTGATGATTTTTCCTGCTAAAAGGATCATTGCTAACTAATAGTATTATAATCTTGCTGGTCTGTGTAGAAGGCTACAAAGAGGTCTCCTGCAGTAGTCACACAGGTAAATTGCCACTCTGGAATCTTTGGAACTGTGCCATTCTGAAGGATCTGCTTAAGGGTACTCTGGTGGCTGCCTCAGAGGAATGTGAGATCTGTGAGTTGCCAGAAGGTTCATATTTTACACTTGTTGAGTAGAAATTGTTCTGCTGAGCTCAGAGGCTGTACCACAGCAGGGATCTGGTTCCTCCTGCCTGGGATGCCCAGGCATTTTTGCCATGCTGGTGAGGACTGGTGGTGGCTGTGGGACCCTGTCCTCAGCATGTGATGGTGATTCTCCAGCTGGAAAACTCAGGAGGAAAATGTAAGTGTCCCTGTGCTTGGATAGGTGTGATAACTGCTCCCAGACTTCAAGGCATAAACTTCTAACAAGTGGCAAGAAAGTTGTTTTCTTCCTCATAAACAAGATGCACCATTTGCTGTCTTCTTCATCTTGTAGAAGATGGATCTACAAGAGGTATGTTCCCAGATTTTGTCTGCTCTCTTAGAATGATCAGGACACCCAGCAGAATAAATTACTGATTTAATAGGCCAGACTGTTAGATTTAGGGACCAGTGTGTCTATCTGATATGGGGTCCTGTAGCAGTTGAGGCTGGCAACAAGAACTCTTTATTTTTTTTTACATGAACTGATTTTTATTGAGCCAGGAATTATTTGGAATAAAGCATTGTAAAACTGTTTCAGTTTTAGGACATTAAAGTCATGGTTATTAGGCTTAAGCTTTTATACAGCTTAATTAGAAGGAGTAGAATGACAGCACACTTCTCTGAAGTGTAAATATGAGTTATTGGCAGCATTTTACCTAAACTCTGATGTTTCTAGAGTGGTGGTTGGGCAGCAGTGTGAAAACCTGACAATCACTGCATTTCTGACAACCTGCTACGATGTCATGTTGAACAGTGAAAGTCTGTGCCCAGGCAGAGAGAATATATCAAACTAATTTGTCTCTCTTTTGTCTGTCATTGCTTGTACATGCAGCATATAAAGAAGGCTTCATGTGTAGCAGTGTAATTCAAGATCTGTAGAGTCTTTTCCATTTCTCCTAGATCTTAATAAATTGAAAGGTTTGTAGTTAATTCTTCCCCTTTCTTGTTTTTGCTTTTATCATTCAGGTAATTTCTTCCCACACTTGCTTTTTTAGTTTTTCTGACACATTCAGAACCTGCTGTCAAAGCTACTGTGTATCTGGTTAAAGATACTTGCCACAATCTTTTTTCCAGCTATAATTACTTAATTACATTTCAGTTCTAATTGTGTTTTCTGTTCTGCATGGTGGTGCCTGGGCTTTGGGGTCTGTGTGTGACACCAGAGTCCTTGTTCTGAGAGCTCCAGACACATCAGCAGGGACATTCTGGGGAAGCAGATAATGTTATTTTTCCTGTTTGCCCTGTGCCTGTGCAAAAAGCCGCTGTTTCTAAGGCATCTGCTGATAATCTCATTTTTTAAAACAGAAGATTCTTTGCTGGAGAAAAAGAAAGGTGAAATGAGTACAATTCATTCTTCAAGGCTGGGTTTGTGCTTATGGGTCTGCTGTGGGGTCACCTTTTGTAATAAAACTTCAGTAAGAAAAGATGCTAATTGCAAAAATAGATTATGGAGTAATCTAATATCTAATAATTAACTTGCATTTACATAACCTTCAAAAAAGTATTTTAAACCAATTTGTTATCATCAGTAAACACTTTTATGTCGGTACAGATTGAATATTTTTCTATTTTTGATTCTTCCAAACATTTCACCCCTCACCCTTCCTGTCAGGCATGAATGAAAACTGCTGCATGGTTGGCTCCTTCTGTTTCTCCATAGAGAAAAATTTTAGTACCATTTTTAGCCTTATGCTTTTTCAGTGCTGGATGTTTGAGCACGCGAAGGTAAATTAAGCAGATGTGTTCTGTATTTTTAGGCTGGAGCCAACAGCTGTCCTAGTTATTCTTAAATGCCCTCACAACTTCATGCAGAAAAATGCCAGTGGAGTCAGGTTCTGCGAAAGTCTTGTGTGATGTAGCAGTGGCTTCCCTGTTGTAGGACAAAGCTAACTGGGGTTGCCTTGGTCACTGACAGGGTCTCAAGTTCCTATTGTGATGAGCTCTCCTAATTTTACTGTTTGAAGTAGTGAAGCTGGTTAAAATTGCATTTGCAACTCTTCATTGGGGTGCTGAATTCTCAGCAGTCTGCACTAGATGATTGTTTTAGGTGCCTCCCAACTAGAACTATTCTATTCTGACAGTCTTAGATGTGACTCCTCAGAGAGGCCAAATTGTCTCTGCTCCAGTGATTTCAGTGATGCTGTAGGGTTTTACAGCACCTTCAGGTTGTTTCCCACTTTTGAAATGGTTATCTCTGACACAGCAATGACAAGGTGTTCTTCAGATTAACTGTAGCCTACAGAAGAATTGCTCTTTGAACATCTATCTTTCTGAAGATGATTTGTCTGATTCTGGTTTTGAGGGTTCATCGCTGTCTGTAGACACTTTGTCATTGTAGAGGAGTTCAGTTTATTTCTTTCCCCTGTTCTCTTACTGCTGCAGCAGTGAAAAGGGCAGCTGTGAGATACAGCATGCTGTGCTTTGGGAAGATACAATGCTGAATATGGATAAATTGTGTCACATCTCTTATTCATACAGTCCTGACTGAAAATGTGAACAGACACAAGCGAAATTCCTGGTACACATTTTACAAGAAAGTTCAGCAGGTGAGCTGCCCATCGTTTGAATCAGTAAGAGAAGAGTCCTTAGAGAGTTTTAAGTGCTGTTTCTGACTGTTACAGGATCTTTTGTTGAGTATCTCAGGGCTCAGGAATAGGATAGCATGTGTACCATGCTTACATTTCCATTGTGTGGAACAGAAATTGAGAATAGACAAAACAGATCCTTTAGAATACAATAGTTTTATTGTGCAGCCCTTTCAGACAAAGCTAAAAATGAATGTTTATTAAAACTTTGTGTATGCTTCTATGATATCTTTAAATTTAGAAGGTAGGTTCTGTGTCTGAAAAATAGGAGAAATTTGATGTGCAGAGTATATCACCAAATTCAAACTCCCTCCCTGCTCACCTGTGAGCTCTGGAAGAGCTAATTGTTAAAACAATAAGTTTGACTCTATTTTATCTTTCAGTTTCTTCAAGTCATTTTCGGGTGTATCTGAAGTCCACCTCTTTAGAAGAAGTGTCTAAGTGGGGATGTGATTTTAAACTGTTATTGAAAGGTTTCACATTTAATTTGCTGCTAGGATTTGGGAGTTGGTTCCTCTAGTGTGTTGATGGATCTGGTTCCTCAGTGCTGGAGTTTCTTTAAAGGTGCCACAGCCATCCTCTGTCCTGCTTGATGTTATTTCATATTCTGACAGAATTCCTGCACAAACACAAACCTTTCCTTTGAATCAATTGCCTCTTCCAGCAAATTATCATCTCAGGCCTTTAGTCCAAGCATCATCACACCAGGAAGGGCAAGATTGTTTCCAGTCTCACTACTGTCTGCATGTAAGATAATACAGCTTGCAACTGGGTTTTTTGGAATGAAATCATACAAATATGTTGAAGGTGTACTGTGAGGAGCAGGCAAAATGGACTGTCTTGGGGAATAAAAGCAGTGTTTTGGTTCAGGAACCTGATAACATTGTAAGTACACCTAAAAACAATTTGAATTTGTATAGCCTTCTCCACTAAATTAATATAAGTCTCACATTTTGGGCTAGGAAGGCTGTTGTGCCCACAGAGATGCTGATGATGTGAGTGCTGGCAGATCTGTGCATGGCTGGAGTCACTGGGTAAGGTGTGGGAATGGAGAGGGTGAGGGAGGAAGAGCAGCTCTCCTGCTGGGAAGTTTCAGGTGTTAGTTACAGGTGATTTATTCGGCTCTCCTTACCTGAGACAGCAGATGGGGATGGAAGTTGCAGGGGAAGATTGGGGAAAACCCTTGCCCAGAAGAGGACAGAGAGCAGAAGGGGTACTTTTCTGTGAATCTTTGCCTTCCAAGTATCGTTTTTGACCCACATCTTGCCTGAATTACACTTGTCTCCATAGCAGCAATAATTGTACTTCCTATGGAAAAAAGGAGGGGCAAGTCATAATTAGAAGCAGGTCCCAAACATGGTTTTGTGCTCCGGATCATGTAAGGGTACAACTGAAGCCTTCTAAGCCAATGACAGAGTCTCAACAGTTCTGAAACCTTCCTTGGTAAGATGCAGTTGAAATTTAGGGAATGTTTCCTGTCCATTGAGCAACAGAAGGACATTTTGCCGCAGGACTATCACACAGGTATTTCTCAGGCACATCATGTTTATTTAATACAGTCCCAACTGAGGTGCCAGCAGAGACTCTCACTGGGCTGTGAAGGGAAGGATGATGGAGCAGGGCACTGTGGGCACTCTCTTTCTCATTATCACCTCTCTTCCCCCCGTTATCCTCACCTTTTTCCCTTCTCCAAGACATGGAGTAGGGCTTTTATTTGAAACACCAAAGGATGGCATGGATAATGATGGAGTGTTGACTCTATTTCCCAGAAGGTGTGAAATAGATGGACTTTTGTCACAAGACTTGGTTCATTTAATTAAAAGAGAATTGCCTAATTCCTGCACTACTCCCAGAGTAGAATTTTCTGAGCTGCTTTTTACCTTTTGCTCAGCAGCTGCCATAGCTCAGTCACTTGTGCAAAGTCTCATCTGTAAACCCTTGTGAGGTGCCGTATCTGTCTGCTGCTCTCTGGCTGGAGGGAGGCAAAGTGACAGACACAGAATCACTGTAATGAATTGAAAGCTGTTTTAATAAATTCAGAAATAAAAGGACTTGATTTCATTATCCTTCATGAATTTGCCAAGGGACTCAGCTGTTAGGAGCTTGGTCTGCAGTGCTCTGGCTGTGTGGGTGTTACTGAAGTGCTGGCATCTCACACGCTGCCAGCGCAGGCAGTTGTTACTCTGAGTCTTCATGTACCTGCTGAACACTGCCCAATTTAGCTGCTACCTAAGTAGAATGACACCATGAACTGAATTCTCAAGCTGCTTGGACAGCCTGACTAGCAAAGTGCTCAACAAGCCATCTCCAGCAGACCCTTTTCCTATTTGCAGCATGTGGTTGCTGCTGGGTGATGCTCATGTAGGTTGAGCAGAGGGAATTTCAAGGTGTAACAAAGATATCAACTTCGGAGTTATTGAAAATGAAGGATTATGCAAGAAATGTGATAGTACATCAGATAGTTCTAGGTTCTTGCCAAAGATTAATTTGAAAAAGACACTTTAAAGGGTTTTTAATCCTTTGAGTTGTAAGATTGAGATCTATCAGATATGTATAATAATGCACAGCTTGTTTCTGATATTCACTGACTGTAGGAAAGGAGGACCAGATACTGAACTGTCAGATCTACAATGCAGATTTTAAAAACACTAGTAAATCAAGGAAAATAAAAAGGCATAAAAGGCATTGGTGTAGGCTGTCATTTTTCTGGATGATTTTGTGTCAGCTGGCCAAAATTATGACCATTATTCACTCTAAAGTAGTAAAATAAACAAAATACTTTTATTTATGTATTTCCTTGTTGCTAGACCTGAGATAATCAGAAATAGTGTCACCTTTATCTTATCTCAAGTTCCCTTAGGATGCTTAACTTGCAGTCCAATGCTTCAGTCAGGAGTCACATTCAGGGAGGGGTGAGCTTTGGTGGCTGCAGCTTCTTTACACAGTTTTGCCATAATGAGCAAAAAGTCCTTCATAGCAATTGTTAAGCCATTAACTGTAACATTTTAGTCTCTCACAACAGCTCCTGCATTGCTTCCACTTAATTATCCTTCTTGGGAAGAATTTCAAAAACCTCCTGTTGATTATGTCAAAACACCACATTTTGTGATCTGTCTGTGAATTTGATGAAGCTTCGTTCTGACAGCCATGTGGAGAACGGCATTGTCTGAGTGCTGAACATTTTCTGATGCTGAGCACTTGTTTTCTTGACTCAAGCACCGACTGCTCTGTACAGAACTTTTCAGAATTGTCAATACCAGGTTTTCAGTTTATGGAAATCTGAGTTTCAGGGTCCACTGGCTCTGCTGGTGGTGTAATAGAAGGGCAGAGCTCCGTCAGACACTAGCTCAGGGGAGTAAAACCAGCAGGAGTTCCTTTTCTGCTCAGCCACACCTGCTCTTTTCAGTCCCTACTGCATTTCAGAGCTTTATTTTTTCACTTGCATCTCTGTGCTGCCACATGCACTGTCAATAATCCAGGGGAAGGTGTGGGAACAGAAACACAGAGCTCGTGTCTGAGGGTAGTGGGACAAGGTGGGACCTGCTGAAGGCAGCTTTGGGTCTGGTGTCTGAGCTTTGTGTTCCTGGCAGAGTGCACACAGTCACTGTGGAAGGGAGTGGCATCTGAGCATCAAGGCTGGAGCTGAAATAGCCCTGTCCATGCTCCAGCCTCACTGAGACCCAAGGCACGGTGTCCTTTGGGACTGAGGAGCTGCAATGGAAAGAAGCAACTCTTGTAATTCCAAGGGACAGTGAATATTTCTCGATCTGTGATTTGATATTACATTTGCCATTAAGTTTATTGTTTACCTTAGAGATGCTATGTTGTTGGTCATTCCTCACAGCAATGAAAACTACACCTCTGCACCATTTCAATAATGTAAGCTCAGAGTTCAATTGTGCTGTGTTCATGCCCTAGGGATCTGTAACTCTCCTGAGCCTGTGTTCATTTATTAGAACAGTCTCAGAGCAGCCCCCAGAGCTCAGGCTGAAGCTCTGTGATGTTTCAATAAGTGGCTCCTTGGAGATGCCCACAGTGCCCAGCTCCGTGTTCTGCAGCCCCAGCCCTGGCAGCGACAGCTCGACGGGAAAAGATTTCATCCAGGCATTGAAACGGAGCTGCAGAGCGCTCCCACCTGCAGCAGGGGCACACCTGTGTGCGGGAAACACCGCTGTCCTTGTCCTTGGACACCCGGGGCTGGGACACAGCGGCTGGCCCCGAGTCCGGACAGAGGGGCTGTCCCCATGCCGGTGACACAGGGACTGTCCCCATGCCGGTGTCCCGCGGGCTGTCGCCTGTGCCGGTGACACAGAGGCTGTCCCATGCCGGTCACACAGGGGTTGTCCCCGTGTGCCGGTGACACAGGAGCTGTCTCCGTGCCCTGACACAGAGGCTGTCCCGATGCCGGTGACACAGAGGCTGTCCCCGTGTGCCGGTGCTCCGCGGGCTGTCCCCGTGTGCCGGTGACACAGGGGCTGTCCCATGCCGGTGTCCCGCGGGCTGTCCCCGTGTGCCGGTGACACCGACAGGGGGCGCAAGAGCCTCTCCGCGCGCAGCGCCCCCTGCCGGCCGTGTGCCCCGTGCCCGCCGCGGGCTCGCGTGCGGCGGGGGCGGGGCCGGGCGCGCGGCGGGGGCGGGGCCGGGCCGGTGCCGCCCCTGAGCTGCCGCGCGCCGGGCGGGCCGGGCCGGGGCCGCGTCCTGGTTCGGGTCTCGCCGCCCGCGATGCGCCCGGGAGCGGCCGCGCCCCGCGGGCCCCGGGCGTGACCGGTGCGGGCGGAGCCGCCGGCTGGGCACAGCCCCCGCCCATGGCCCGCGCGGCCGGGCCGGCTGCTGTCCCGCGGGACGCGGCGCGGGCCTGGTGGCGGGGCCGGGCAGCATGACCGCGGGCTGCGGCCCCGCTGCGCCCGCCGCCCCAGCGCCACCTTGATGCTGCACGTCCCCGCTCTACAAATATGATGAAATGGCAGCCCCGGAAGAAGGTGAGTGCCGGGAGGGTCCGCCCCGCTCCGTCGGGCGCTGCCCCGGCCCGGCGGGGCCGCCCTCGCTCCGTGCCCCGGGCGGGACGCGGGCGGCGCTGGGGCCGCGCCCCGACACGGCCGGTCCCGGTGCCCGCGGAGGGCCCCGCGCGGGGCGGGCGCGGTGTCCGCGCGGAGCCGCAGCGCAGGACGCTGTTCCGTGGCTCTTGGCAGTGCGTTTTATGGATATTCTTTGAAGGGAGAACCCAGCAAACCGAGTGTGCTGTGCCGCCCCTCTGCGGCAGTGACCCTTTGCTCCTGGCAGCTGTGGGCTATTAAACTTTTTATTTTCTTTTTTTTTTTCCATTTTGTGTTTTTTTGGTTTTTTTTCTTTTCGTTTGGGAAAGCCTACTTGAACCAGCGGGGCTCCTTCTGTAGCATGTTGTGTGATACTGTGTCTTACATCAGGGAAGAAATAGAAATCATATGTGAAAGGCATGAGAGTGTCTCTGGCTGTGAGTGTGAGACACGAATGAACGGTGTTAGACTGTCCTGGTCGGAACGTGCCTTGTGCCACTGCAGCTCCGGATCATCACTCAGGCTTTGTACACTGGTAGTTCATCTCTTTTCAGCTAGTCTGAAGCTGTTCCTTTAGGTTTTTTTCGAGCAAGTGATTGTACCTAGTGAGAGGAGTTCTTATTTCAAGTCATTGTCTCGTAAGAAGGATAAACAGATGACAGTCAAGCTTGGTGGGAGTGTTGGTGCATTTTTCAGGCCCCTCTGTGCCTCCTTTCAAACTGGTTTTAAGATGTCTACAAGCTGTAGGTTTTTAAATGTCTGTTTTTACTATTTTCAAGTGAATGTGCAGTCACTCCTGTGGTTACGGCTGTGGAAACCCCTCCAGGCCATGGTTACAGCTGTATTGACTGAACCACTGAAATATTATTCTTGGCTGTTGGCTGGACTCCTCGGCTCTGGAAGATTCTGTTCAGAGTGTCAGGATTCACTCGGCAGTATTGGCTCACCCACTTATGCTTAAATCACCATGTCAGATGGTTATTTTTCTTCTCTGCACTATTGTCTGTGTCCAAATCGAGTTGATTTTGGGCAACCAAATTTGATTGTGTAGAGGGTGCACGAGACAGTTGAACTTCCTTGAACTGTCAGGTGTCTTGTCTGAGCAAGAAATAATTCCTGTTCCTGGTGTGATGCAAACTGTGTTCGTGTTGGACTAGGCTGTGTTTTCAGTCCCAGTGAATCTCAGCAGAGGTTATTTATTCCGTGCTGCCAGCAGCCTCACGTGAGTGTGGCTGGGATTTCTGCTGGCCCGGTGCCGTTGCAGTGCTGCCGTCATGTGCTGCACAGAGTAGCCTCAGGAAAGGGGCAGGAGCTTCTGCTGCCCCAGGTCTGAATAGCACAGAAAATGAGACAGCGCAGCCCTGAGCGTACCACAGCCCCTGGTACTGCTGGTTCTTTTCTCAAGTGACTTCCGAGAAATCGTTTGCCTGCCTTGTCCCTATTAGAATACCCAAATAAGAGAGCTGAATGCATGTGCTGCTTCAGTGAGTCAGGAGTCTCCCTCAGTTTATTTATTTGTACTCGTGTCCTTTTGCTTTACCCATGTTTTTATTATTAAATGTTTAAGGGGTTTTGCTCATTGAGAGATACTTGCTTTCACAGCTGTGAAACGATGCTGTGTAGAATCTCATGCAGTTTATTAGTCCTGTGTGTAACCCTGGAGTATGCTCCTTTGTCTGGTGATTCCCAGACACAGCTATTGCCTGGAATGTGTAACGGGTTCTCTTGCTTTCAGCAAGTGAAAAACTGGATTTGTTTGTGACTGAAATACTCCTGTTCTGTTGGAAACGGTGTGTGTTTTTAAGTTTAAAAAATGACTGTTGTTTACTAATTTTTTCCCACAGGAATCAGAACTAATAAGCACTCTTTTCCTATGGACTTTGGTTACTCACCTCTGGCTCCACTTCCTTCCAGGTTCCCCCTGCATCCTTGTCTTCTAGTCCAGAGCAAGGTCCATGCTGGACAAGTGCCCTGGGATGCAGGCACTGGGCTCAGGAGCCAGGGGCTGCCAGCACAACGAGTCTGTTACTTTGGGAAGTCAGGCTGGAATTCCAGCACCAGACATCCCCTCCATTTGGGTGAGCACAACTGTGCTGGCAGCCTCTCAGGAGCCAGTAATTCTACAGGATCTGGCTACAGCCATGACTGATTCCTTACATTGATCATATTCTTTGAGAAGCGTAAAATCAGTCATGTCAGCGTGTTCAGTGGCTCAGTTTTTAGGAATTACAAAGAGTCATAGAATTGTTATGTTTGGACAAGATCACCAAGTCCAACTGTCAGCCCTGCATCATCATGTTCACCACTAAAGCATGTACCCAAGTGCCACATCCACATTTTTTAACTCCCAGGGATGATGACTCCCCCACTACCCTGGGCAGGCTGTGCCAGGGCTGGGCAGCTCGTTCCATGAAGAAATTTTCCATAATATCCAACCTAAACCTTCCCTGGTATAACTTGAGGCCATTTCCTCTCATCCAGTCCCTTGGTATTCAGGAGAATAACTCCTAGGTGGCTATAACCTCCTGTCAGGGGCTTGCAGAGAGTGAGGAGATCCCCTCCAAGCCTCCTGTTCTCCAGGCTGAGCCTCCCCAGCCCCTGCAGCCACTCCTCATTGGATTTGTGCTCCAGACCCTTCCCCAGCTCTGTTCCCTTCTCTGATGACCTCTTCCATGATCTTCTCTGGCACTGAGGGCAGGCTGACAGTCTTGTAGTTCTGGCACTAATTCTTTTCCTTATCTGAACCTGTTTTTGAAGTTTCCTTTGGCTCCAGGGTACAGTTGCTGGCAGAGCCACGTGTGCTGCCCACAGGATGCTGGCTCAAGCAGCTCCCTCATCAGTGAAATGGGGATTTTTGCTGGATCCCATTGCCCTGGACTTTCCTTGGGCTGCTCTGATCTGTTGTTGGCTAGGATTTGCTAAGGGGGGAAAAGAATGGTGTGGATGGTGGCATGGTCATGTTTGCTAATGCAGAATGGTGAATCTATGGATAATAATAAAAATGTCATTATACTTGTGAGTGCATAATGAGGTACTGGAGTTGGGGTGAGAGCACTCCTTTCTGAACTGTTCAAGCCAGCAAGTTGTATCAAGTGGTGCTTCATGTCTATGAAATGTACCTTGTTTTTATGTAGGAGCAGTGTGGGAAATTCTGCCTACTCGAGCCTGATAACAGCAACTGGTTTAGATCCTAAACAAAAATGCATAGAGGAGTCAATTGCTAATCAATTCTGTGACTAACTGCTAGACAAAACCTGAACTGACTGTGGTGGGTGTGGATGTCAAGAAGGATTCAGTAAATCATCAATAGCAACACAGTGCTGAGCTGAGATATCCCTTTGTTCCTGACTGCCACAAGTTAGGCATATTTACCAAGAGCATTTCAGTAAGAAGATTCATTCATGTGTAATGCCTCTGTGTACAAACAGCTTCTTCAGTTTTCCTGGAGTGCAGAAGAAAATATGCTCTTAGTAAATTCATGCAAATCTCATTATCTCTCTGCCATAACTTACTCTCTTGGAGATCTGTGTTTGTTTTTTGGAGTCTGAATCTCTATATTATGGTATGTCCAAGTCCTCTGTTTGGATTTTCAGTATATGCTCAAGACCGGAATAGTGCATTTCATCTTGGTCACTGTGTAATAGTAGGATCCAAAAGCTCAGATATTTTTCTTTTAATCTGTAACTGTGTGCCACCATTCCTGGCTCCATCTGTCCCTGCTGCTACTGAATCTGGGCACACACACTATGTTCTGCATGGAGAGGAGCTGTTTTCTCACTGTGCCATTTGGAGCTGAAGTGAGGTTGAATGGGAGTGTTTGGGTTCCTGGGACAACCTCTGTTATTCACTAGAAACAATGAAATACCTTTTTGTGACCTTGTTCTTGTCAGTAATGATGTCTGTGTGACTCTTACAAGCAAGCACTGTGGGGAATCTACAGTGATTGCAATCTGTATTGTATTGCAGCTCAAATGTCACAGGCTGTAGAGTCCTTCTCCATGGGGAATGGAATGGGCTGGCTCCTGGGTGGGCTATTGGTGTAAAAGTCAATTTTTCACTCTGTATTGTGGGGTTAAATGGGTTATGCTGTGGAAAAGGAATGGGGAATGCTTGCAAGACTGATAATTCCTGCAAAGGAGCATGAGCTTAGCTGACCTTGGTGTCCTTCTCTGGGCAGGTTGGCAGGTGACAGGCAGCACTGGGATTGGTTGCATGAGGATTTACTGATGTGGCAAATCCCATGATTTTTCTAAGCTGGAAAATAAAATTCATTTTTCAGAATTCTGTTCGTATTAGGTGAAAATAAGCAAAATTTAAAAAAAAATATTTTTCCCCTTTTTTCTTTCCTTCTTTTCTCACCCTTACTTCTTTCCCCACTTTCATAACTGGCAGTTATCAGAGGAGTATTCATGAGCTTTTCTATTTTATATTTCTTAAGAGACTTTTAAAATCTAAATCTACCCTCTTATATGCTTAAATAAACAGAAATGGATAGTATTCCTGACCTGTTAAATATTGCAGATCTTTTCCATTTAAGGCAATACAGTCCCTGGCTCTGGAATGATGTTATGCCTGAATTCATTGCGATCTGAGCTGGTAATCTGTTGTTCGGCTGTGATGGACCACTGTCCTGCCTTCCTCTTAACAATGGCAGAAATCAAAAAGCTTCTTTCAGAGAGGAGAGAGCATAGGGCACCTCCTGGAGGGAAGGACTGACTGGGTGGGAACAGGGCTGATAGGGCTGATTTGAATATTTCCAGTAGAAAAGTCTGTAAAATCCTGATCGGTCTTACCTTACATTTAATTAGATTTCTGTGATGAAATGTGTGCTTTGTAACTACAGTGTGTTATCTAAGGTTTTTTTAGATCTAAGGTTTCTGTATCTTCACTTCCAGTCACAGTAAGATATGTGACACCTGCTTGGTGTTGCAAGCTCTTTTTCTGTACTGTGTACAGCAAAGACCCAGCAACTTCTGAGAGGACAGTCCCCCAAAACATTATCATTTTGTCCCTTGCTATCAAGTTGCTGCTGCCTTTGTCATCTCTAGTGCTTCAGGATCTCCTGCTGTATGGATGATTGACTTCCACCTGTCTGTGGCCATTTAGAGTCTTTCAACACTTTTAACGTTCTTTGATAATACTGTTTTATTGTTGGGTCAATGAGCTCTGATAATGCTGCTTTGAAAACTCATGTTCTGCAGTGCCTGGAGGATGCTGTGCTATGAGCAAGCTCAGCCCATCACTGATGGCTCAGGTGCTGCAGAAGATCAGTGAACACTGTGCTCTCCTTTCCACAGGCTTGAAGCAGGATCTGTTTTGCTGTACTACTGGAAGGCTGAATTGGGATTTTAGACACTAACAGAGATGTACGGGGGCAGCAGCAGTCCAGTGCACTCTGTTCCCACAGCTGGTCACAAGAGATGTGAGATTGTACATATTTGCTAATGAAAAATTGTGAATAACTGACATTACATGTTCCTGACAGACATTTTCCTTATGCACAAGGAGAACAGCTGACAGACATTTTCCTTATGCACAAAAGCAACAAATGCAAATATTAGTTTCTTGTAACCTCTGGTATTTTGTTTGCGTTTATACAGCTTTTGCAAATACTGGAGCAGCTGTTGCCATACTTGTCTTTATTGCCCAAAAAGGAATGTATATCCAAATGCTGTCTTGGAGCCTTTGATTCACTCAGCAGAAAAGAACTGTATGTCCAATATGCAATGTTTTAACTGATCTTCCTTTGATGTAATCTGTGGATATGATCTTTTTCTCCTCTTCTGCATGCTCTTCTAAAAATCTGTATCTTTTAGGCTTTTATAAGAGCCTAATGATAGAGTCATTAAATAGGGTTTGGTGATTCTTGTTAATGCTTTCAAAGATAGATGCATGTTTTGGCAGAGCAGAACCGTGGGTTAATCACTGTGATGGCAACATACAATTCGCCAAGAAAATATTCCTCCCCTGTTTCCTAAATAGAGCTTTTGATAGGAATGTCCTTTGCAGTAAGTGCTGTACTGCAGAATTTCAGTGTAGAAGATAATTACTTGTAATTATGGAAATTTCTGCAAGGGAAATGGTTTGAATTGGTTCCTGTTAGGAAATGGAATTGCTCTACTTGCAGTACTTGAATCCTTTTAGACGATTAATGCAATCTTCCTTAATTCCTGTACATGGGTCTTGTAACCTTCTGATACACCTAAAATCATCCCTTCAGTCCTGCTCATCCATTTGAATTTCTACTAGAGCTTACATTGCGTTTAGAAGAAAAATCCGTGACATGCACAAAGCTTCTCTTAAACTGGGTCTGCTACTTCAAGAGCTGACAAAAGAGGTTAAAAATGAGCATGAAGTTAGATGTAGGTAAAGGTGAAAGAAAAGGATGTGGTAGCTGGCTAAGGTCAGAACTTATGCATTACAGCAGGGGTGCATGATATGTACATTGTACCTGCATTACACCCTGGGGTCAGGTTGGATTTGTAAGCACTGCATGGCTCATCATCTTTCTGTGTTTGTACATGTTTGTCAGAGATCTGTATTTGAATTGAACACTGGAAAATAATTTAGTGATTCAAAGTCTTTCTGATTAGTTTCAACGTCACTTTGCAGTGTTTTGTGGAAAAATGAAGTCTTCAGCTGCCACATGACATTAGTGCTTTTTAGCATATTTGTAACATTCTTCTGTGTTACCTTATTTAAGCAGAAATACCCTGCTTGGTAAATCGACCCTTGTAATAGGGATTCCTGCATCAATTTGTAAGAATAGCAGCAGCTTGTATTAATAAGTATATTTACTGGAACTTGGAATATTAGTTTGACAGGAGCAGCTAAGCATACAAATCTGAGAAAATAGAGGCAAAATTAAATTGTACAGTTCCTTGATACAAGCTGGATGGGCTGGTTCAGCCATAGGGTGTTTGGGAAGGAGAGCTTGTCTCTGGAGGAATGGAAAAGGATTCCCTGTGTGAGGCAAACGCAGGGGCTCATAACTGGGCTTAATGTGGGGCAATAGCAGAAGCCCAGCATAGTGGGATTTTTTGCAGAGATGCTTGTTTGAAAAGGTTTGGAGTAATGAATAGGGAAATGTTCTCAGATTGCTTTCTCCTGTGCTATGAAAACCAGGACTTTATGAATAATAAAATACCTGTCTGTGTCATCAATTTAATTGGAATAATCTCTGAGACAATTATTCTTCGGTTAGCCACAGTTAAACGTGTCAGTAACATTCCTACTGGGATATTTATTAAAGCTGTATGGATTGTGCTTTCAGCATTGCTTGGGTTTGTTCCCCAAAAAGCACAGCTGCCAGGCCAGAGCTGCTCCTGTCCTGCTCATCCTGGGGCAGGCACTGATGCTGTGTGGATCCAGGGGCTGTGCTGCTTGGGAGTGACCCTTGCAAAGTGTGTTTGATTGCAGGGGGCACAGCAATTGGTACCTCACTTGTGCTCTCAACCCTGCTGTTACTGATGTGATTTTTTCTTTTTTCTTTTTTAAAAAAATGTGGTTTTTTCCATTATATGAAAATACAGGTCTTCCTGTCAGAGTTACTTATTGTTTCTTTTATTCTTATTTTTATTATTTAGTAGCTTGCTACATTTAATGGAGTAAATGAGGTCTGTGAGATGAGTGCATCTGCAAACTATGGTTACATGCTTTCCAGGGCAGCACTAACAATTCAGTGCCTTCAGCTATTGGAATAACCCAGATCTAGACTGGGTTAGTTTCTTGCCTGATGTTTGGGATGGTCAAGTCTGAAACACTTAATCAGAATTAAGCATAGCGGCTTCAGTCGCAAATAGTTTTTGTCCTTTTATTGGAAAACAGTTTGTGGAAGCATTTTTTATGGTTGCTGTACAATTGATTGAATCATTTCTGGAGGCAGCTGTTTGCCTACCATGGAGCACAAGAGTAGTTGGGTATTGCAGTGGTGGGTCGAGCTCAGTTGGAGCTGACACCTCAGGAGCTGGGCAGGTTCTGTATCCTGGGCTCAGTGGTGCAGTGGTGGACATGTAGCTCATTATAACACACTGCAAAGGCCTTGGTAGCCAAGATGCTTCTCTTGGCCAGTGCTCTGGTGCAGGGTCCAAAGGGATTGTGCTGGTCTGGGAGCTACCGTCACCTCAGATTAGTTGATGCTGTGTATTTGTAAAGAATCATTCCAAAATGTATTCTGAGGAAGCAGCCATCTGAGGGGTAGAACCAACTGTCTGAACTCCTGGCAAACCATGCCGGTTTTCTTTTAGATTTCTTCATATTTTTCTTTGTACTTCACCATTACTCTTTCCTTTTCTGATTATCTTGTAACCTGTCAGGTGATGATATGAGCTGATCTACCCTGAAACCCAAGTCTGAAATAGAAGGCAATTCCTTTGATACTCTGGCAGCTGTCCACATTTCCCTGACAAAGCTGCTATGTTGTGACTTCCTTCAGCAAACACCATTTAGACAGGCTGTCCATATGCCTCCTATATGGATGGCTGCAAGACCCTCTCTTAAAGTGGAATCACACCTAAGCAAGCATGAATTAACCTCCATAAAGCATTCCACTATTTTTACTCTTAAGTGGCAGGAAGGAGGGACTTAGCTGATACATAAAATATCCAGCTGTGTTATTCATGTTAATTAGGCCTTTGCAGAAACTCTTACGACTTGGCATCATCCCATTTTCCATAGAAATGTTACTCTGTTATGGTTGGAGAGCCCTTCCATGAATTTCTGTGTTCTGAGTTTTAGCCCTTGCTCAGATGCAGACTTGTGACAAGGATATCTGGGCAGAGAAACACCTTTGCCAGTCTCTCACAACGTGTAGTGCAAACCACAGCTTTCCCTACCTCAGACTTGCTAGAAATTCTTCCGTGTGAGGGTGGTGAGGCGCTGGCACTGATTGCCCAGAGAAGCTGTGGCTGCCCCTGGGTCTCTGGAAGTGTCCAAGGCCAGGCTGGATGGAGCTTGGAGCAACCTGAGATAATGGAAGTGTCCCTGTCCATGGCAGGGGAAGGAATGGGATGAGCTTTAATGTCCCTTCCAGACCAAACCATAGAACCAGTGATTCTATGAATTTCCTTCATGTGGAAGAGTGCAGTCCCTCAGCAGTTCATACAGATCACCTTTGATGCTGGAACCACTAGTGTCTTGTTGAAACTGCTGCTCTTGAAAAGTCTGGGAATAAGCTTTGTTTGGTGTAGAAAGAGTTGAGAAATCATTTTGAAGTAATGTTTAACTTCTGTCTGGGATTTTCTAAGATCAGATCAGTGCAGCTGAGATTAAAGAAAGGAAGAAGATAGCTTCCTTTCAGGAAGTCAAGTAGCTCCCACAGCAAGTGTTCCCATTGAGCTACAGTTTTCTTCAGCATGCCACCAGTTACTAGCAACACTATAAAGAATAGATTTCTTAGATTGTATGAAAAGCAGGTTGAGCTGTAGAGTATTTTGCAGTGAAGAAATGTGCTTGAAAGTGAGCCAAAAGCTGTCATTTCCCTTTTCATCTATTAAAAAGTACATTAACACTGTCAATCATCAGGCTTCAGAGGTTAGGCAAATACAGTCAGTATCTGCCAATAAAATCAAAGATTTAACACATCTCACTATCAAAGCTAGATTAAAGAGAGAAATTTACCATATGGGCATGAGCCCCAGCTGTGCTCCAGCTCGGGTGACTCTAAACTAAAGCCCATGATCCTCTGAAATCTGCAGTTACAGCAGTGAGAGTGGCTGTGCAGTGCTGGGCAGCAGTGCCAGCACTCCTGGGTGTCCTGCACCTTCTTGTCCTGGGGAAGGGTGGGAAGGCCAGCTGTGGGAATCAGCAAAATCTGTCAGCACTCGCTCACAGGGTGTCCCAGTTGTAACACAGCTGGTTGGATGGTGATGAGTTGTTTGAGTACAGGTGTCACTTTTATATGTTTTTCTTCAACATTAATTCTGTTCTGTGTGTGGCTACCAGAAGTTAAAAGCGTTTGGTGGATTCTCTGTGCTGCTTTCCTTTCTAATTGGTGTTATCTTCTGAGCAGTAGCAGCAAAGTCCATCCAACAGTCCAGGTTAAAAGTCAGCTAAGTTAACAGAGAAATTCCCATCATCCAGGGTAGCTGTTGGATCTGGGTCTGCCCAACTGTTTTATGCCAAAATTGCTGAAGACAGTAGTGTATATTTTCTGACACTGCAGATTAAGCTTAAGACCTTGTCAAACATTGCTTTTATTGTCTTTTAAAAAACAGGTTTGTGTGGTTGTTTGTGGTTTGTTGTGTTGTTTTGGTTTTTTTTAATAGACCTCCTTAAGTCTCCAGAGTCTCTGGAAATGTCCATTTCCCTTCATACCTCCCCCCTCTCCCACCACAAAGCTTTTTAACACTTTACAGCAGTTGCTTTGCTCACTCTGCAACTAACTGGATATTGCAGCAAGAATGTTGGAGTTTGTGCATGCTTGTTTTCATGGGAAAGTGTGTCCTGGACCCAGCAATCTCCATATTGTACATTACTCAAACTTCTGTGAGCTAAACAAGAACTTCTGGGGTAATCATGTTTTTTTTTTTTCCTGTGGTTCTGAGTGTTTGCAGTGACTTTGAGGATGTGCTGGTGGTTCAGGTTGGCCACTCTTGCCACCTGGGTCAGGGAGCTCTGGAGAGCTGTACCTTGTTTTTGAGTCTTTCCCCATTTTAGCCTTGAAACTGGATTTTTAAATTTTTCCTGATTGGGGAATAGGACATCTAGATCAGATGAAATGAAACTGTAAACATGCTACAGCTCTGTGAGTTAAAAGCAATTCAGCTGTTTTAAATGTAAATGGTGTAGGATTATATAGTTGATTTGTT